>NW_020455595.1:165702-167543 GCF_003342845.1 Nothoprocta perdicaria
ACGGGACGGCGGGGGCGAAGGAGGGGGGATCCTGCYCTCGGAGCACGCGCGGACGCCCAGATGTGCCCTCCAGATGTGACCCCCAGGCGTGCACATGCAGGCAGGCATGCCCCGGAGAGATGTGCATGCGCGCGCACGTGCACACGCGTGTCGCCATGCACATGTGTTTGYGCTCAGTTCCTCACACCGTGGTGTGCGTGCACRTGCACACACACATGCACACACGTGCATGTGCCCCCACACAGATGTGCACACGCTCTCAAGCAGATATTCAGGTGTGCACACAYGCACACCCCCACTCAGACACATGCCAAGTGCACACTTGTATGCATGCATGTGCATGCTCTCATGCAGAGACGTGTACCCACATGCACACACACGCACATGCCCCTTTGCAGACACGTATGCAGGCCCCCGCGGAGATACGTGAACATAAATGCACAGACATATCCCCCATGAAGATTCCAGTATCCATTGTGAATTCACCCATGTGTGCATGTATAACATGCATGCACACACATGTACATGTGTACACATCAACATGCTCACAAAGCCCAAGGAGCAGTGCAAGGGGATGCAGCAACACCTCAGTTAGCCATGTGTGCAAGGCCAGGCAACAACACAGGAGTGCACAGAATTCCCTAGGCACCGTTCTAGAAGGAGCTAGGATTTTCTTTCTAAGAAAAAGCTTTTTTCTTCTTGATGATTAAAAAAAAAATGTTGATAGAAAGTAGGGGGAATATATCTACATGAGTGTGAAAATTTGGCTCTTTTCCTACGCTGATGCAAATGAAAAAGTGATACACATTGGCACAGAGAAACTTGATATTTGATGCCTGATCAAATCCCTGCATCCTAACTCCCCAAGCTTTGCTAAACTTTTGGGAAAAAAAAAAAAAAAAGAAAAAAGAAAAAAAGACATAGATTTATTATTTTGCTCGTGTTGCCGGGTAATAGAATGAACAGGGAGGATGTAATAAGCAGAGAAGGAGCCACAGTGAAATTCTGGGCTGCTTTTACTGGGAAAGGGAATCCAGCCAACAGCCAGAAGTTTATCTCAAAACTTTTGGGGAAATGACTTGGCGCTTACCTAGACTTTGACACAGCGGAGCAGCAGTAAACTTCTTTTAATGTTTCCCCCAGAAAGTGAACCACAAGAAATGAGAAAGATAACAATGAGATGGGTCATTCCCAGAAGTTATGGTGCTGAGGCTGGTTTGTTTGTGTATTTGCATTAGTTTATTTTGCAAGGGAAAAAAATCAACAACAGTAGAGGGAAGTCCGTGCTTTAACAAGGGCAGGGAGAAGGCGTTGCATAAAGCTGTAAAGACTCAGTTTTGAAAGCGGGCTTGGAGTGGGCCTTATTTTGCTCCCACTGGAATCTGAGGAAGTTTTACTATTAACTTAGTAGGAATAAAGTGAGGCTGCTGCCCAGTACTTTTCTAAATCCCATTCTTTAGAAGTTAGAATATGTAAGAGATTAATTAAAAACAGGTTTAGGAGAGTTGGTAACATTCAAATAATGAACTGAGTCCTGCAAAACTCCCTTAAGTATATCAGCAAATGCTTGTGTAAAGTTTCAGGATTATAATCAAAACTGAAGGATCAGGGGCCCAATTTTGCATCCAGCAAAATCACACGAAATCACATTTTCCTTTTTTTTTTTGGTTGTTTTTCTTTTTTTTTTTTTCTTTTTTTTCTCTGAATTGCATTTCCCCTCTTGTAGATAGGAACTGAACAATGAACACTGTGGTATTGACATGCATTTCCCAGAAATGTGTAATGTAGCTGATAGCCGTGCCAAGATAAAACTGTTTAGGATTGAAGAATTCAGGCTGCTT
>NW_020455595.1:169378-182413 GCF_003342845.1 Nothoprocta perdicaria
TTTTTTTTTTAAATTACTTGTGTTATAGACTCTGCACTCCATCACAGCAGGTAAACAAAGCCAAGGTGCACCACATGCAGGGGAGTGACATGCAAATAAAGGAAAGGAAAGAATTATAGGCTTTCCTTTAATGAGATTAAATCAAGACGAAGAATGAAAAAAAAAAAAGAAAAAATTTTGAGAGGCCCTTGGGAAAGGGACTTAGTTTATTCTCCAAAGTGGCATCATTTCGCTCCTGAAAAAGAGCTGTCCAAGAGGGGAGAGGTGTTGATGGAGAAGAGGGCCTAGCTCATGGCATCAGGTCTTACAGTTRTTCAACAGCTATTTTTGCAGCTCTTTCATAGAAATACCTGGACCTCTTGATTGCAAACTAGAGCTGGCTACTTTAGCAAATACCCCAAGGAAAAGTGGTAATTATTCTTCAGGGTGGAAGTTATTAACCTGCTGAGGGGAACTTATATAACTAAATTACTTAGACTTACTGTTAAGGGAAAAATACTATTTTAAGGGAAAAAGTACTATAATAGATGAAGGAAAGAATCAGAAGATGACCTCAAAAACAGAGGATATTGCAAATTATTCATTCTTTTGCTTATACTAGAGGTGGTTGTTTTGCACAGGATTTTAATTTCATATTTAATGGCTCTGTTGCTATTTCATAAGACATAAAGCTGAAAATATTCCTGAGCTTTTATCACCCCTGACCATGCATGATGCCATGTGGATTATGTAAATAGCCCTTAGTTATTATTTGAAATGGTGTCCTTGTGCTTCTTTCTTCCCAATGGCTATTTCCATAACTAGATGAGCTAATTCTGCTCAACAGCACATATTAGTTGGACAAATACAGTCAAGGCTTACTGACTATACCCTGATTGGCTGAGGCATCAGTCTGACTTTATTTCTGAGCCTTCTTTAAAAGTCAGTTTCCCTCCTGAAAGTCTTAAATAGCTTTTGGAGTTGTGAGCAGTAGAGGTTATACATTTATTTATTTATTTCCTTAATATTACTGATGGAAAATATTCTACTGCCTACTAGCTCTGTCATGTGGGAAAAGTGATGCAGCTTTTTTCTAGTGCTTTCTAATTAAGATCACTGCATGTTTCCTTTTCATAGATTGTCATTCACAACCGTTAAAGCTATTTCCATCAGTGTTTATCAGATTTTCATATCCCATGCCACAAATGTCTTTTGATGATAGAGATATTTTTTTCATTATTATTTTTATTATTTTTGTATTACTTTTTCTTGCCGGTGCCATTTGTGGTTTAACCCTCCTTCACATGCAGCGTTAAYGGGTCAGATGTGCCCAACTACCCCTGACTCGCTGCAGGAGTGTTGCTTGGTACAGTCATCCACAGAGCACTGGCTCTCAGCTCTCATGTGTGTCTGTGCATCTGCCCAGTCTTTATATAGTCGGGAATTAATTGTCTTTTCTAAATGAAATCCAGAACTTTCTGCCTTGGTTCAAAACTAATTTTTTATCTTATTGGAACTCCCTTGTTTGTTTCACCACTTGGACTAAATGATGCAGAAAGAAAAACTGCAGTTATTCTGCCCTTTGCTCTTGCTGTTTTGCCAAATCAGGTCCTTATTGAAAACCTAGATAAGAAGAACAACTCTTGCATTATTTGTCTATGTGAGGGTGGGCCATATTTTCCTCAGCCGTACCAAAACAGCTAGCCTATTTCATAGTAAGAACTAACATATGGAATTTGCTTTGATATATAAAAGTTTTTGAGTGCAAAATTCTGCTGTTTTCTTTAGAAATTAAATTCTCCTCCTAGTTTATGGTGCTCAAATACTAACACAAGGACATGCAGCACACCACTGGCTAAATCAAACCTGCAAGTTGTGATACACATGAGAAAAAAGTTCTCTAAGCTTTTTATAGATTTCTGCATGTTTTTCTCTTTTATATTGTTTCTTTTATGTTCCCAGTCAGCAGAATGGGAAACTGCCATTGTCTTTATGAATAAACCTACAGGTTAAGAGAAAACCTGGAAGAATATTTAGTCTTTTTGACAATAGTTAAACATTAGCATACTTAGATAATATATCTACAGTAAGAGGTAATATCCAGCATCTTCTCAGATTAACCAATAACTGGCTACACTTTGAAAAAAACTTATTCCATTCATTATTATCAAAATTATTTTTTGATTCATCATTGGAGTCRACTATTTTATTCAAATAAAAGCAATTAAACAATTCCTTGTGTCTTCTTCCTTACGTATTTGAATCAATAGATGATACGTGGCAAAATAAGTTAATTGTTAACACATGTATGTGAACTCAGAGGACAAATTCCAAACAGAGCAAAAGGAAGCAGTCATCATGCTCCCAAAATCATCCATGAAATACATCTTGTTTTATCTTGTTGTTCTTTCTTTCTTTCTTTCTTTCTTTCTTTCTTTCTTTCTTTCTTTCTTTCTTTCTTTCTTTCTTTCTTTCTTTCTTTCTTTCTTTCTTTCTTTCNTTCTTTCTTTCTTTCTTTCTTTCTTTCTTTCTTTCTTTCTTTCTTTCTTTCTTTCTTTCTTTCTTTCTTTCTTTCTTTCTTTCTTTCTTTCTTTCACTAGTGCAGAGGCACAGAGTTTAATGCTTGATCTATGGTAGAAAAACATTGATTTGCAAACTGCTGTGGCACAGATCTTTAGCATTAAGATCTTTTCCCCGCCTTTTTCTGTAAGATATATTTCCTGATAGACAACAAAGTTAACCATGTAGCATTTAGGCAGCTGCAAGTAATTTATCATTTTCTCTAGGTGGAGTGGAATAAACAATAAATTCATCCTACCTAGCAGATAGGGGAAAAAATGTGTTTCTGTAATGATTCAGGCTGACATGGCTTATCTGATGTCTTCTATGAGAGCTGGAACACACTGTAGTTGAAAAACCAGATGGAGCTGTCCTGAAAGGAAAGGACTTTATCAGAAGAGGCTTGTGTCATGCTGTCTCTTAGTGCATCCTTGACATCTCTCTTCAAAGACAGATTTTCTACCTCCTTTAATCTCCTTTTTTACTCCTCTGTTTCAGTTTCTTAGTGGTGATATGCTGATGTGGTACTTGAACAACCAGAACAATGGATAGACAAATGATTGCCTCAGAATTTTAGCAGAAAACCTTTTATACAATACCACTAGAAAGCAACACTCTATTTGCTGAAGTTGTGTCAGAATATTTGCAGATTTCCAAAGAAYTCTGAGTATAGTTGAAAGCTAGTTAGAAATTAGTTTTGGGTCAAGGCTGTGCTAGTTGATTGGGTCCCTCAACTCGGCCACTGCCCCGGGGAAACCATGGACTAACTCATCCTCTCACAAGTCCTACTGTGGGCTCTATGGATACCTCATAAGATACCTCTGAAACCACATCTGTACCACAAAGGTCTTTTTGACAAGTTCCTAGCACTCACTGACATATTTATGCCAACCTGCAGTTCCATCGAACAACCATAAATGACATTTAAGTCATTGACCATCAGCACCTCCTAATTAAAGTAGGAGGTTAAGGGATGTGGGCTAGTGCCAAACTTGCAGGTTACAGATTGCCTACAGCTTCAGAGCCAGTATACCCCTAAACACCATTATGATGATAGACTAGGCTGCTGACATCCTCCTGTCCTTGTGTAGCTCCCACAAAAATAGACATTGCCCTAGGCCTGGCAGGAGGTTATTGGTATGTCTTGCAAGGGTCACTGTTCCATGTCCTTTCTTCCATGGGGTGAAACAAAGACTAGCAGCTGAGGGACTGAAGACAGACCACAGAAACATGGACTATTTATCCATGGAATATGAACCATACAGAATACAGGCTGTTGGAAATATTAAGATGGTGAGCAGTTCTTTGGGCTGTTTCTACATGGAAGGAGAAGTAATGAAGAAAAAGAGATATCTGAGAACAAAAGTCCATCCCTGAGGCATTATATCAGGAGATTAGGCGTTTTCAGATGTTTATTGCCAGTTAAAGTTATAACTCATTTTATTGTCCAGGAGAAGATACCAGTATTACTGTCTCTTGCATCAGCCACAGGCAAGAAGGAGGACTTAGAACAGCTAGTGTTACCTCTCTGCACACATGATCATTTCTCGGCCTCACTGACCTGTGATCATCTGGATGTTGACCAAAACAGTGCACTGTGACCGGGGAAAGTACACATAATATAGTCAGGACAATTAATCTGGGCAGTTTTCTGTTTGTCTTTGAGGGAGTGAAGCAGACTCCCTCCCTTGCTATCATTGCAAGCATAACAGATATTGACAGTCTTGGAGAAATCTGAGGGTTGTGTGTGTATAATGGGACCTTGGATCAGAAAACGCCCCTGTCATATTGGTGCAGTTGGGTGGCCAGATAGGCATGAGGTCGCTCCACAGCTTTCTAGTGAGGAAACTGCTGTTGCCCTCCATGGCTAAGACAGAGTGACAGGTCATAAATTTGGTYAGGGCAATGTAATGAGACTGGGTAGCAGCCTGGAGATCAAAAGAGCAATGTGAGTATGATGGGAGGACCCATGCTCAGTTCCTCATGTGGCTTACACTGAAACAGCTGGAAGCTAAATGGATACATGTGCGGCATTGCAAAGGATACAAACCTTTCCAAATTATGACAGAGGCCTTATTTAGGGCCATTTCATTGGCATTATTGCCGCTTTATACCGTCTAATTCCATCCTATTTTAGTCAATTGGATTACTTACTGTGATGTGGAAATAATCTGTGTAATGGAGTGTCCAYCATGTGCTCAAGAATCCTTGACCAAAACAATTCATACAGTAGTGCTGTTTCCTACAACAGTATCTGTTTATAAACATGGGTTGGAGRTTACACTGTCAGGGCAGCAGTGTCGCTATTGTGCTAGCAAATGAAGTGACTAATGAATGGATAATGGAGTGAAGAAAATAATATGATGAATGTGTAAATGTATATGTAAAACAGATAATATTAAATTAAAACAAMGAAATTTGAATCAGTTGCTTTTTGCTGAATGCCCTAAAATGCATTACTCTATTGTCCTTCCCCAAACAGGATGGGTGGATATTTAAAACGAATCCATAAATAGAAATTGCTGGGTTGCATCCTGTGTCAGGTCAGTCTAATGCTCCTTAATCTTTCCTTTTCTTCAGTTTTAACTGAAAAAGTTAACCTGAGCTCTTGTCATTAAGAATTAGAGAACTAGACRTGATAGCAAAGAGAGTCTAAGCATTTGAGAATATGGGAAATAATCAGCTTTAAAATTAGAAAATACCATCCAGATATTAATATAACAGTAATAAAAGGATATATATATAATCTAACAAAATTGCAAAGATATATTTCACTTGGAGGGCTATTATTAACCCAGACATATTTCCAAGTTACCTTTACCACCTCATTGCTGCATTCCTTGAATATATTTGGTGTTAGGTTGACTGAAAGACTCATGAGGTGTCACTTTCCAGTATTAAAATATCTTTTTTATACTCTCTGTACAAATCTGACAGACAATAAGTCCTGCCTAAATGTTTCCCATGGGAATAAAGCAAAAGTAAGAGAAAAAAACATAGCTACTTGAATGAACTATTTGCTCAGCAAGATATCACTAGAGGGATGTGAATGAGTTTTGGTTAAGTTTAGGCTTTTTCTTAAATTAGTTTTGAGGGATTAAATTACCCTTGCACAACCATAAGTAAACTATCTGGATTGCCTTGTCTTTTCTCTCTTTTCTCCCTCTTTTCTCCCTCGCTTTTGCTCTCTTTTCCCTCTACTTGTCCAACACATTATTTTGTCATAAAGCAATACAATGCAAAATTTGACTTTTATTTGCTTTCTGTTTTTAATGAAAAATGAATAAAAGATTTAAATAACTTGTCCTATACTATACTGGAAAGCATTATTTATAACTTGTCAACAAAAAACTCCACAATAGGCATTATTCAAAGGCATAAAAATGCGATGGGTTGACAAGCAAATATGTTTGTTTTATTTCAAGTGCAAAATTCAGATATTTACAAACATAAATCTAATTCTGCAATCCATTATGGTCAGGCTGATTGTATTTATCAYGAGGGATCATGGACTGAGAAAAGGTGTCTTGGTTTCATTCATTCTCAGGGCCCAAATAAGGGGGAGTCTGACTCTGGCCTTGATGAAGATGAGCTTTCAGGTGTGGTACAGTGCAGGACTGAAATAATACTGATGAGTAAAGAAACACATCAAGAAGAGGAAGAAGAAGAAAATTCAACTATTTTTTTTTTTTTTTTTTTGAGTTTCTGAACCAGTCCTGATTTGTTGATGCCACTGGATCTCCAGCTTCTTATTAATGCCCATAGAGGGGTGTCCAAGAACATGACTTCCTCCTTCCTGTTGCCTTTGTGTCCCTTGCCTTTGCTGAGTTAAATACCGATAAAACTACTAAAATATTGTAAAAGGCTGCTGAGAAACTTTAGTCAATGTGAAATGCAATCAAATCTAGGGATATATATTACAGAAAGTATTGGATTGTATTCCATAGTCTAAAATAGTTTCTAGCTATTTTTTGGTGAAATGGAAACAATTGGTTTAGAGCTTTGATTCTGAAAAAAATGGTCTGAAATCTTAGGAAGATTTGTCTCCTAGGGTGATACTATTAGCTGTTAATTTGACCGTTAAAATCAGCTTAGCTTCTTTTGTTATTCTTCTTGCCTATATTTTAAGAGTTTAAAACAATAAATAGTCCAGTAAAGATCGCTCCTCAGATGTTATCAAAATAATTTATTGCCATTAAATTTCATTAAAAAAACCCCAAACCTAGAATCTACAAAATAAGTTATACAGTGGATAGTCAAGCTTTCTTATTTTGATTACTCAACAAATAATACTGAAGTAATGGAAAAGGATACACCTTGGAGGCTATTCTCAAAGGTTAACATTAGTCTAGTAAGAGCCATTTCCGTGGGCTCCTCTCCAGACCCTGGAGACACATAAGCCCTTTCAGGTGTGATAAGGAACAGCCGCCCTGAGCTTTTGTTCTGAATCTCTCCTGGGAGCCACTATCTCTCTCCATCAGCACTAGAGATAACTCCACCCTGAAGTGGTGAACACCCCTGTCCATCTCACAATGCTATCGCTGCGATCATCACTAAAGGCTACAGATAAGCGCCTATGGTTTCTTCCGGAGGTGTCGGAAAGCGCTTGAGATTTTACTTATGAATCAGATGGAGAAGCAGTGAAGAGAATGAGCTGGTTTATAATATGAAGAGATCGCTCTGGCTTGACAGCAATATATGCTAGTAGGACTGTGTGCTTGATTATAAGCATGAATCATTAGCAAAAACAAGTTTTCCTCTCTTACAATCCTCTCACAAGCACTGAGTAAAACATTAGGGCTTTTATGCAGTTTCCAGTCACTACATTAACAAAAAGTAACTGCATTGCACTCTGACAGGTTCCCACCACACAGGTGATTGGAAAGCTAAGGTGGGATGAATGGAGAAGAAAACCTAGATGCAGCTTGTTGACAGTGCTTTGGACTGCAGTGCTTGTAGAAGACCTTTCTTCCACAAAGATATACATCTATCCGGCCCCAGGTGGAGATAAAGCCTATTGTCCTAACTATCCCTGGTCTTTCACCTTTTTAAAGATTTTTAACTCTATAAATATAAAACATCCAAACTCTCATCTAGACATGTCCGCCTGGATAGTAAAAGTCTTCTCTCTCTCTCTCTCTCTCTCTCTCTCTTTTTTTTTTAACGATATCACAGAATAGTTAAGTTTGGAAGGGACCTCTAGAGATTATCTAGTCCAACCCCCCTGTCCAGAAGGAAAATATAAGAAAGTGATATAAGAATCCTCATGATACCTAGGGTGTTTTCCTTTATCCTTGTACACTTGATTCTTATATTACCTTCACAAAATGATTTCCATCTTCCACAAAGTCCGTTTCCATAAAGCCGCTCCTGTGCAGTTACTCAGTAGGATAGAAGTGCTGTATTTAGGAAACCTGCTTTCTTAGGGATCATTGCAGGGAACTGAGATAACATAATCAATCAACAAAATGTCTCAATCCTTTAAAATGCAATGCTCTTATAGTTTTATACGAATGTTTTTAATGTGAGGAAAATTATTGATGTGGCTAAAGTCAACACAAGTATATATATATGTATTTTTAATGATTGGATTCACAATCTAAAGACCCCCCCTCTTCTTGTGGCTTCTTAAAGGCTGCGTTTAAATGCATTCTATCTTCTCATTGTCAAGAAGCTGTGATTAAATAGAAATAGTCTTGTATTACTGATTTTAGCTTGATTTGAGTGGGTGACCTAGAGATTAAAATTTCAAACTCTGCTACTATTTAACAGAGTCATTTGAATCCCTGATAGATTTATTATTTAGTACCTGGAYTTTGATATTTTTTCTTTGATTTTACAAAGGGTGATTTTCACCTGCCTTTTGTGATTTGAAAGTTAACATTCATGGTGGAGTTAATGTACAGTGCTTATTCATCCCTTCACAGCATGACTACTAATCTTCTTGGCCCTGATTCATGAAAACTTTCGATCACGTTCTTCATTTCAAATACAAAGGCAAGTGTGTCCCTAAAGTCTATTGCTGAGGTAGAAATTTATCAGGCTAAGATTCCACCTCCCAGGCATTTTCTTGGGAAAGTGTTATTTGCTGTTCTTGCATTGGATGTGGAGAGGTAGAATATTTATTAGTAGAATACATCTTTTGTTATTTGCAATTGTAATTACTTTATATTAAGCAATAGGCATTTTTTTTTCCAATGTAAGAAATTATTTTTGTAATGTATGAGATAGTTAAACACACCGAACTGCTAATTTCTAGAATATCTGACAAAGTTTCACTGGAAACCAGTGAACAGCTAAGGAGCTTTGGACAAATACATAGAATTAAAAGTAGGGTAGCCATGAACCTCACCATGTGATTATCAGTGGTTTAAGTAATCAGAGAAGATGGTCTAGAAGTTAAAAGTGGATATACGATTCCATCTTCTCATATCTATAGTGACTAAAAGAACAAGACAGCTAAAGCCTGAGCTCTGAATTGCAATAAAATTTAAACATATAAATCAAAAAGTTTAGCAAGATTTCACTTTAGTTTTTTAATTTTGTAATGTAATATTATTTATTATTATAACATCAAGGTTGGACTAGATGATCTGTAGAGGTCCCTTCCAACCTTAAATATTCTGTAAATATTCTGTGAATAACATATGTAGTATTCTTGAAGTGATACATTTAAAATATGATTAAAAATCAGATTTAAAAAAATGTTCTTTAGGAATAAACTCTGTGGCTTTCTATGAAGTTTCTGATCACTCTATTAGTGAAAAGTAATTTAATTTCATTCCATTGGGTTTTAATTAGAAGGTAGCTTTGTGGATCTGTTTGTAAAGATGGGATAATGAAGTGAGAACAAAACCTAAGCACAGCATCAGAATCAGTTTTTAAACTTGTAACTAAATTGATCAAGCTTTTTTTTTTTTTTTCTTACATTATAGGTCTGTGGAGAGGATACTTCTTTTAAAAGGTTTTGAGTGAATGTTTTACTTTAAGAATCCAATAGGTCAATCTTCAGTTTTAATATACTGTTCACTACATTACCATTCTGAATGAACTATACAGAAGGTTAGCATTATCAAAGTATTTTACCAAGACTTAGGTCACAGCTTTCAGCTAAGGAAACCAATTTAAGTTAGATCTTTTATTTTAACATATCCACAACTACCGAGACTGTATTTTTCGCTATCAGACTTAACGTAGCCTGATCAATATCACACTCCCATACAGGCTAAAGGAACCTTTACCTAATGAATTCTTATTTATTTTTTCTTGGTATCCTAAATAGTGAAACACATAGAAAGAGCAAGGGTGCCATCTAAGATCTCTTCCAAGCTCACTGGTCCAGGTGTGAGCTACCAGGCAGGATACTGGTGCTCCCACTTCATGCCTCTTTTACTGTAGTCTTGTTTCTAAGGAAATCACCGTTCCAACCCACCAACAGTATTTGGGAAAGGAGGTGCACATAGTAAAGACTTCTGTACAGATACAGGGAGCACATATCACGGTATGTTTAAAGAATATCATTCACATAACCAAATATAGACCTGTGAGGAAATAAGCTGAAACAAATAGAAGCAGAGGATTTGAAAAGACCTTTCATAACAACGGAGCATACATATAGGCATGCATGTGTCTGTAYATATGTGTATATACATGCATATATATAAAAATATATATGTTGTTCAACAGTGCTGCTCCAGTTTTGCTTTTGAGAAAGGATTGCACAGAGGCAATTACATCTCTGATGCAATAGTGGCCAATAGTGGCTACTGCGAGCTCTGTCATCTATGTCTTCAGCTATATATCTAGCTCTGTATATAAAGAATATAAAGATATAGAGTTTTAAAAGAGTGTTGCAGAAAAGAGAATTCCTAGCTCAGCTGAGTATTTTTTTTCTTTAGAATTTTGGAGTGGACTCCTGAGAGTTGTTCAGCTGTTTTGTGATGATATAATTAAAAGCCGAACATTGTTTAGGGCAAATGAGATGACCTTCATGAATAACATAGTCTACAAAGTCCCACTTTGTGTCAGCTTATATAGAACAGCCAGGAAATAAAGTGATGGGTGTCTCTCTTGCACAGTGTACATTCCTTTTATTCTTTTTTTAACATGTTTTCCTTAACTAGGGAAAAAAAAAAGCTTGGTAGAAAACAGAAGCAGGGCACAAAGGAGACAAGATGGCAACAGAAGAAGTAGAATGAGAAATAACTTGCTGATCTAGAAAAATGTGTGAAATTAATTTTTGTTTCTCACACAGGTGAAAGATAAATCTATAATGCTATATTTTTAGAAAAGGCAAAAGTGGCTCATGAGAATTGAATGTCTCATGAGAATTTTTGACTTGACTAACAAAACCTATTTGTTAGTCAGCGTCTTTTACTTGAGACCACCAAAAGCGCTAGTCTCCAAATGCACCACAAGTTTTAGACCCATTTTTTTTCTGCCTATATTTCATGGATTGTTACTTTGCTACTGTGCAAAAAAAAATCCTTAGTAGCTCTATGTCCCACCTCCACAAATGCTGCTTTATGAAATGAGATTTCATTCCTATTTTCCTTTCTAGCTTACTTTGAATGCACTTTCTCTTTTTATAAAAGTTATTGCAAGATTAAGTTTCTCAATYTTCCTGATCTGCTGTAAACTTAAAGATCAAAGAACTAGAGAGCAATGGGAAATGGCAAAAGGACTTTGTRAAGAGGAAGAAACTGGAATATATAGCATTACTTAACAAGCTTGAGCAGGAAGATTATACAAAGTCCTCCAGATTTTCTGTCTACATTTTAACCGGACTTATGAACAACACAAGAAAGATTTTTGTGCAGAGCATCTTTCCTTTATGTTTGATGATCTCCAGTGAATAATGAGACAAGAACTGGAGGGTCTTGCAGGTGCTACCTTGATGCGTAAGGTGGGTATGCTTCATGGAGAGTGGAGGCATGATGTTTATTCCTGAGTCTCAAAGTTGTATTGTAAGATTCTCTTGATAATTGAGAATACCAAGAGTTCACATTTTAGGTGTGCAGATTGAAGGGACACTGTGCTTTCTAGCAGTGGAAGAAAACTTGCTTTTAGCTATATGACATAACTGTGCTTTCTAATAAACACTTCCAGCAGGGCAAATCCATCTTCTTGTAGGCACAGTCAGACAAGGATATAAGACAGAAAGCCATGCCTCAAGGATATAAGACAGAAAGCCATGCCTTTCCTGTGGTCTACCCACAGGTAAGCATGTTAACAGCATGTTCAGTGCACTGCAGCATAACTGCCCTATCATATGCTTTGAGCCTAGGGGAGCAAAGGGGTGGGTGTGAGAGGAATGGGGGATGGAGAATGGAGGTTGTGAAGACAGGGTGATTTCTGCTCRTGCATTAACTGCCTCCTCCTTCTCCACAGGCTGGTGTAGGAACCTGCTGTAGAGTGCTTGATTTTCATTGCTGGAGAGGCATTCCTGCTGTGGTCTCATCCCAACAGTGAAGTAGGACCGAGGCAGTGAAAAGAAACTCTTTCCTGCCTGGATAAAGAGAATTTTCCTGGGTCTTTAACAGATAGCTGGGTTAGTGACAGGAAAAAAAATGACAAATTACAAGGATAGTGCAGAGAGTCTAGCCTTAGCAAGAAATGTCAGCGATCACCTATAATTTTTACTGAGCAAAACACATGCTATTTTATCACTTTCCAATAATGGATCAAATTGATCTCAACTTCTCCCTCTGATAAGGAGACTTAGATGACTTGGTGTCTGGGTTTCAGTGTATTTAATATTGTTTTACGGCATATTATCTTTTACAACAAGCATAAAAGTTGTTATTTTTGTTCCTCTACCATGAGAAAGATGATATTTTGTTTGAACATTGTAATACTACAACTGTGGCATTGCAGTTTTCTCCTTGTCTGCATCAGGAGAGAGGTGAAGGAAGCAGACAGCCAGAAGTGAGCTGACAATGTACTATTTGACCACTCAAGAAGTCACGGCTAAAATTAGAGGGTAAAGCCTCACCTAAATCTTTCCTAATAGTACCTTTCCCTGATGATGTGCTTTAGTCTCCTTTCACTCCCCTGCTCAGATTATTTTCACACTGCTCTATTCTGAATCAGTCCAAGGAGAAGAGCTGGTGATTCAGGAGTACAGGTCTCTCTGAGATGTGTCATCCCTGTCTGGACTGAAAATGGTCTCCCATCTAAGGACTTCAAGGGTGTTTTCCTGACAAGTTTCCGTGTGTGTATGCCCAGGGCAGTGCTCAGAAGCTATGCAAGTCTACTATAACACAGCTTGCTTCTGGGCAGCTTTAGGTCCAAGATTTTCATCACTGCCAAGCCATGGTTTTTGGTCTGTCTGATCCTAGGCACAAATGAGGTAGGTGCTGTACTTTCTAGGGAGCTAAATCATAGAATCATAGAATGCCGAAGGTTGGAAGGGACCTCAGAGGTCATCGAGTCCAACCCCCCTGCTCACGCAGGGTCACCTAGAGCACGTGGCACAGGGCTGCATCCAAGCGGGTT
>NW_020455595.1:183673-196309 GCF_003342845.1 Nothoprocta perdicaria
GCCTTTTTTGAAGACCGGAGTGATGCTGGCTTTCTTCCAGTCCTCTGGCACCTCCCCTGTTCTCCAGGACCTTCGAAAGATGATGGCGAGTGGCTCGGCTAGGACATCTGCCAGTTCCCGCAACACTCTGGGGTGCATCCCATCAGGGCCCATGGATTTGTGGGTGTCGAGGCTCCCTAGATGCTCTCTGACCCACTCTTCCTCTACCCAGGGCAAGCCTTCCTCTCTCTGGCTCTCTTTGTGTGTCCCTAGTGCTTTCCATATTGCTTTACTGAAATCTGTGCTGAGAACCTAGTCTGACCATGGGGCTAGGACCTGCAGGGTAACATTAAACACAAGACAGGAGCAAAGCCTGGAAAGCTTGGAGCAAAGTGTGATTGGAGAGGCTGAGCAGAGATGTGTGAAGATGGATTATTTGCAGCTTGAGATGGCAGCAAAAGTGTGAACGCGATAATCTAAAGGCATGAGTGTTGAAATGCTGGAGGGGCAAWTGGGAATCCTATCATTGGTTCACTGTGACGGGGTTGGCCTGCAGTTTCATCGAGTTTGCCTTGAGTTCTCAGTGTTAACTAGCTCAGGTCTGTCCTCTGCTGCAGCACATTATTGCTGGATCACCACTTTGCATGGATAGAAATGTATGAAAGCAGAATGTGATGTGGGGAAAACTTGCAGCCTGAGGGAGGTAAGTCTGTAGTGAAGAGAAAGCCAACTATTCCCGTTGTTCTTTAGTGTTGTCCCCAGACAGCTTTTACCTTATACGACTGACAATTACTTGGCAGATAATCCATGGAGGCACTGAGCTCTACAGAATTAGGATTTGTGTATTTCAAGAACGATGTGTCSTCAAGCAAGCTTTGGGAATCGTTACATAGAATCATAGAATCATTATGGTTGGAAAAGACTTTTAAGATCATTGAGTCCAACCATAAACCCTTCAACATCATGCGTGTTAAACCATGCCCCTAAGTGCTTCATTACACACTTCTTGAACACAGCCAGGGATGATGACTCCACCACTTCCAATGCTTGACCACTCCTTCTGTGTAGAAATTCTTCCTGATGTCTAACTTGAATCTCATCTGGTGCAACTTGAGGCCATTCATCTAGTCCTATTGGTAGTTATTTTGGAGAAGAGACCAACCCTTGTCTCACTGCAACCTCTTTTCAGGTAGTTGTAGAGGAATAAGGTCACCTTTGAGCCTCCTCTTCTCCAGACTAAATAATTCCAGTAACCTCAACATCTTCTCACAAAGTCTGTGCTCCAGACCCTTCAACAGTTTTATTGCCCTTCTTTGTATACACTTCAGCACCTCAATGTCTTTCTTGTAGTGAAGAACCCAAAACTGAGCACAGTATTTGAAGTRTGGTCTCACCAGTGCCAAGTATAGGACTACAATCACTTCCCTAGGCCTGTTGACTACACTATTGCTGACACAAGCCAGACTGCCATTGGCCTTCTTGTCCACCKGGGCACACTGCTGGCTTATGTTCAGCTGGATCACTCCAAGATCCTTTTCTGACGCCCAGCTCTGCAGTTCCAAGCCTGTAATGCTGCATGGGGTTGTTGTGACCGAAGTTCAGGACCTGATCCTTGCCTTGTTGAACTCCATATAGTTAGTCTCAGCCCATCAATCCAGCCTGTCCAGATCCCTCTGTAGAACTTTCCTGCCCTCAAGCAGATCTACTCTTCCTCCTAGCTTAGTGTCATCTGCAAATTTGTGACCCATATCGTTGACATTAAATATTAAGATATTACAGATATTAAAGACAACCGGTCCCAACACTGACCTCTGGGGAACACCACTTATGATTGGTCACCAGTTGAATTTAATTCCATTCAGCACCACTCTCTGGGCATGGCCATCCAGCCAGTTCTTCACTCAGCGAMGAGTACATCTAAGCCATAAGCTGTCAGCTTCTCCAGGAGAAGGCAATGGGACTATAGGACTATGTTAAAGGCCTTACTGAAATCTGGGTAGACCATGTCCACAGCCTTTTCCTCATCCACTAGGTGAGTCACCTCACCTAGAAGGAGATTGATCAGGCTGGTTTGGCAGGACCTGTCTTTCATGAGCTTATGCTGTCTAGGCCTGATCCCAAAGTTGTCACACACACATGCTATGTGATCATCCTCAAAATGATCTGCTCTATAACCAACTCTGATACCGAGGTCAGGTTGATAGGCATGTAGTTCCCTAGGTCATCCATTCAACCCCCCTTGTAGAKGGGTATCGCATTGGCAAGTCTCCAGTCATCTGGGACCTCCCCTGCTGAYCAGAAAGCATCAAAAGCATCATCCCTAAGCAGTGTCTGTGCATGCCCATGCCTACTYGTTCTGCAGTCACAGCATCAGGCTGCAGACAGGCTGGTGTAGGAGAACACCAAAACTCAATTTGCAACTGCCACTCGTTTTTCATGCCATTTTTAAAATAGAATGTACCGCTGACTGAGTGGTGTGTTGCAAAGAAGTGTATCTTTTTTAGGTATTTTTTCCCCTTGAGAGTCAGTAACAGAATCAACAAGTAGTTTCCTGAACCTCTCATCAATCTCTCCAGCTTTTAAACACTGAAAGCTTGTTACACAAAATGTTGTTTGTCTAAATACAGCTGAGATTCCATGATTTAATTAAATCCATGTCTCTGTCATGCTTAGTTTATTCTTATTAGGAAAAAGTTTTTGCCARCTATAAATATGCAACTTGCCATGAATGCAGTTCTTAAATTATTTAGGGAGTCAATGCAGGAATCTTTATAGACTTTCCTAAATTAGAGGCTTATTCATGAAAGGAAATACATATGGAACAATTTAGACTGCACTTTTTAAAATGCAATAGCTATTTTGCTTAGATGCCCTTTGTGGGTGTTCTTATTGCCATACTAAAATTATGTAGAGTTCACCTAAGTGCCCAAAAGATGCTTTCTAGGCTAGATCTGTATTGTATGGTATATTGCAATGTTGAGCCCCACATACAGCTTGTAAACAAGCTTTACTTCTTTTGTTCTCAGCAGAGTAAAACAAGCTTTGATTTTTTTTTTTGTATATGTGTCCTGTGTTATCAGATGTTGACKTCTTTTAGAGCAGAAGAGAAAACTCTAGCTTGGGAGCAGAAAGTAGCCTCTGTAGCAAAGGTATACTTTTAATGTGAAATGAGAAGGTTGAACAAAAAGTTAGTATAAAATTGCTATACTATATACTATACTATAAAAATACAGTATCACTTTCTCATGTTGATGTCCCAGCATAATTACATCAGGACATAAACTAGGAATTTATATAAATTAGGGGGTTAAAACTAGGGCTTTATATAGATTGAAATAAAATTGCTACAAATCTCTGAATAGAGTTTGCACTAATATAGGCTAAAATAGTTTTGAGCTAAAATGGTACAACTCTGAGTATAGTAGAGATTCAATTTGATGCAAATATGTGTGAAAACATCTATCCACATTACATTATTTGGAAGGGGACATGAAAGGGCCAACTTTGAAAGTTGAAGTAGAGCATGAGATTTCTGCTGTGTGATACCTGCATTCGCTAAATTAATGGAAAGTTCTTACCGTACAGTAGTATTTGCAGGTCGGCGTTGTGGTGGGTATTGGTAAGAGGGAAAYGCAGGTGGGAAATAAAATGGCAATGGCCCCGGGCTGTGTTGGAATCCCAGAGGTCCAGATTTTGTGTAGAGATTTCCAATCTCCAGGATTTGCAAATAAGCATTATTCTTTCTTTCAATATACTTTTTCTTTTATTTGTTAAATAAAACAATTTGTTAAATTTGTTATTTGTTGTTTTATTAATTTATGACTATACTGGAAATTTCTCAAAAAATAGTGTTTTTCATGGGAAATCAGCTCTTATTTTTGTATGTTTCAGTTATTCATTTGTTTTGATCATTATAGAAATTTCTGGGAGCTAAATTCTTGCAAGCTCCTGGTCTGGTGTCCTTTGCTKTGGAGAGCCCAAGGGCAGTACTTTTGCCTTTGGGTAGAATGCAGTACAGAACAAATACTATGTGCACTATTTTAGAGCTACAACAGTGGCCAAGAGGGCCTTAAAATTGGGAAGTGTTAAGTTAGGGCTTCTCGACATGATGATTTAATGTATCCTTCATCAGCAAGCACAAGTTTCAACCCACCTGCTGTAAAAAAAATCACTGACAAGGGTATTAATGCCAACTTGTTTACGCTTTTCATTCTCCCTTGAGCACATCAGCCTTTAGAAGGCTTCAAGATTTTTCAGTTTGCATTTCTCATGCCAGTGGGTGTGAATTACAGCTACCATAATTTAAAAAAACAAATACATAGTATACTGTCTGAAATAATGAGAAATCTAAAACAACTACATGCACAGATGGTTTTATAGCCTAGCATTCCAAAGATAATATAATACTATTCAGTCTTAAATTAAAAAAAAAAAAAAAAAAAAAAGGCAGAGATCATCTGAATTCATCCAGCTATTGGACAGTCTTCATTACAAAGAACAGCTTTGGGATCCTTGCCAAACTTTTAACAACCTTCTTCAAAATGTATACAAATAAATGAACAGGAAGATCTTATGAGTTTTGGAGAGAACTGTTGCCCCAAGACTGTGCAACCAAAATTGATGCTGGGAGTGTGACAAGATCTCTTCTTGTGATAATATCAGTCAGCAATGGAAATACGTTTGACTATGCCATTTAGAGATGTTAGACTAATTTTGCTTTAGGCAGGCCTTTGTTCAATAGAATAATTGTAGAATGGTATGTAGCACCTAATTGGTTCCAAGAGAATCAGCTTTTTCATTATAATTTCAAGATAGTTATCAATCAACATTTTTCTCCTACCCTTAATGAGATGTCTGGTCTGAGGAAACAATAAGAAGTTAGAAAACATCCTAAAATTCCACGGAATCCTCAACAGATCTAGTCATGCAAACAACAATTACTGCATTTTTTTTTTTACCCTCAATCAACCCCACCCACTAAATAATGTGTAATCTGTTTCCCTCTTTCACCCTGCCATATATGAGCTCTTGATTCCCAATCAAACCTTTGACTGAACTCTGAGGGAAACTGCTGAAGAAAACAAACTTTTTCCCAGAGGCAAGTGCATGTCTTATATGATTAATTATCACCTTTATCAGAATTTCCATATTGTGATGTTTTTTGAGACAATAATGAGGTAGTGAGAAAAGCATAGTCTAGATGTTACAGTGCTGAATGCTGACTAGGGTGATGTGAGCTTGTTTCTTAGTTCTGCTCCAGGTTTCCCATGTGTTTTGTGCAAGTCATTTAAGTACTCTGTACTTTAGTTCTTTGTCTAAGAACTTACCATGGATGGTAAGTAGCCACCAATTCATGTAATACTTGGCTAATATTGGGAAATTCTGGATCCTTTAAGTGCTGTGGCCAGGCAGAAAACGGTGGAAGTGAACAAACCAGCTGAGCTCTTGTAATTCTACAGTGCTGGAAAATAGGAACCAGAGAAAGACAGTGGAAGAAAGAGGCAGTCAAATGCATTTTTTTTAATGATGGCAAATGTGTTTTTACACCTACTATGCATTTTCTTTCCTTTCTTGTAATTACATACAGTCCAGCTTTACTCAGATGAGTCCCRTATTGCTTGGTGATCAGCATTGTTCAGCTATTTTAAGGGATCTGAGGAAACCCTTGAGAAGAGCCAACAACTAAAAGAAAAGTTGTGACCTCTTCTTATTCACAGCAACATTCCTTTTGATGYATTTCTCAGCCTAGATGTGTTCTCTTTTCCTTTTACCTTGAAAACTAAATTAAAAAATATTCATCAGAAGAAAATATGAGCTTATTGTCAATATGCAGAGCAATCAGAGAATACAATTTCTCTCCCTAGTAACAATTTGGGTTTTTTTTTGCACAAATGAAGCATATTTCTACTAGCCTTGGCAACATCTGGGGCCTTGGTGAGATTTGTCATTAAAGCATCACAAGGACCATCATAGAATAAGATTGTTAAACACCTTCCCAAGCTCCTAACTRCCTTTAGAAATGTGGAGTATTTTTTTCCAAAATATGTTTTCCTTTCAGGATTTTCTTCCCCAGGATATATTGTTTCTGCCTTATGGCCTGATCTGAATTCCATTGGGTGCTAGACTAGATGGGAGTTCTTCCATTGATTCCATTATTCACTTTGTTTCACTTTGCATTATTGATTCATATTCACTTTAGCTCAGACCCCTAGGCTAAATGCTTCTAAAAYGTGAAACTCCTTCTGTCAGGAACACCTCATTCTCAACTAGAGATAAGATTTCTGAGACCAGAAGCATGAATGTGGACTTGAATCAAGGAAAAAAGAAATCCATACATTCCAGCTTGTTCTGTACCTTTATACACATCCCAGAATAGACATATGAACTGAGATTTACATTTTTATTTAATCATCTCATGATTCAGTCCCTCCATCCTTTAATAACTTAAGCACACATTTTTTCCCTTGTGTTTTTCTTCTCCTTGCACTTTCCTTCTCTTGTTTCTCCTCAGTCTCTCTAGCAATCTAAACACTGGCATCTGCTTCCTCAGGGAATATTTTGTGGTTTTCTTAGTGTTGCAGATGGCTGCATTTGGCTGCATCTCCCAACTCTGCTATTTCCATGCTGGTCTGATGGGAAGATCAAGAAGTCGTCTCTGTAGAAGTAGTATGGAGGAATGGAGGAAGAAATATCTTGCAATATCTTGTTAGGAATTCTCATTCCTGAATATAGCCCCCTGGATTTTATCCTTGAACACTTTTTTTTTTTTTTTTTTTCCCCTTCCAGATTTAGACTGAAAAGAAGCAGAGACCTTTTAGACTTTCTTATGTACATTTTGCTTGTTTCCTTGGAGTACAGACACTATTAGTGAGTAGTGGTTGAGAATTTGGGACATTCATATCAGATGCAGAAAAAAATGAAAAAAAATCCTTATCTGCTTTAGCCCAGGTTCAAGAGCCTTTCTTTTCTACATCTGATGTGAGTATGAGAATTGCTTGGCCATTCTTGCGAAGAGTCTCAGAATTTGACAAAAAAAAATCAATCACTCCAATTCTCTTCTTCTCTTCAACCCCTCGATGCCTACATTGGTAAAGTTTTTCCAACACTTTTCCCAACACATTTCTGCAATTATTCATTTTTTAAAACTGGATTTTATACTTTATTTTTCTCCCAATCAGTTTAATGCCCGAATTTTATTTATGTCTCTAATACTGATTCATCTTGTGCCTCAGGRCTATTATTTGAATATTTCCACCTCTACCCCATCACATGTAAAACAGGGAAAAGACATCCTTGCTTTCGCTAAAAGCAATATCTATATTTTGATGTAAACATTTAAATAGATGGAAGAATGCTAAATATTATTCAAGAGAAGACTATAAATACAGGCTCACTAGCAGATTCTGAGCTGAGTGGAATTCCTATTTAAATAAGCATATATTTATAGTTTTTAATTGCCCTCTGTAGTGGGCTAAAGGTGATATTACACTTCTTTGTGAATTTTTTGTCATTACAAAGAGTGAAATATATAATCACATGTTAAACTACATCATATATCAATAGATACAGACAGATTAATGTATGCATTTGTATGTATATTTTAGATCTGTTTTGGTTCTTTGTGGAGTTTGTCTGACCAGGTGTATTTTCAAAAAAAAAATCTATGGGTTACTTTAGGCCATGAAAACTAAGAGCCTCACTATCATTTGTATTTAYTTTCTAGATAACATACTGTGAAGCTGTTACCAGATAAGCTCTTAATATTCCTGTAGTTTATAACTCTAGGTATTAAGTTTYGGTTGTTTTTTTCTAATTCTCTCTGGAATGCAGCTGAGTGATATTTACACAATATATTCAACATTATGAATCTACACACATTTTWAAGTTTTGATTAGAAGGCAAGTCTGTACAAAAAGTAATAAAAATAAAACAAAGTCAGTATAAGTTAAATTATGACTATGTAAAGCTTTACGGACATGAAGAATCTGGTGTTACATGGGATTTTGTTGCTTTTGGAGGCTTTATGTAGTTCTTTGTCCCAAAAGCAGAGATAAAGCTAAGGTAGTTCCTAACTGCTCTGTTATGAAACTCTTACCAGATGAACCATTAATACTTTGTTTTACAATTCCATCCTCTGAGAGAGAAAATGTTACTGTTTCAGGTGTCAGCGCATCAGCTGCTGCACTACACCTATGGAGAGTGGACAGATTCCCAGACAATTTCCAGGGATACTTTCTCTTTGATACTGTCAATCGGAGTTGGTAGGAATTCTGCCTCTGATGAAACGTAGGCATGAAGCTGATGTGAAATCCAAACTGTGCTCCAGTGATCAGGAGACTCTTCCTTCTGGGCAAAAGTAAGAGCAGCCTAAACTCATGGCATGTAGCTATGAAGACACTACAACAGCCCAAAAGACCTGAGATATACTGTGATTTTACCATCATTTCCCTGACTGCCTTTACTGCCTTGGGAACTTCAGCTGAACTGCTGGGAAGGTCCCAGGACAACTGAGATGTTGTGTCCCTGCAGGTGTGTGGTCTTCCCATTGGTGGTTTATGCTAGAGGAGCAGCCAAAAGCTGTCACTGTGCACCCAAAGATCTGGAGCACAGTGATATACACTGTGAGACCTCTGTGCTCTGATTTTCCCCAGGAAAGTCTCAGTTGCTAATGCTATCACAGTTGTAGCTATGAACTGTGCAGTTTTGTGACTTGCCTCCTTCCCGTTGTGTTTCTGAGTTGCCTATGAGCTGACTACTGACCAAAATACTATTACTAAAATAAATAAACAAATAAATAAAAGCCACGTTTCCATTCAGGAAAAACAAACCAAACCAAAACAGAAAAGATGCATGAAGACGGTAAGTACAATGAATTCTTTCCTCCAGTAAACCAAAGGCAGGCATCAGCAAACAGGTTTGACTGCACAGCTGGCCAGTTTGGTAACACATGTCCAATACATGTTGGACACACACGTGGCAAGTTTTAACAAGTTACTGCAATGTGATAGTGGTTTAAAACAAAAAAAGATTACGCAGCCTTGGTCCCATAGGCATCATGAATTAACATTTGGGTCTGTTTGGCAAAACGAGGATGCCTAAGGGTTCAGATTACATAAAAATTACATAATCATATTCATTAAAGATTTATTCTCCTTCTGATAATATGACAGAATCCACACACTTTCCATACTGTATTTTTTTGCTGACCTCCCTTTGTAACCTCCTTTCAGCATCCCCATTTGGCTTTTCTTTTTAATGCTTAGGCCAGAAGAAGTTGAGCAATAAATATGGAAAGGCTATTTAGGATTATAAAGATTATGCAATTCTTTCCATGTTCTCATGGGGTGACATACCCCATAATTCAAAAAATTCCTGTGGTTAGTTCAGATACTCAGAAGTTTGCCTTGTTCCCATTAAAAGTCTTTTACACGGCCAACAGTTTTAGTGGAGGCAGCTTCAGACCCTAATAAAACACAGTATCTCTTCAGATTTTGGAAGTATCTGGTTGCTATTAGGAAAGGTTAATAACATTTTAAGTTAGAACTGCAAAATATTAATCATGCTTCCTTCTTAAGTAAGTAAAATGCCCTTCATAGCGGTTTCCATGGTGATGACAATTAGGATCCCAGGAGCGGCCACGGGCTGGGATGCTGCAGAGCACCCAGCAGCTCCTGACAGGGCAGTGGGGCCTCAGCTCCAGGCAGCAATAAAAAGGAGCATCCCCCAGGAAAACCGCTGCATTTTGCGGGGTCAGGCCCCACGATTCTTGGCAATTAGGAGCAGAATATTTTGCATGATAATGCATAATCCTACAAAAAAGCAATGAGATGTTACTCCACAGCACGTGGCAGCATAGAGTACGAAACAATGGTCTCGTGCGGTGTAGTGGAGCCTCAGCCCCTGCTGAAGTTTGTCCAGCAAAGACCTGTCAGCTTAGGTCTTTACCTGTATGACACCCAGATTGCTATTTCAAGCACTGCCAAATGAATCCATCCCACCAATTCCAATGTCTCTGACAGAGAAAGGAAAATGAATAGTGTAGGAAATACAGCCAAATTGCCATTCAGGAAGTCACACAGGAGAAATAGATTTTATTACTATTTTAAAGCAAATGACTAGTGAAACTAAGACAATTAACAAACTGTTTTTCWTCTCCATTCCCTCTCTTCTCCTTTCCATACATTCACCTAAGCTGCAAATASCCTTTTTTTTTGGTCAACTATAAGTAATTTTTTTAATCAGAGATTATTTCCTCTATGAGTGAGTGTAATAAGTGTGTGAACACATGCATTACAAACTCACCCCAAATATTTTTACATGTGTCATGCACATTTTAGAAACTAATTTCCTTCTCAGAATACAGAAAAGAGATGTTATATAGTAAGGCTTCAAAGGACCTTCCTTAAGAGCATTTTTATTTTAGTTCTCTGTTAAGAGAAACTGTTTCACATACCAACTGTAATTGTATAAACACAATTAAAAATAAATTTGTGTGTTATATTTATGACAGATCACATTTTTATGGTTTTTTTTTTTTCTTATGTATCTTAAGGGATATTTTATGTCTTTCAGTCATAAATAAAGCAAAGGTCTTCCTAAATCAAAAGTCTCATTTAGGAAATCCCATTTAGGAAAATACTGTGTATAAAGTAGCTCATCCTAACTTTAGTCTTTCTATGACTAGAGAAAGGTTCCTCTGATTCCCTATCAGAAAAGCCTTTCATTGTAGTTCTAACCTAATCCTGTGCTTCTGTGACAGGGTAAGGCACAGCAAGACATTCCTATATACGTCCTAGGGACATATATGTCATGTATGTCACAGGAACAGGCTACACTTCATTCACTGAAAGACTTTGTTAGATTCACCTGAAATAGTACAATAACATGCTGCTAAAAGACTCATCTTTTATTTTCTGCTTTAAAAGTTGTTATAAAATGCAAAAGTAAGGAAATATGAAGGTTGGAAGGGATTTTTTTCTTAAAAAAAAAAATCACCATCTTGGTAGAGAGCAGAATTGGCATGTAAAAGTGTTAAATTAGGCTGTTTATCACAGGGAGCAAAATAACAGCCTACTGATCTATATTGTAAACTTGGCCTGGAATTAAGTGCTGGACTTTGCCTTCTTAATGCTCCTAAAATTACAATACGCCTTAGTGAATACAAGTGTTGTAGAGGGGAAAAAAAAGAAAAAAAAAAGGAAAAGTTTCTCTGTATGGTTCTTGTGTAGGAAAAGCAAATACAAAATTAAAACCATTTTCTTAGCAGGGAACCAGCATCATCTATGCTGGCCAGTTGCACAGAACCACTAACCATTGCTCTTGTTTCACTTTAAACTTACTGTTTTCTGATGGAAAGACTCAGGATTGAAGCCCATGCACCAACTGGAAGCTGAGGCTTAGGCCCCAGCAGGGCTCACTGTAATTGAGCTCTGATGTTATTCGTTACTTGGCCAAGCAACAGGTAAAGGAGACAGTAGTATACCAGCTTCCTTTTCCTTTTTTCTTTTCTTCTTTTTTTTTTTTTCAAGCCTCTAAGCTGCATAAGTAATTAAAGAGACTTTTCATATTTAATAGTATTTATCTTACGTGTCAGACAACACTTGTTAAAAGCCATCAGCTTTTCATCACCAAGATCATTAATACTATTGGCAATACCGTGACTTGAATAGCTCTTCACTTATTTGTCAGAGCTGCAAATTGAGTTTTTAATGAATGATTCAATTGTAAATTTGTCTTCTCAAGAACAACCCCAGAAGCACCAGACCTGTTGCTATCTCAAAATCTTAAGATATATTTTTAACATATAGCAATATCGAACTAGTAGTTTTAGAAGGAGGTTCTTTTCTGGAAGGTCATGGTTTTAAAGAGGTAACTTTCTGCCCTATAGAGAATTTTTTGTGTCCATTCGTATTTTGCTGATTTTCTCATCTGCTCCCCTGCTGTGAAAGGACACCTGGTGAAGGGCCTGACTCCTCTTTGCTCCTGCATGCACACACTTTGGCCTGCTCATCTGTGTGTTGCTACTACTGCGTCCTATGGAAAGGACAAAATTCTGCCAGGCTGGCAGAGAGGAAACCCATCTGCTTTGTGCTTTCGCTTTTACTTCCAGGCTGAGCCTGTGAGTTACTGGGAGGCATCAAACTGCATCATGCTGCTTTTTCAGACCACAAGGACAGGCTAAGGAGAATTTTCTGATTTTTTTTTTTGGTCTTCACATACAAAAGGCCTCAGCATGAATTTGGTTTCATAAAACAATTTGTATTTGCAAAGATGGATAGATTTTAGATCTGAAGGCCAAAAGAAATCAATAGGTTGTCTAATCTCACTTCCTATGAAACCTAAGCTGTGAGATTCCTCTATTTCTTTAGCCARACTCATAGAATCATAGAATCATAGAATGCCGAAGGTTGGAAGGGACCTCAGAGGTCATCGAGTCCAACCCCCCTGCTCACGCAGGGTCACCTAGAGCACGTGGCACAGGGCTGCATCCAAGCGGGTTTTAAACATCTCCAAAGAAGGAGACTCCACAACCTCTCTGGGCAGCCTGTGCCAGTGCTTTGTCACCCTCACAGTGAAGAAATGCTTCCTTAAGTTCCTGTGGAACTTCCGATGCTTCAGTTTGAAGCCATTTCCTCTAGTCCTATCCCTGCCCACCAC
>NW_020455595.1:197529-241545 GCF_003342845.1 Nothoprocta perdicaria
GTGCATCCCATCAGGGCCCATGGATTTGTGGGTGTCGAGGCTCCCTAAATGCTCCCTGACCCACTCTTCCTCTACCCAGGGCAAGCCTTCCTCTCTCCGGCTCTCTTCGTGTGTCCCTAGGGCCTGGGATTCTAGAGGGCTGCCCCTGACAAACACAGAAGCAAAGGCAGCATTCAGCAGCTAAATATACCAGATAAATATAAATATAAATATAAATATAAATATAGCAGCTAGACATATACCTTTGATTAATGCATAGCTTTCAGGAATAGGGAACCCCTAACTTTCCTCTTTAGTTTATTGCAACTGTTATCACCCTAATGCTATTTATTTTTGCCAGTATTCATTTGGTTGCACAGTTCCTGTACTTGCGAGGCCATCTCTGCACTGAGAGATTGATTTGGTCACCATGCCCATTCTGCACTTGCCTCTGTGGAGACATCCAGTTGTAGAATTTGTTGACTGAGGGGCTGCTGAGTAGTATTTACTGATGCTTTTATATGTATCATCACCTCTCAAGGCAGTGTCCTGTTATATATGTTTTGTTATAACCTGTATTTTTCATAAAATCTTATCTTCTGTAGTCATTAGAAGTTCTGAGATACTGATTTAAAAAAAATAATAATAAAGAACCTCCTCTTCCTTTAAGGTCATATTATTACTAAGAAAAAACAAGTGAATGTGTTCGTCCCATTAGCTGCCAGTAAAGTCAGAAGGGGACCAGACAAACAATTTTAATTTGCATGTCTGTATCAGCAGATTGCTCATATTTCTTCTGGTTTCTTAGACTGCAAATTGTGATAGGCTACTGTAGGCCAACATATATCATTAATCCTAATTTAAGCTTTCAATAGATAAAAATTATCAGGGCATTCAGAGCCACTCTTATAATGCAAGAGGCTGAGAAAGTATCTGCAGTGTATCCCAAGTTGGATGGTAGTCATTTTTTGGGCCACATGAGGCATGTCATGGAGAATGAAGTGCTATGAAAGACCTCTGGTGGGTGCAGATAAGCCAGTGTATTGTAGATTCAAGAAGTGTATCCTCAAACTTGGCTGTGCTAGATGGCAATTTAATAACAGCACTGAGCCAGCTTTAATTGTTTTTTTTTTTTATGATATCAACAGACATGAGGTTATATAACAGCAGGAAAAAAAAMCCCATGTTTTTGAAGTTGGAGGCTAAAGAAACTAAGGCAGGTTTGTAGTCAGAAGGTAGATGATAGAGGCTAAACAGCTCAGCTGGGGTGGTGAGCCCCATCCCTTGGTGTGCATGTAAGCTGGAACTAAAACCTCCTTGCTCAAGGTGAGGGCAACCCAGAGGAATAAGCCAGGCTTGCAGCTGAGTCCTGCACAGGGCTGAGCACTGTGGTCCTTGCCCAGTAAAGCTGTTGGGACCAGTCTTCTTTTTATGTACTTTGGTAATCCTCTGCCTGGGCAAAGGATAAGGGCTGCAKGCTGGAATTATCTCAACGTTTGCTGCTGTTACCTTGGTGCTCCCATCACTTTCACCTTGCACAGGGAGCTTAGGATGAGAGAGGACAGAAGGAGCCCTTCTTCTAACACATCAAAACCAAGCCAGGTAGGTGAAAAGCCTGGGGGAATAAGGTCTGTTGCTCAGTTTACTTGCCAAGAAAGCTGAGGGGCCAGTTTATGCAGTAATAATTCCTATATTTCTTGATTGCACAGAAAAAAATGTCCTTTTGTCATCAAGAAATAGTTTAACTTATTCACTAAGATCCTCTCTATTCAAAGAACATTCAATTCAGACAATCATTTGAACTTTAATTGCATTGGATGTCCAGGTAAGAGGCAATCTTACAGTGGTGCAGAGTTATTTATTTTACTTGATGTTGTATTTTTATTTTTTTTTGTCTGTTTTGCTCTGTAGCAAAGCACTGCTCAACAGCTTTGGTATACTTTGTATATCCTTATATACATTATTTGATGATGAAGTGAGATATTAAGGGAGTTCCACAAAGACCTCTATGTAAATAAGGTTTTGTTGTGTGTAAAGGGAGACAAAACTAGAGGAATGAAGTCCCCAAGGATAAAAAGCTTGAGAATAAACTGTGAATACTGAAAAGGACAGTGTATTTCAGAGTGGTTTTGACAGATATTAACTGTCAAACTAAAACTAAAACTAAATGTGCTGTGCAGGGCAATGGAGGAATACTGGTAGATTTTTAGTCAAGGGGACTGGGAAGGTTGCCCTCTTTGTTGGGCCACATTAAAAGAATCACAGGAGTTACTAGTTGTTGAGATAATTGGCCCTCTGAAGATGATAAATCAATATGAAAACCATGGCCTTTGCAGTGGGAGCAGCAAATGCTCTCTTTCACAGGTAGCAATTTCTCTAAATGGGGAAAGAGAGTGCTATGCTTCCGTTTAACAATACAAAATAAGACGTGAGAAAGTTACATGACCCTGGTAATTTTCTCTTGCAAAAATCACAAATGATTTCCTTAATATCAAATAGTGAGCATGTAAATAGTTCTGTAATCACAGAAGTGCTTTAATAATAACAGTCATTTGAGATAAAATGAAATAGAATACCTCTGACAGTGATAAATCAACCTGTTACAACCTTTCTTCTAGTGGTGCCAGTGGCTGTTTGCAAGAGAGATGGCAATAGACATCCATGACAAGGATTAAAATAGCAAAGGCAGAGTGTGATAGCCAAAGAGAAAGAGTTGTAATGCAATAGCAAGGGTATCTGTTACTATTACCTACCCTCATGAGTAGAAGTATCAAAAAAGAAAAAAAAACAAAAAAAAACCCTACATACTCATTTTCATTTTATCTTTAGAAGGATCATGACTGAGAAGATAACCACCTTCAGTTTGGGCATATGCTTGTGCCTACTCAACATGCATGTCCACATAAGCACTTGTTTGTGGGCCTTCTGTAAAAAAATAGGAATTGCAGGGATTTGATACAAAAGGTTTCTCAGGTAATTCTACTAGTAAGGGTTTAGGGTGAGATTCAGCTCCTGATAAAGATACCTAAAYGAAGATGTCTATATGTGAACTTGATGAGTGAACTCCAATTACAGCAAATGGAAGTTTCATTGACAGAGGCACCTACCACATATTGACACCTTTATTTAAGTATCTTAATCTGGAGACAAGATCTGCCCCTACTGCCCTGAAACAAGATAATCAACGCTTAATCTACAGCAGTATCAAGAAGCTCTCAGTAACCGTGGTGATATTTTAGGAAGCAGATGTAGTTGCATGGCTTGGTTACTAAACCGATGGAAACTGAGAAAGGTGATGATGAGGCAGCTTAAAATCACGGCAGATAATAACAAAATTAACAGTAATGAAATGGAGTTTTTGTTGCTAACTCCTCATTTCCTAAATAGTGTAAAAAAAAGTTATATTGATGCAGAGGAGAATTTGTTCTATATTAACTAATAAAACTCTGTAATAATGCTGGGAAATGGAAGGTTTTAGCTCCCATTTTATGACTCATTTGAGCTTTCAAAGTAATGAGTATATACGAACAACTACATTGCTTTGGGCTGGATGGAAGCTTAGATAAGTGACCTTCGTATCTCATACTTTAATGTTAATCATTCTGAAACACACACACGTATTATCATCTGTAAGAGGATGTAAAGATCTTCTTGTTCATATCCTTGCTTTTGGCTAACATTGAGGATGCACAGTTTTCCCTTTGGCTTGATATCTTCTTACTCTTCTTGGACAGTAAATCTCTAATTTCTTTCTGTGCTCTGGAATTCTTGTTTGCATTACATTATCCTAGACGCCAAAGTCTTCTTCTTTTATAAATCTCCCATGACTGCCTCATTCCCCTCTGCCTTATACACTGCATACTAATTTACCTTTGTGTGACTGGATTAAGAAAAACAGGAGGGGGGAAAAAAAAAAAAAAAAGAGAGATGCAAGGGCTCCCTTGGTATATGTCGTGTGCCCTCATGCAGGCTTCTTGATGAAGTATGAAAAATTAATAAATCCGTTGGCTCCCTCCATTTCTTCCTGGCCATATTTCTACTTTAGGAAGGAAAGAAGAAAAGAAAGTCTCCTTTGCCTGMCTCCAGTCTCTCTCTGAGAGATGGAGCCTTGGGGCACATGGCAGCCTCACAACTTTCATGAGTCCCAACATGTGGCCCTGTTTGCTGCTTCCCCTTCAGAATACTACAGAATAACTAAGATTTTCCCAAAACCCTCAGCACATCCATCAGTCTCAAGGAAAGCTTCTGGGAGTTGTTCTCCTCTATATAACTACAGTTTTATGTCCAGGAACACYAGAAATGTCTGTGTATGTGACAGGTTGTAAGATCACTGCTTATCCTGACACAAAGCTCATACAACTCTGGAAAGAATTAATTACCTGTTTCTCTCTGTCAAAAGGATCACCACAATTATTTCAGATTTTATCTATTCCTTTTCTGAATATATTGATATCATTCTCTCTTCACTATCATTTAATTTTTGTAGTTAAAACCCATAATAACCTTTATAAAGTTGGAGGTGTTTAATCTCTCATAAAAAGAGCTATACTGTAAATGATACAACTCAGTGAGAACAATAACATTTTGTTACTTTCACAACTACATCCTTAAGCGATCGTAACTTGACTTGGAATTAGCATAATAATTCTTTAAAAGAAATGAGAATTTAAAAAATGAATGTGAAAAAAGGATTAAGTCTAGCATAAAGCAGGAAATAGATCTGAGGGCAGAACTAGAAAATGTTTGGTGGTGTGTTAAACAGCAGAGGATAATGTAATGACTAGAAAATCCAGGATGCGTTAATGCAATGAATGACTGTTGCCTGAAATATTGTGTGAAGGATTAAGGGATTCAGTCCCAGTACCCCTAGAACATATTAAACACAATGTTTTTCTGCTCGGACAGCTTGGATGCCTTTAATATGTGCATTTGATTAAAGAGCTCATCTTGCAGTGTCAATGCCTGGTGTAGAGCTCTGCTGCTGAAGCTGGATGCTGAGCTGGGGGAATTAGCTGCAGAGGTGCTGGATTAGCTGGATTTGAGGGGATCCATAGGAGGATGCTCCTATGTTTAGGACTGGGAAGCAGGCAGAATTTTCCATGGCMGGGAGCCCTATATCTTCCACATAAAGGAAGAACAGAAGGGAAGGAGGAGCAAAGAAGAGAAGACAGTGAGTGTGAAGGGTGAGGTAACAGGGCAAAGTATGAAAGAAAGGAAGAGGAGAAGCCTGGTAAAATACTGGAAAGTGAGAAGGAAAACCAAGAGGCAAAAATGGTACAGCRAGAGAGAGTCYTTCTGGCCCGCCCATTCTCTCTCTGCCAAAACCCTGCAGTGAAGGGATCCCAAATCTGCCATYATCCTGTCTGCAGGACTTTTCTCCCTCTATCCTTCCTTTTCACTTKAAAAACCTATCATCTTGCTCATCTTGATTAGCCTTATCAATATTTATTTTCACTAAGGCAGCTCAGCAGCCATACACAGGCTGAAGTCTTGTGTGATATGTATTGTCTTCTAAACTATACAGTTAACATCTGCATGAGGGAGACTGGCTGAGGAGGAGAGGAGAGAGAGCAATGGGGAGAGGGYGAGGAAAGGGGAAAGAGGATGAATGTGGTATGAGGAGATGAGAAMACCAGGTGTCTTCTTTCTTTTTTTGCCAAGCTCAAGTCTCTGAGTTTGACCCTTTTAAAACATTATCCTGTGGAATGGCTGGGATGTTTGCACAAGCTGTCAGAGAGATGATTTAAAAGTGAGTGATGGCGTGGGAGCCATCAGCCCACTTGGCCTTGGCGGCAATGCGCATCCTTCTGCGGAGAAGGGARCTTCTCCCTCCAGGGCTATTTGCTCTTTGATTTGCCTAATGAGCTTGCTTACCRACATAGCAATGCAGAGAAAAAGAATCGGGTTTTCATTTTACAAAAAGGATAAAAAAATTTAAGACCCTTTCTATGATTTTAGGCCACTTGCTGATGTTCATCTACATTGCATCACTCTGCAACAACAGCACTGCTTGCTGTAAGCACATCTGGAAACACTGAACTGTGTGCTTTGCCTGGGTAATCCCCCAAAGGAAACTGAGACTAAAAACTTTTGATTTTGTTTATTTTTATTTTGCTTTTGTACTATATTGCCTAAAATAATGGCTATTCCAAGTCAAATGCTTTGTGGCATAGATTTGAGCGTAGCCTATGTTAGTTTGTTGCAGCTGACATTAGATTTAGACTAAACATCAGTCTGAATGCTCTAAAGTGAGCTTTACGATACAATTAAATATATTTTATTTTAAAAGACATGAAGTGAATGTTGTCAAATAAGGGAATATTTTGCAAATGAGGTTGGGTAGAACAGAAAATGCAGTACTTGCACTGTCCTTTTTGTCTTTCAGATGGAAATAGAAATTATAGCTAGCATGCCTTTGAAGTTTTTTAGGGCTGCTCTCTTATCTTGACAAGCAAAAATTTGAACATATCTTCCTTCCTGATGGTGAAACTTGTATACATCAATCACAGAACACAGAGATGAAGACAAAAGCTTCACTTAGGATGAGAGAACTAAATTTGTTAGTTGACTGTATTTTGTTTTATATTAGAGAGTATTATTTTTTCTTTGCAAAATTGGAACATTTTCATGTTTCAGAATTGTGCTTCAGTTATAGCAGTTTCCTAGTTTAAATAAAAAACAGGCCCCAAAGAAGTGACTTGCTGCTCTTTTGGTTATTGTTGTTTCTCACCCTTGATTTGCTACCTTTGGAAGCTAAGCAGGTTGCCAAAAGGGAGAATTTACTTGAGGAAATCCCCAGCAGCTTCAGCCTCCATGCATGCACCCTTCCGGAATGCTTCTTGCATCTGCTGGTGGTTGGCGCAGCTCTTTGCTTGGCTCCCACTGCTGGTAGTTGTGTTGAGGCAAGCTCAAATGAATTGCTTTACCTGATTATGGGTGCTAAGCCTCAAAACGAATGTTGAGGTCACCCACTCGATGGAGGTGGAGATGCAGTGAAGGCAGGAGGACATGGGAACCTGTCCCACGTGTGGCATAGCTGTCCCAAGTTACATTGTCCCCATTCATCAACCTGTGCCCTGAATCCCAAGAAGGCACTGCTCTGAGTCTGCCTCAAGCAGAAGAAAAATACATCTATCTGGAGATTTTGTCCTTGAAATTTAGGCAGTGCTAGATGACAGGGATATAGCAGCATAGTAGCATAATGAGGACCATAGAGCTGCATGAAATATATGGATCTCCAGGTATAACTGTGGCTGGAGGGAAGGGAACCCAGTGGCCAGAATGAGCTAACATTTATCCTTTCAATCGCATCTTTGCAGCATCTATGAGTCACTTCAGGCAAGAGGACTGAAAACTAGACCTGTTGCCACCCAAGGGGCTTCGTCTCCGTGCCTTCCAGCTCTGCTCCCTCCCTAGAACAGGTTTGTACTTACCAAGCACGCTTTGGTGTGGGTACAGAACTGAGTCACATTTAATTTGCAAGTTTGCTGCCAAACCTGAACTAATTTTGAAGCCAGCTGTACAGCGCAGTGATTTAGCAAGAAATGGAAACCATTCAATGCTCTGTGAATTTGGCAGAAATTAACCATTTTGGCTGAGTATCACTAGGGAGTTTGGACTAATTCAGCCCAAAAGCTCATAGTGAAATTCAGAAGGCTTGAATCGGGGCCAAGAGAAATTTTTACATAGATCTCTGCAAACTGAAAGTGTTGAGGTTTCACCAGGACTGCTTGATGAGCAAGGAAGGAGAGATATCCCTGGGAAGCTCACATCTCCTCTGGAATTCAGAATGAATGTGTCACAGCAACACCTGGCCTCGATAACATATCTCCCTTAAGCAACTCTCCTGGAATAGGTTGTTAATGGTAGAAACAATAGCAATTATCAGTATTGATAAGCTATCGACAGACTGTGAAATGGTTTGGTGATTCACTCTCTTGAATTAGCTCCTTGCTGCTCAGCAGTGCGAACACTGCTACTGTTGTTACAGAAACAAAAGTAACTCAAGAAGTATATTGGAGCRACTCTATTTGGGGCAAATATTTGTGTTTCAACTGGAGTTGGGTGTCTTACTCTTTGCAGATTTGTTATGATTAAAATTGGTCTTCTGCGCATTCATTTCTAGAATGTATTTATTGGCTATAATTAGCTGCTAAATTGGTTGAACAGTTTTTAGGTACAAGCGGTGTTTGTAGTCTTCTTACAATGAATATTTATGATGTGCAAAATTTGCAGTCACACAGTTATATATCTGGCCTTTAATTGGGTAACAGAAGCATCCTAAGTCAAAGAAAATGAAACAATAGAATTCTCAAAAGTATAAAACAGATAATGTTCACACATCAGTACTCATTCATGGAAGCAGCTGTGAATATCAGTGGATAAAGCAGCCACTTCTCAAATATTCCCAAATATAAAATTATTTTCAAGATTTTCTTTTGTGAAAATGGTACAAGAATGGGTCACTTAGAAAAGTTATTGAAAATATGAAGGGATGAACACAAATATAAAATCTATGTTTCCACACCAGTGCCTGTATTGAAAAATTAGGACTTTCTGCATTGCTATGAAAACTCAAAGGTCAGCCTTTAAAAAATGAGATTGCAGAACCCAAGTGTAGACTACCACTTTTTAAAATTCATATTTCTGTTTCATCTGCTAAGAACTCTGTTCTACAGCTACCAATGTGTACCAATGGAAAACACTAGTACCTGGAGGAGGGGAGGATACAGGAAGGAGAAGGATCTTCAGAGGGATTCATGGCATACAAGTCAGCACCATTTCATTATTTTGCAGTGCCAGATTATACCACTTGGTCTAGGCAAACTTCACAGACAGCAGGCTGTATTAAGTTAAAAAGAGCAATTTGTGGAGTTCTTTTAATTTTTAACTCAGTTTTTATTGCCACAGTTCCACCTCTCTGTTATTCTTTTCGGCATACCTGCCTGCAGTAGGWAGGCTACTTTGCAAATTAGCTTGTAGGCTCTCAGCAAGCACATAGGGACTCCCAGGTAGTGTCATGTACTCTCCTTCTGACCCAGGCCTCACACATGCACTAAAAAATACAGTCTTGGTTTTGCTTCACAGACATTAATTGTTGTATTTTAAATAGCTTTAAACAGCTTTAAACTGAGTAATGAGCTACCTTAGCACCTTGGTAAGAATGTTTAACAATCATTACAGAAATAGTCAAAAAAGTGAAAAATTGGCRTGCCAGGAGCTGTATAATAAAACCCTATAGCACTAGATATTAGAAAGATTAAGCTGCTTTTCACTACAGCAATATACATCTATAATGAGATGTAGTTGCCTCTTGCAAATGCACTACAGATTAATTAGTATATATACTAATACTGCATGTATTAGTATATATATATATTAGTATATAGTATATATATATTAGTATATATTAGTATATAATTAGTATATATACATATACTTATATATATACATATATACTAATATATACATATATATACTAATATATACATATACATATATATAATTAGTATATATAATTAGTATATATATAGTATATATACTAATACTAATACTGCAGTTTGGTCACATTACTTTAAAGGCAGAAGGAAGGAAGGAAGGAAGGAAGGAAGGAAAGGAAAAATACACAATAAGGGAACCAAATTGAGTATATAGCAGGAACATGAGGAAGAGCAAATCACATAAGTGGCTCTCTGCACTGCTCTGTTCTGGGTAGACAATTCCTCTTTAACATGTCTTTCCATTTGGAAAGGCTGATAGGATGTTATAGAGCTGAATGTCATCTGCGAATTTTCAGTTTGAGTCATTAAGGAGAACTAAGAAAGCAGACTATGCATTTTGCAAAATAAAATGTGTACTGTTCGAAGACCCTGGAGTACGTACTGCTTTCATATATCTCCCTCTTGCTTTGTGCATAATTTTTTAAGCAGTTCTAATACTTTCAAATGGATGTGTGGGCCTAGAATTATTCAACTATTGCACAATTTAAGATAAAGAGACTATGTGCTGTCTGTTCTTGCACAGGTAAGTGCTGTGCTGTGCCAAAACTTTCCATYTTCTATTTGCACATCTTCTTCAACCCCTCCCTCCTCCAGGAAAACCTCAGTGCATGAGACTGTATCTAAAACGCATTAAATACATTAAAAAACAACAACAACATGTGTTGTGTACATGCATTATGTAAAGGGAATACATGATGGTGTAATATAAAGAATTTATCAGTATGAGTATGAGATGCCTGCATTACTTAAGAGAAAGAAAAGTCAGAGCTAAATTATGTAGGTCATCCCTACAAACACCTAAAAGCTCTTTTCAGATACTGTCCTTTATTATGCACTACACAGAAATTGTTTATATTGATTACTGATTATTTTTTTCTGCTTCTACATAACGATTGATATTTTGGTTACTATAGGATTTATATCTGAAACAATTATTTTTAGATCCATATAATATAAACTTTACTCCAGGATATGCAGGAAACCAAAAATCAGGAATTCAAACATAAAATTGTAAATATTTGCACCTGAAATACTACTTTTATGAAAATTTTTTGTTTAACACATTCCATTCCTCTCAGAGTTCATCATATTYTTTGCTGATGAAATGAAAGTAGTAWAATAAAGAAATCTGAGCTGATCTTTCCTTTACTGCTATTTTTTCCTTCCTATGCAACTCAGGGATATGTTTAGTCAGTCACCTGCATGAGTTTTTAATACACTATATGTGTACACTCCAGCCTATGGAAATAGATAGACTAAACCGCAGAAKAAAAAAGTTACACTGTTTCCTTGGTAATAAGATTATTGAATGATTTATTCCTATCACAGTTCTATTTCTCTAGTTCTACTATTGTGACTATGACCCTTATGGTTACAATAATCTCACCAATATCTGACAGCAACATGTACTGTGCATATGAAGACCAGGGCCATAGTGACTACTTAGATCACCAGGGCTGTGATTAGCATGTAATTAACATACTATCCTGGCAAAATCCGTGGAGATAATTACATTGATTTTTTCCTCACAGAGCCTTCTCAACGTTTCCCTGGGGTGGACCGAGCTGTGGATTGCTTGCTCCACCCTTGCCAAGCAGTTGCAGATAGAGAAAGGCCAATGATTGTGGGGGTCCACAGGACACTCTCTATTCCTATGTCTATCCTATTTYACTATTCCATCTATCCCATTTATCTATAGCATTTCTACTATTCCATCTATCCTAAACACAGGCGGCTTGCCTTGCAAAAAGTGCAGAAGGAGCTGGCGCTCCGGGTGCTCACACAAAATTGCAGCTCCTTTGGAATAACCACCATTGTTCCAACAACCAACATGATGGAAGAGCTTGGATAGCCAAAGGCCCAGGGCTAGCGACCATGCTCTCCRTGATGGCTGGAAAGGGATCTTACAGTCTGTAAGTCTGTACAGTAATGGTCTGCCCTGCAACCTGTCCCTGTGCAATAAATATCTTTAGCAGTGACCTGAAGGATATGACTAACTGCACTCTTGTTCAGTTTGCAAGTGACAGAAAACTGGGGTGGACCCAGCCTAGTTGGGAGGACTGCCATTCACAAATGCAGACAGGTTAGAGGAATGGGCCAATGGGACCTTCATGAGACTCAATATGGACAAATCCAAAGTGCATAAGCCAGGAGTGATGTTGGTTGTGGATGGACTGACAGAGGAGCACCTCCCTAAGAAGTCCTAGGGACAGAGTGCCCATTGAATTGTACAGCAGCCAGCAGTGCCCAGGACTGTATAGGCAGGGACATGGTCAGGTTCTCAAGAGAAAGTAACAGACTCCATAGGCAGCAATGCTCATTAAACTGCATTTTGAAGCTGTTCCCACCTCCCCTGCTCCTAATTCAGGGAAGACAACGATAAACTGCAGCTAATCCATCATGGGCCACCACTTTGGTTGGGGCTGGAGCCCTGGCCCCATGTGGGGAGGCTGTGCAGAGAAGTCTTTTCCCTTTGAGAGCTGGCTAGCARTAGAGCTACTTGCCCCCAGAGGTTGGGCCAGCTCCATCCTTACAGGTATTCCAGACATGACTGGACACAGTTCTGGGCCTGCTCACACAGCTAAGGTGGCTTTGGGCAGTGGGTGGAGCACAGACCTCCTATAGTCTCTTCAAACCTGAATTATTCCATGATCATATCTAAGGTCCTAATTTTAGGGGAAAAAACAGAACYAGATAAGCACTTTTTTTGTATGTTCTAGATCCTCTCAAATAGTCAGTTCCAAGAGGGTGTCAATATGTCTCCTCCCTAAAACAGCAACTCTTTTCCTCAAATAATTTCTAGCCTGCAAGGCTAGAACTTGAATTTTCCACTTCTTTTTCTATGCATGATGCTTTGACTCTCCTGTTAGTTCTTGTTTTCTAACCACAAATAATACATTGTTGCTGCACTCTAGTTGGATGACCTAAATAAGATTTTATTTTGCTCTGCCAGGCACTGTATGTACATACACTGTTTCAAACAGCTTATAGTTCAGTGAGAAAACATTATACAGAATTACTGACCCAGCTACTGGAGGCAGGACAAGCTATTTATCTGGGGTCATGGTACGGTTATCCTGCTATTTTGTGCCAGATTGCAAACTCGTGACCCTCTGATGAAGAGTTTACAGGTCTAGTCCCAGTAAATGCTCTCAACAGAGCTAGGGCTGTGCTATACCTGCTCCTGGATGTCTGGGAGCATTCAGTGTGTACTGCAGGTTGAAGGACTGGGTGAGATGCTGGAGATCCTCGTGGAAATAGCTCTAGCTTCCATAAGCACTTGAGCACATTTTGCTGCTTTTCTTGTCCTGCAGGAATACACAGTTTATATAGAGTGGATGTAAATGCTCAATAATGAAAACAAAAGGAGAAGCTTCCATTACAGTCTAAAGGGGCCCTTCAATCCTGTTCAGCATAGTTGTTGTGGGCAAAGTCCAAAAGGAGCTTGAGGCTGCTTGCAGCTGTGGACTTTCCAAAAGACTAAGGGGCATCTAGCCTCTACTGGAAACACCTCTTTCTTGTTCTCTAGGTACATTTTCACTTCTCGATGAGTCTTAAGGTTATTAGTTTTAGGAAGTATTTTGTGGGCTTTGGTGTATGGAGGGGATTGAAGTAGTTTTCTGAATGCATTTCTGAACTAAATATCTAATAAATGGTTGCCTGTTGAGTCACCCAACACTCTTTCCCTATGTTTCTATGTATGGTATCTCCACTGTAGATCACTGGGGAGCAAGGACTGATAGTACTGATTTTTTTCTGAAGTAGATGATTTATAACAGTTGACAGTGTTCCTGTCACACAGAAATGATGAGTACAGAGAACCAGTGGCAGAGTATCCATGGAGGGTGGCCAAGGAAACAGAATGATGTGATGGGGAGAGCACGTGTCTCTGTAGTTATTGCACCTCCCTATGGTTGGTTCTGCATGGGCCTTTAAAGATCTTGAGCCTGGTTAGCCCAGGGTTGCTGAAGGTCCCCCTCCTGAGTTCCCCATAGTCACTTGGTTAACTGAGAAACCTAACACCAGACATGAATTGCTGCACACACATACACCTGCGCATGCACTACTTATGTTTAAATAGTGGTAGTGTTCAATACCATAAATACCACTCATAAATAATGTACATTTTATAAGTACTTTAGCAATCTACTTTTGTCTGATGTTAGAATATGGCAGATCTTGATATAAATTYTCTCCATGGATTTAATTGATCTACTAAATCTGAATTCATGGCTAAAACTGGGTTTGGGTATAAAATTTCTCAGTGGTTTGGATGTTTCTTCCCATTGATAGATCTGTGTTTCAGGGTATGCTGTCAACCCAAAGTGAGAGTCCAGTAAAATTAATACCCACTAAGAATACAGAAGGCAAACTTTATTCCGTGCATCCAAGGAGATACTTGACTTTCATYTCTTCCTTCTCTCTCAAAACATACAGTTATCAGTAAATGGCATGTAAAGAAGAACAAAGCAAACAGAAGAGTAAAACCCTGCAATTTATTAACTCGAGCATGAAAGTATGGAAAATAAGCAGGGACTCAAATCAGCTGAGGAAAAAGTTTGAACCTATTGCATTAAAGCATCCGTGGTTTGCACTAGTCTAATGAGTTTCCTAGTAAATGAGGCATGAAATATATTGTCAGAATATAAAGTCAGTAAAATATCCAAATTACTGTATAATGTCATTATATGTTTTATCTTATTGGGGAGCTAGTGTAGAATCTGTTAAGTTTGCACTTCCAGTAAAAATTTTAAAAAAATGTTATTTTATGAATTTGCCATTCAGATAAGTTACTAATAACAGACCAAGATTCCTGAAATCCACAAAAGAAATATAGCTCTTCAACTTTTTCAAGAACACATTAAAAGAACTGTTCAATAAAAATGTCAGTTATGTTATATTCAAATCCTTATTTACCCATGCAAACACACAAAAGAGAAGTGCAGTTTGCACAGAAGACACTTTTATCTAAACATTTTTCCCCTCAAAATTAAGAATTTTAATATCATGATACTTATATTAACACCAAATAATAGTGTAAGATATGGTTCAGAAAATGAATCTTCACTATTTTTGAACACTGTTTTGTAAAATATTTATACAGAGAGGACTATTTTACTTAGGAATTTTGCTAATTTGCAGAGGATTAAAATAATATACATGATTTTTTATAATCATTTTGTTCAGAGTTCAGTTTCCATTTTTGTCTATAGTGAACCTGTCTGCAACTGTAAGTCAACAGGGTACATTCAAAAACAATGGCATTTCTAATACATCTTATGAGTGTAGAATTTGTCTACTCCAACCTCCTCAGATACATAAGTAGAAAGTTTGCTCTTTCCAGAGCTCAGCCAGCATTGTGTGGCCTGAGTTGCTCCTAACAGCATCCCAGGATGTTGTTATCTGATATTAAAAGAGTTGTGAGCGTTTCCTCTCTAAGTGCTGTTTAAAGGATGACTGTCCATCAACCTCCTTAATGTTCCTTTATCAGCCCAAAGATATATGGGCACTGTCAGACTTGCTGCCTTTATTTGTAACATGTACCAGTCCCAGGTACTTTGGAAATACAGTGTTTTGAACTCTGTGGTTGGCTGTAACATTCATTAGAAATTAATTTCCTGTTTACCTGATACTTTCCTGAGTTATTTGCTTCTGAAGGCATTGTGATGCCTTCTTGTGCACGAGCAGATTTCCAGCCTTCACATCAGTATGTTAAATTGGAAATAGGAGCAAGCGTCTGCAGTCTGACCTTAGCGATTAGTAATGTTTTTCCCTTCTGGGTATTCCTGTTAACTTCCATGTCACTTTCAAAGTATGTAATCTGATGTCTTCTGTTATATGAGCCTGTCTTAATAGAGGAGTGGATGACAGAGTGAAAGAGCTGGGCAGGGTTTCGGACCTGTCTTTCATGTGAGCGGACTTCAGAGACAGAGGGAACTGCTCCTTCTAGGGTAGGAGGAGAGAGGAGAATTATTCAGGTTAAATGCAATTTAACCTGAATTTAACTAGAGACCTGGAAAAATGTCCTTTCAGGGAGAGAGGAGAAAAATATTCTCGCACATCTCCATGGACCTTTCTGCTTAACATTTGTGAGATTTTTAACCCTGTCTTCTTGTTGACTATTACTATATTATTGGAAAGAACAATATCTTTATTTAAAATCTAATTCTTTTAATGTACAATTTAGATAAGCAGTGCCAGTGCTGTATATATCTAGTTTGTCTACACTCTTGCTAACAGTGCAGTCAGTGGCAGTGTCAAACAGAAATGTGACCTTATCTGACATCATTTTAAAGCATGATCAAGTCTGTGTTTGCTTTAACTATTGAAACTTCAACTTAATGTAAAATGTTAGTAGCTGTTTTTATTGGGGTGTTAGTTTACTTCAAGATGGTCCAGAGTCAATCACAATGGAGGCTGCCAAATATTTCTTAAAATCTCTRACATTTGTGGCATGTGGTTTTTGCTATTTGACATTCTTGTCCATATTTATTTTTAGAGTGAAAATGTGATTGACATGTAATCTTTTGGGTCTAAATTCAGYCTGTTCTTCTGCTCTTCCCTTAGGTTTGACTCAATTACTTCCTTTGTTCTATTAATGAACTAACTACAGAAGGCTTTGTTTATCACTGAAAAGAGATTAATACCTCAGGAGACATAGGCATCACTAACTCATGTTTCTTTGGTCTTTTTTTTCAGTCTTTTCTCACATAATTTGTGGTCTCCTCTGATGTCAGGATTTCTATTTTCTCTGACCTTCTGTAGATGATCTAGAAGTTCTTCCAATACACAAAGGATCAATGTGGCTCTGGGGGAAACCATACTGGAAAATTTAAGTAACTTCCTACATAGCTTTGTGGAGTAACAGCATCTGCTAGTTTTGCAGGGGGCAAAGAAGAGCTCTCTGAACACACTATGCTTCATTGCTTCTAATGTCAGGCTTTCCATAGAAGTCCCCCACAAACAAGCATACTGAAGAACATTATTGGTGCTACATTTACCTGCAAACTCTGAGTTTTGATCATGTCATTGTAAATAACTGGCTGTTGATATTTAACACTGTAGATTCATCACTTTTATCGTACTTGAAATGTAGCCCAGAGCAACTGATTGTTTCCCAGTATGAATTGCTTTTCTGCTTTGGAARTAATGACTTTGCTTTTACTGCAGTCTTTTTAGGACATTTGTCTCTCAGCTCTGAACTCCATTTGTGTGAATACAGTCTTTCAGACAGAAATATCTGCTGGARAAGGGGCCTGGCAACATCCACTGACTCAGTGGGTCCCGCGTCAGGTATTGTGAAAGGCTTAGGAAGGAGTCTGTGTTGGATGGGAGTGAGGTGAGCCTGATCAGAATCCAAGGTTCATTCAAGAGATGACCACTTTTGTGGCTGCTGTAAGCMGGTAACTGGGACTAAATCTCTTGCCCTACATCTGCCCTATGAGGAAAGGCTGAGGGAGTTGGGCCTGTTCAGCCTGGAGAAGAGAAGGCTGAGGGGGGACCTGATCAGTGTCTATAAATACCTCAAGGGAGGCAGTGAGGAGGAGGGGGCGGCCTCTTTTCAGTGGTGGACAGTGATAGGACTAGAGGAAACGGCCACAAGCTGAGGCACCAAAAGTTCCACCGGAACTTAAGGAAACACTTCTTAACAGTGAGGGTGACAGAGCCCTGGAACAGGCTCCCCAGGGAGGTTGYGGAGTCTCCTTCCCTGGAGATCTTCAAAACTTGCTTGGATGCAGCCCTGTGCTACGTGCTCTAGGTGGCCCTGCGTGTGCAAGGGGGTTGGACTAAGTGATCTCTAAAGGTCCCTTCCTACCTTAAGGAAGTTTATGATTCTACAGCTTCCTCCTCCTCTACTTCTTCCAGGTGAATACAAGTGGAGCTGGTCTGCTCTTTACCCTTGGGTCTAGGCTGGTGAAAGACAGTAGCTTCTCATTTTGCCATATGGCATGAAATCTGGCTCATTGGTTTTAAGATCCAGCAAGGGCTTATTTACCTCTGTACATTGCAGCAGGACTTCCTTCTCCACCAGGCAAATTCCTAAGAGGTTTGCACCAAGAGGGCCCTTCTACAGCTTCTTTTTCCTTCAAAAATAGCTCACCAGCAATTTAGGAGGGAGTTCCTCTGACTGCCTTTTAATCCTGACAGTTATTAAAATGGGGCATRCATAACAGAGGCTCTAAATATTTTGTCCATACACTGAAAAAATATTTGGAAGTACAGAAAGATTCTTTTTGTAAATTAGCTCCACCTGCAGAAATTCCTTTATTTGTGCATGGAGGTGACTTACATGGCAGCAAAGACTGTTTTTCCTTTCCCAAGTGTTCAGGATTAGTTAATTCTGTTCTGTGGCAGGTAAATGGATTTCATATACAAAACTGCAATTTTAGAGAGCCTTCAGGCTTTTTCTGCACCATATTTTAGAATAAAACTTATTTTTCACAAAAGTTTAATTTTAGAAGATTTTTTTTCAACAAAATGTAAATTTCACTAGGTATAATTGCCTGTGAAAAAAAGCTTCTTCATTTGGCACAGTTTACCATATTCTAATGAATTGTGGTAATAAAGGCATCTTTCTTTTGCTTCATAGTATATGAAACTCATGCCTTGAAGGGACAATACAAAGAGATATAAAATTCTTTGCAAGCAATATCTTCTGTAAACATTTTTAAGGTAATTACACAGTAGATCATAATGAATATCAATCAAAAAGACAGATGCTATGTTTTTCCTCTTAGGTGTGATTAAGACATGTTTAGGTTCTAAATAACCATAAGTATTTTCAGGGAAATATTGAGTATTGGTAGCAGGATGTGGTTGAACAGCTAATAGTACTGAGTTTTCTACCTCCAAAGGATTAAAATTCAGAATCCTAAATCAAGATTTATAATTAACAGTTAATGGGAACACAGGGGAGACTACAGACATGTAAACTGTAATATTTTTTGCTCCGCTGTTATATATAGCAGAGGGAAATATTAAGTGGGGGGTTGGAAAACACTACACATGACCTAGAAATCAACATTTGTCTCAGCAGGATAAAAAGGCATAAAAAATATAATGAGCAGAGGAGACACAAATGGATGAAGTCAGGATCTCATTCTTCATTTCTATACGATTAATTTATCAATAGACAGTATTCCATGAGGTACTGGAATACATCTTGAGTCAAAACCTGAGGAGTAAGCAAATTACTTGCTCCTAAAGTTATGCAGATGCTTGCTTCAAAATTTCCATGCACTGTGCAGCTAAAAATGAGTGCAAATCTTCTGAGTATCTTGAAGTTGTTTACTGTGATTTTAAGAGTGTAAAGACTTTTTAAATAACTTAGAGCCCAGAGTGTGCTCAATGGGTACACATGTTCATAATATATCATCGTGAGAATGTTGCTCAGTGGACACTATAGAATAATGTTCTATTCCAAATGAGAAAATAGATGGAAATTTCTTTAGGGGATCAGACCATCAGTCCAGTATTTTGTCTAAGAGGTGTCAGTTCTAGCTGATTRAGTACCCAATGCCCTCTCTATCAGCAACAGTGAAACAAAAGCCTCAAAAATTGAGGCTGTATAAAAATGTATGTAATTTTGTGTAACCAACATTATATAGAGTTGACTTAAAGTACATGCAAATTGTCATTATATTCAAAAACCCATGATTTTGTCATGAAATCCCACAGAGATATTACAAGGACACCTCTGGGAAGATGATTAGATTCAGCAGTGGAACAGGAACAAGCAACTGAGCAGCTGTAAATGGTGGAGATGCTCCTCAGCTGTTAGTGTGATGTGTGGCSTTAGAGAGGTTGGAGCAAGGAATACAAGGCAATCAGTCTGCATTAATCCCAAATTACTCCTATGTTAAGCTTAATTCAGTTTTGATTGGCACATTGGGAGGCTGTTGTGAGGTGTTGTGTGTGCATAGTGGCCATTGGTTCAATTCTAATTTAGAAATCAGTGTATAGTCATTATCCCCTTTTCAACAATGGGCTTCAGATCAGCAAAGGGCTATGAAAATGAAAGCTGTTTTGGACTAGGAGGCCAAATCTGCACTACAGGGCCATTACTCATCTTCACAAAAGTTCTGGCAGCTCTGAAGTATATGTTATATATGTCAATAAACTAGCAAAGAAGTAGAACTAAATGAACATCATACTTCCCTGGGTTTCAAAATTTAATTTTTGCCTTTTGTCAAGGTCATTTCCATTACAGACATTTTAGTTTAATGCAAAAATGAGTGTGTCCTACCAAATTTTCTGTATTTTACAATTAAATCGCCAGTAGGCACTGTGGTGACTGGGTATATTTGGTAAGGACTAGTCATGTGAATGTCTTGCTGCAGCAACATCCATGTGTGTAACGTTCAGCAACATGAGTTCTTTGTCTCTGAACTTTGTACAATCAATATTCTATTACTGCAGTGCAAGTTCTGCTGCATTGTAAATAAATTAGTGTGTAAGTCTCTAGAACACAATGATGGAAAGCATTCTAATTTCTAGATATAAAATGTGTGTAAGGTGCTTATTTGAGCTTTGCCATCTGTACTTTTGTACATATTGCTTCAAGTATTATTTATTTAAATTCATTAGATAGGGTTTTTTTTTTTCCCACTGGGCTTTTCTTCAACAATGACAATTTCAAAGAAGTATCATATGCTTAATTATTTTTTCCCAGTTTTGCTTGCAGGTTTGTTTTTCCTCATTCAAGGAAGATACCTATAGCATTGGCTCTRTCACGCACTATAGCTCTATCATGTAGCCCTTTGTTTCAGACAGAGACTCTTCTCATTAAAAAGCAAATCAAAATCAGTGGTTTGGGAAGTGAGGACTATGTGAGAGTGAGATGAGCACAAAGGGAAGATTGCTGTCCTGCAGAGACTCTAGGCAGCAAGTAGAGTTTACAGGTCTCCTCCAGGGACAGGTCAGGACAACTTTTTTACAAGCACCGCATGGGCAGCTGCTGCAATGACATTTAGAGGACAATGCACAGTGCTCTCCAATACCCTCCTACTGTCAGGAAAGAACAGGTGGAGGCAACGCTACAGCTGCAATGTTAAACTGTACTGATGAGTTTCACTGATCATAGAAATGGTAAATGACATGGTTAAGAGAAAATGAAAGGCCGGGTAGTCAATTCCCCTGTTCAAAGGTGATGCAGATGATGTTGACAGATGCTTGTCTTTCTTAAAGCTTCTAATGAGAAGATTTAAGTTTCTCACTTACGAGATAGTTGTGCTTTGCTGTCCTATCACGGCTCAACAGAAGAMTTCTGTTATGTTGATAGTTGAAACTCATGTTTATAGATCCTCAGATGCTGTTTGCCTTTTTTTTTTGCAGCTTTGTGATGTTGTTGACTGAAGTTCAGATGGTAATTCATAATAGCCCCAAATCCTTTTCTCCATGGTGACTGCTTATATGACTATTGTATACTATTTATGTAGTGGATTATGCCTACTTAAGCACAGAATTGTATTTATTTGTCCTTATTGCAGTGCATCTTTTTTCTTCCTGACCATTTTTCATATTTGGTAAGAGGCTTTTTGAACGCTAATCTTGTCCTCTGGTGTGTTCGCAACTCTTTTAGATAGGTGCTAGCTGCATGTCCTCCACCCAAATTACTGGGGCAAGCATTAAGCTGGGTAAGATGCAGAGCAGATCCATCTGGAACCCACTCGATACACCTCTTCGTTTGGTAGCACATTGTATAGCTATCCATGCTTGCCTCTAACAGTCAGAAAGGCAATGTCAAAAGCCTCACTGAAATCAAGGTTTTTCCTTATGTAGTGCCTGTCCTCTGTCTACAAGAACCACTACTGTGTCACAGAAAGAAATCAGATTAACTTGACATGATTTTGTTCTCCTGATGACTACTTACCCCATTGTTATTTTCCAGGTGCTTACACACTGATTAGGTTCTTTTTTTTTTTCCCCAGAGAAAAAAAATATCTATTTTCCTCTTCCTTCTTGTCCTCCCTGTTTAAATACAGGCATTATATTTGCCTTATTTTCTGGAATATCTTTCCATCCTTCATGAAATCTMAGTGACAACTGTTAATGCTTGTGAGATTGTTGAGATATTTTTCTTTCATACGTGAGAGTGAAATTCATTAGGCCCAACTGATGTGAAAACAACTAATTTATCAAAGAATTTTCTAGTCTGTTCTTTCCTTGCTGTATTGGAGTTCTCTCTCACTGGTGCGGGTTATATTAACTGCCTGACATGAGAACTGCATTTTTCTTTCTTGGGAACCAGTACCACAAAATTCTAGTTTCCAGGGATGGGGAGTCCTTCCGTTGGGCTTCTCTATCTCCTGTGTTTGTGGCATGTTCCTCAATGTGCTTGTTCTCTCTTGCTAGTTAGACCCCATTTTGGACCTTGGTCTTTCCATTTTTCCCTTTTGCCCGTGTGTGCTTTTTCTTATAGTCATTTATATCAGTTATACCTAATTTACATCTTCTATGTGATTTGAATTTAAGATCACCAAAAGATTAATAATTTAGCTACTAGCCTTATTCAATTTATTCTTTCTTTAAGGAACATTAAATTTATTAGGTCTTAGCAATCAGTTTTCAGGATTTCTTAAATTTTGCCTTTTTGAAGTCTGTTTTTGTTCATCAGTTGTACAGTCTCGTTTATTATTTTGTATATTCTCTCATCCATCTTACATTTCACCTTCTCGTTCTCAGCCAGTTATTTCCCTACTGCTTAAAATTAATCTATTGACACTTCCACTTCAGTTGCTTTCTCTCTTTTCTGTATACAACACAAAATTAAATAACAATAAAAATTTTGTTCTGTTTCAAGAATATACTGGACTGGCCGTGTCTTTCTATAGTTATTAAAGTTTTTAAACCAAATCTTATGGTTTGGATAACTTGGAAAACAAACAAACAAAATCTTATCTATCCCCATGGGTCTGATTTGATATTAGAAGAAATTGTATCTATTCCATTTTTGTTATATCACTTTCATTGTTTTGCTCCTCCTGCTTTCTGATTTCAGAGCAAATATATACATTCAGTATATTSAAGGTAATGTCTATTGTTCTTTCTCCCTGCACACTTCTCACATAGGAAACTGTATTTGTCTGTATTTATGTTCTAGCCAAGTGAACTAGTTCACCAGGTCCTTTGAAACAATTAAATTTTAAGTGTAATTATATTAAAACTTCCTTCTCCTGCTTGTTTACCATACATCTTATATTACTGTATGAACATCAAAAATCATTCCTCACATAGTTTCATTATGAATAATCCCAATCCTAAATTATGAGCCCTTCCCCTGCTGCTTGTGTTTTACTTGCTCATAACTTTCCTTGCAGCTATTAATTCCTTTATTTTTTTTCTCCTCTTCTGTGGACTGGAGGATGACACAAATTTGTCTGTATTTCACAAATGTGATTCCTAGAGCATTTTTCTCTAATGCAAGGTGAGATTTCCATGAAATGACATGGCCAAAGTTCTGAGAAACCCACTACTTTGTTTGAACTGCAGTAAAATAATGAATTTCAGTAGGCCTTTGAGGTGGTAATGATGTTTAGATATAGAAGCATATTCCTAGGTTCTGTTGTCGCAGAATGTTCAAGGTTGGAAAGGACCTCTAGAGATCATCTAGTCCAACCTTCTTGCTCCAGCAGGCACACCCAGAGCACGGGGCACAGGGTGGCTTCTCCAGAGAAGGAGACTCTACAACCCCCATGTGCAGCCTGTTCCAGGGAGGAACCCAGTGAGAGTTCTCTGTCATCCTCACAGTAAAGAAGCTCCTCCTCACATGGAGATGGAACTTCCTGTGTTGCAGTTTGCACCCATTATCCCTTGTTCTGTCACTGGCCACCATTGAGAAGAGCTTGGCCCCTTCTTCTCTACATTCCCCCTTCATGAACTTATACATGTTAATCATATCCCCTCTCAATATATAGCATGTTGTATAGCATGTAAACCAATTACTAATAGATCAAGAGTCAGAAAAGACATTAAAACTTTTGCTAACATTTGTTTCACCCCTCTCATGTTAATGCTATGGATAATGTCTCTCCTCCACAACCTTACTTATTTATTTTTAATGATTTACTCACTTCTCATAGTTCTCACCCAGTAACTACTGGATGAGAGAAGAACACCTATGTGCAATCTAATTAAGCAAGCAAACATAATTATAGCTATCTGCTATTTCCTTGCACGAAGTTGTCTTTTCTTTGTCTTGATTGTTTTCTTGTTTGCTAATCATAAATTCAAGGAAGTGAAGTTTAATTGGATCGTCCTCCTCAACCAGATGCTAGACTAAAATCTTAAACAAACAAACAAACAAACAAAAAACAGAGAGACTGAGACCAAGAATCAATAAATCATCACTTCTCTTTATGCTATGAGTCTGAGCGATCTGTCATAGGGTCTAGGCATCAGCTGATCTATGGTAAAGCTATTTGTTTTATGGAGATTTCAAACAACTACCTACAAGCAAATAGACTGTAGTTTAAAAAAAATCCTTTGCAAAGACTGTATCGGTACTTCTTTCAATAGAAGCTATTTAATAAAACAGGCCAGGGTCTGCTGGCCTGTTTTGCAAATCCATAGCATAGCTCTTCTCTCAATTTTTAACCTCTCATCCTCTCTAGAATGAGTTGGTTKTTGTGTCCAAAGTGACTACCAGGAACAGTACCAAGCATGTACCGTCCTCCAAACCACACCTTTGTATTACCTAGGAGAGTGCTAACTGGCATGGGACAGAGCCATACCAGAGGAAACTTGAATAATTAATCATAGTAGACACTCATGGGATAAGAAATAACTTACCTTATAAGAAAGACCAATTTCTTTAACTTGAAAAAAATGTTTTGCTATGTTATCACTGAGTATGATGAATTTTGGATGTAGGAGATCCCAGGAGACACARACCAAATCTACATAGTGCTTGATTTGACATTCTCTTTTAACAAATTATTTTGGTTATGGGGCACTTTGCCTAAAGCTAAGAGATACTGATGGAAATGCATGTAAATCCAAAAAGAAGCATAAACTATTAAAAGAGGGAAGGAAGTGACAGCAAATATTAAATAGTCTCAGCCTCAAACACACAGAAAACTTACTAAAGGGTAGGACTGAATCAGCTGAACTGCAGTAAGGGAGAATAAGCTTAGCCATGAACGAGACCTTTGTACTGTCTCTCACTTTTAAAAATAAGTGCAACATATGACTTTGGTCAAATTCTCTGGATCAGTAGGTTATTTGGAGTTGTGGCCCTTGTTCAAGAGAAAAATCAATGGATACATTTCAGTCTATGTAATTTAGCTAACAATCTTGTGCTTTAACTTAGGTGTCTCTGATGCTTAGCCAGATAAATTTTGCTGCAGGAGGCATTAGCCTCTTTCCACTGATTAGAGAGGGAACTTTAACCTTTACATTTGCAGGGTTGAAGTAAGTGCAAGTAGGCTGCCTAAGGTTGGGTGTTTGGATCCTACTCACCGCACATTCAGATAAAAATAGCTCACATGGTCACAGAATGGAGGAGGTCAGAAGGCTCCTCTGGAAACTGCTCAAGCAGGGTCAGCTATAGCAGGCTGCCCAGGAATAAGTCTAACTAGATTTGGAATACTTGCAAGGATGAGACCTCCACAAGTTATCTGGGCAACCTGTTTCACTTCTTGACCCCCCCTCACAGTAAAAAGTTATTTTCTTAAGTTTAGATGAATTTTCATGCATTTTCAATTTCACTTTTTTTTCAATGTTCGCTTTTATTGTACACCACTGAAAAGAGTTTGGCTCCATCTCACATATATTTTATGATCCTGCAATGTCCTATTCATCTACTCCCTCCCTGCATTCAGGTATTCAGGTCCCTAAAGAGACCCAGATCTGCTCTTCTGAAGTTCAGGGTGGTGATCCTGCTTTTTGACTTTTACTTTCCTAACGAGATCCTGAACTCTACCATCTTGTGATCACTGCAGCAAAAGCTGCCTCTGACCTTCATATGTCCAACTAATCCTTTCTCATTTGTAAATCTGAGGTCCAGAAGAGCATCTCCTCTGTAGAACTCCCTGATTGCCTGTGTTGGGAGGTTGTCATTAGTGCCCACCAGAAACCTTCTGGAATGCCTTGCTTTACCGTCCCTTCAACAGTTATCTGATTGGTCCAAGTGACGAGCAGGACCTAAGAATGTGAGGCTTTTTCTATTTGTCTGAAAATCTGATTAGATAGGTTGCACCAGACATACATCTCAGCTTTAACAATTTAGTTTATATACTAGACTATATTTAGATATTAGAATGTAAAAYAGTTAAGTTCCGTGCAGTATAGAAAAATTTTAGGTGTTTCTAAGAGGTATTTCATCCCATTTCTAATCATTAAGACATTTTTAACAGGCAAATTGAAGGATGAAACATGAGTAGCCCCTAAGAAACTCATTGATTTGAGCATAGGCTATTAACTATGTGTTATGGTAATACATTCTTAGTATATACTAACTCTATTGTTGATTTATAATTTAAAAGAAAACTCTTCAAGGCAAGGAGCAAGTCTTCTGTTGTGTGTTGTATGAGATGTGAATTCATGATGTWAAGTACTAATAAATGTTTGGTTGCTTCAGCAAAAATGACTGAGTCTGTAATTTGTGTAAACTCTGCTTGTCCTTGAATTTTTTCTCATTTGAATATTCTATGTATGCAAGATACTTCACAGAGGACAATGCAAAWACATGTATAGTGCATAAACAGTTTGATAGAAACTAAAGGCAGGAACTCAGATAAAAAAACAGAATTTAATAGAAGGTGATAAGCAATATAACACAGGACAGTAGAAGAAGAATGATGAAATTATGTGCTAGGAAGGCAAAAATAATCTGATAGGTGGGAGGTGGTTAATGAGGAAAGACTTTATAACTGCAAAACTAAAATAAGAGGACAGGACAATGGATAAAAAGGAAGTGGGACAGAAATGAATGAGAAGTTTTAACAATAAGTCTCTTAATTCTGGTAGCAATTAGAAAGAAAGACTAKGGAATATGGGGAAATTCTCTAGGAAAGGTATAGGAACCAGTAATGGTTTGCTCAATCATTATATGTTCCTTTGGAGATACCCAGGTAGCGATTATGCAAATCTTATATTTTTTTTCCTCATAATTTTTCTACATGTAAGTACAGGTAACGACACAGCTTACGAAAAGAACTGCCTGCTTATGATTCAGGCATGCACTCAGAGCCCTCTATGCTGTCCAGTTCAGGAAATGTCAGTCAATAGAAAATTGGATAAATGGGACAGGCAAAGGCATTGCCGTCTGTAATTATGTGACATGAACAGTGTTTCACAACTGTCTCTCATACCTACAGCCTCATGCTTACAGCACAGGCACCTTACTGCTCTTGGAATTTGCTCAACCCATTTAGCAAGTTTTAGTCTCCCTTCATTTAGTACAAACAAGGGACACTTATAAAATTGTCAGATTCTTCTCCAGTACAGCCTTACAAAACATCAGGCAAAACTTTGATCTGCATAACCTGGCCCTGGGACTGAGCACAAAACAGGTCTAGAATTTAGAGATTAAGGCTACAGGTAGAATGGCAATGTGTTAACATATGTAGACAACCTTTGCAGGAACAATTATCCCACATGGAATAAGGGCTGAGCCTTTCTTATAAGCAGTAAATAATAGAAGTATTTTATTTGTTCTTTCTTTGGCAAATAAATAAGATTTTTTTGTATACTCATTTCTTGTACCCTCATAGGACTCAATATTGGRAAAATTTACTCTTATAGCTATACTGGCAAAACGTTTTAATGTAGGTGTAGTTTTACCAGCAAAGGGAGACTGTTTGTACTGCTTATATTAATTCTCTGAAACAAAAACAAAAATAAACAAACTCCCCAAATTGGGATCCCATCCTCTATCTAAGTTTTTGGTACTTGAGTACTTTAGTACACACATTAGGCTTGTGCTTGGATTGGGAGCATAGAAATGAACATGAAGTAACACAGCTTTAACTGGTGATCTATACTGACATTTAACTTTAGCCTTGGAGAAAAGTACGTCCTTGTCCTCCTACTTTGACTTCTTAATCTGAATTTCATACTTAGCCCTCTATACAACTACTCCTAACCACTTCTTAATTTCTGCTGCTTATATAACAAGATTATTCCAGGGGGTGTGAAGCAGGAAGGAAGCAGCATATTTAGAGACAGACAGACATATTTCAGGGTAAGGAAGCACATTTGGCCTACTAGTAACCTCTATTCTAAGMCTTTCGTCAACAAAATTTAATTTAGCAAAAATACAGAGAATGCCTTGAAAATGAGTGATTCTTTAACTTTTAAATCACATTTAGCATTTCTAGGATTTTGCCATAAGGAGACTATGAGAGAAAGTCAAGGGACTCCATCTCTTTCTAACTAGATCAGGACAGTATGTTCTCCTGTCCTTTCAGATCAAACAGGGATTAGTCTCCTTCATTTGCTTCAACTCTCTATGTAAATATGCAAAAACGCAGGATGGATTATTAGGTTTATCCTGTTCAGTCACTTCAATGACACTGATCTATGTGTCAGGCTCCTAGAGTTCTGTAAAAGATAAGATTAGTAAGGAAATAAAGTTCAAGGGTCAGAGCTTTGGTAAACAACCAAAGCTGAAGCAGGTTCATTGAGGTGCAATTGCTTAATACAGACATGTCAAGTAGCCTTTTAAATTTCAGTCCTTGGATTTATAGCACAAATAGGCACAGAAGAAAAACAACCCAGGCAATATGCAGGTAATTCAGATATCCAAGTGAGGAAGAAAATCTTTTAGGAAACTTCTCCTAAACTTTCCAAAGGTCTTGAGACCTTGTTCTGTCCTTCAGCCAGTGTCCTGCCCTCAGGCTGTTAATTACAGGGGGACCTCKTTTGCCTTTTGTAGCACTGACTTGAACAGGGTGTTTATTCCTGCCCTTATTGCTACTTTTCTCTGATTGCTGCTCTTCTCTGGGAGATTATGCTAATGTTATTGCTGCTTCCTCACTGCCCTGAGGGAGAGGCAGGCGGGTGTGCAACCCTTTTCTCATGCTGACTCTCAGAAGCAGAAGGAGCTGTGACTGCAACAGCTGTGGGAGCAGGATGAGCTGTTAGGTGCGTCTCTAGAAGAAAGGAGAGACCCAGAACTGGGGGATTCAAGAGGAGGCTGGCACCCAGCCAGAGCCTTTGCTTAGTAGTTGCCATGCATCACTGTTCACTTTGCTCCTTGGGTGATTGGCTTTTCTCTCGAGTAAGTTAGGAATGCACCTTGCCCATTGAACAGGTTTCAATTTAAGAAAGTGCTGAACATACAGATTTTCCAGGTTTGAGCTTTCARAGCAGAGCTTTCTTTTTGAAGTTTAAGAGCAAAGACAGAACTAGATCCTGTTGCCGGCAAGAATCTTCTGGAATTTCCAACTAGTGATATAATAGTAATTGAGGATCACAGGAGGCGAAGAAGAAAGATATCCTGTCTTCCTTGCAGAGTCATACATCTCTAATTCCCTTTGATCTTTTGGTCAGCATTTGATTAAATATTTGGATGTAGACTGGGCTCCCTAATCACAAGTAGTTTGAAGTAATTCTGTATCAGGGCTACGTGCTTCAGTCTGCTTCTGTAGTGTTATCACGCACAAGCAAGAAGCTATTTAAGGTTGGTTTCATGCTCTTATTAAGATTTTCAGAGGCAATTCTCCAGGTACAATAAATTCTATATCTGTTCACTGTACCAAAGCAACTCTGTAAAAATAGTCTCTTAACATTAATATTTACAATTGCRGTTGCAGAGGGAGAACACCTTATCCTCATTAGCCAAGGCTCATATCAATGGAGTATTTCAGTTAGAGATATACTTCAACCACAGTCTCAGACTCAGATAGCCTAAATCTGACTGGCTCTGAAATGTCAGGATTTTTAATCCTGGTTTCACGGTTAGTCACTTTTTCACCCCCTACATATACCCCCATACATAAAAGTCCCAGTTGCAGCTCCCTGCCTTCTCTTGCGTCCAAGAGTTTAAAATCTACCGGTGATTTGTGAGACTTCCCCTATGCCAGTGAATTAAGCAATGCCACAGCATTCCCCTCACTTGTTGCAGTAGTCTCTGATGCTCTTTCTGCCCATGCTACTTAGCATTTTCCCCCCAAGTTTCCAGGCACAGTGTGGGTGTTAGAGCTATCCAGGCACTGCAGTCACAGTGGCAGTTTGGATGACCCTGTTCTGGAGGCTGAGAGTGCTTAGCAGTAARGATGTGGCCACATTGTGCCAGCAGATCTCGGAGCCAGTAAACAGGCCCTGGCAGGTTTCCTTTGCTAGTATAGATATAGCCTTAGGGTTTTTATCTTTGGCTCTGTGATTTACTAGGAAATGTTTTCCTTTGGTGAGACAGGAAGATGAATAACCTCCCTATGTGTTCATTTATGACTCGGAACCGGCTGCAGATTTCACAATACTTTTCAATAGAAAAGCAGGAACATCCCAAGTGTCCCAGCTTATATTTGCTGGTTCAGTTGCTAGTATCTGAAATGTGAACTGCTTTTCTTTGAACTGCTGTTACTATTTGTTTTTCTACTTTACAAGGTGATTTGCCATACTGGAAACATGTAAGGCCCATAAAAAAGATCCATTATTTTCTCTTTTCTTCAGTTCTGTGCCCACCATTTGTTGTTTTCATTGGCGGTTTAATTTCAAAATGGATAAAAACATTTTACTGAGTGATCTAATGAGAACTATTCTTAGCAGCCAGTGAATATATTAGAAAAGAGATGATGATAATTTTTTTTTCCTCATAAAGAGATGCTGTCCCTATACTGTAATGGATGTCTGTATTTGTATCTCTAAGAGATCASAGGGCCAAGTAGAAAGTTTTAATGTTTATGGAGATAGAGTAGGGCTGGAAAAAGTAAATCAATCTTTCCCAATCCACTGCGAATTTGGATAATATCATTTGGTTATTTGGAGAGCCACAGCAACCACAGGACCACAGGACAGCACAGGCTTGGAGGTGCTGGAGTGGTCTGTCACTAGTACCTGAAGCTGATGAAGTTAGGCAAAGGTTACACTAATGACCTTTGTCCTAGGTCGTTAGACAGCCTAGACCGAGATAATATGAGCTCAAAGTAGGAATCATATCTGGGGGAATCTTGGATGATCAATTCACAATTCTGCTCCCTTCTCCTCAGCTACAGTAATGCCCAACATTATCAGGACATGTAAACTAATGTGCAGAGGAAAAAGTTGGACCATAGTAAAGGGAAAAGCTTTGGTCATGTAGCACATCATTCTGCTAGTATAAGGTAATTTCTCTTGAATAGATTAAMTGGCTCAAATAGTAGGACTTCTACTCCTTAATCTTGGGAGATTTTTGATGGCCAAAAGAATTTTTTGACAGCTTTCTTTTGATCTTCTTCAAATATTAGCCTTATTTTCTTAATTATATGCACTCATCATCCATAAATCTTTCTGCTGTGTGCTCTCCAAAACAGACTAAAAAAGATCCTAGACCAAACATGGACGCCAGACAAGATCTGTAATTCACAGGTTAGTTTGAAATGCTGATTCACGGGTTAGTTTGAAATGCTGGGATGTAATTGTATCCTAATTTTATCATCACATAGCTTGGCAACACATAGTAAATTATTTCCTGTCTTTGTAATTTTTTCCAGTTCCCTTATTACTTACAAAGAGAAGATAGAACATGCAAGTTGTTAGATCTGCTCAAACTGTTTGGTTTTATTTTAATTTTAATTTATTCTGGGAAGGAAAAGTGAAAAAAACCCAAAGCATTAAATCATGAGATTAATGGGAATAGTAATGGAAGTGTCCGAATTTGTATTCCACAAATTCTCCCCTTCTTTATTTTCACAGCTGTTTTTCTTCTTTTAAGTGAATATTTCTGAATGGCAAAGATGAACGTGTCAGACAAAACCTTCTTCGTTTAATGAGGTGAGCAAGACATAATTGGAAAAATTGTCAGTTTAAAATAACATACAAGATTAGTGGAAATCTCTGTACTGTGAGTTAGTAATCTGTCCACCCTTGAACTTAAAAAAAGCCTTGCACTGAGCACCAGTAATCCCAAGGCTGAGATCTTCTGTTTTCATCAGCATTCAGATGGCAGGGAAGAGAGAAGGAACAACTGAGATATTAACATGTCATCTTATGGAAAGTAGTCAGTTGTTTAAAGTGTCATGCTCAACTTGTCTGGTCTGTTTTACAGTTTTTGCAGTCTMCCAGTGGAAGTTTTAAACTGTTAACCATACAGAGGCAAGCAAGGCAGGCTCCATGTTGAGTCATGTATTCAGGTAACTCTTAAGTGTCTTCTGCAGGAGTGGTAGGTAGGGTCATCACTCTACATCACACTCCATATTTCTGACTACGTTTCAGGGAACATGCCATTCCCTGCTTCTGAAAGCCTGTGATTTCTGACTAGCAGCCATCTTCATATACAGCCACTGTCATTGCTATAGGGAAAAGCATTAGAAAGAGGATTTCTGAAACAGCCATCTGAATATTTTGTCTAATCTAGACTCATGCTTCACTGCAAATGGAACCAGATAAGCTCCCTCTTAAAGCAGCAGAGCAGAACCCACTGGCAGTCTAGAGGAGGAAGGAAAGGGTTTCTGTGCATTGGAGAGAGCATGACCTCTCTGAAAGACTCCTTTGTGTTTTTAGATATCATTATATCATTTATATATCATTGTATATATCATTATTATTGTTACTTTTCTTCTTTAATTGAGATCTCTCCCCATGCTCTCCCCATGCTGAAACTTTCAGGTTGTTACAGAATAAGGTGAGTTAGTTGGGAGGCATGGAGTGTCGGTTTTGGTGTTGAGCAAGAAGCACATACAGTTTTCGGGAACGCCTCTGCAAGCAGGTGATGAGCTACATGTTGCAAGTCTGGGTGACTCTGGACATCACTAATCTTATTTTTGTGAAGTTAGATGCTGACATCTTCTCCTAGATCATGWTATGAAGTGAAAAGAGAGCAATTGCTTCATTCTTTTGTCTATTTTCTTCTGTTTGGTTGGTTTTCCCTCTTCACTGTTTGGTGAGAGAAGTTAAGGGTCTTTTGCAGGAAGGTAAGTGCCCTGGGTAGTAGTAGTATCATTTAATGCCCCTAATGCCTTTGATTATCATGCAGCAGTTAAAGTGTAGCTCTGAAAAATGAGTTTAAAAATGGCATGGTAGGGTTCCATCCTTATCACCTCGCAATGATTTCCATATCAAATGTCTTCAGTGTGCACTGCAAAAGATGCTTTCTTTTTTTTTTTTTCCCTGCTTTCTAGACCCTGTGAACTCAACCTGGACTTGAAATTCGCCCTGGGTTCTTTCTTTCTCCTATGTAATTGCCAGTAAGGAAACTCTCGAGGGGCCAAATTAAGCCCTGGGTTAGGCCACATCCACCTTTGAACAGGATGTTCAGCACTCCTCTAAAACCTCACGTTTTCAGCAGTTTTGTTCAGGTGGCTGGAGCCTATTAAAAAGCTCTGTTGATGCATGTCAAAAGGAAATATACATCATCTCCCTGTGTCTTTGCTGCTTTTGGTATGTGGAGAGAGATGGGAAACAGACATTTTTGTATCTTTTGTCTCTAAAATGGAATGCTCAGGGAGCAGGTCTGTGGGGGAAAATGTCACTTTTTTGCATAGCATTTTTTTCTCAAAGTGAAAGTGTACCCTAAAGAGGAGCAAGCCCACTCCCCATATGACACATTCTTAACTAATTTGCTTTCTTTCATATTTTGCATATACCATTCTTGCTCAGTGAATCTACTCAGTCTTGTTTTTCCTGTTATTCTTTTTCCCTCTTTTTTTACTCTTTTGTAGTCCCCTCTAAACTTATCACAAAATATACACTCCATTTGATGAATACCCCCTCCCTTCCATTTGTGGGTTGAAGAACATTTGGTGCTCCATCTGTCCTGCACTTCATTTCCATATATGAAACCCTAAAATACGCTTTATACATGTATACATACAGCCACCTGTTACACATGTAGCAAAAGTATACATGCTCAAACATCCTTTTCAAGGTAGTTGTTTTCAGAAACCAAAGCCACGATATTCAGAAATAGTGAAGCTGGCAGCAGACTGTTGCAACAGTACCTCAGCAATCAAAGAGTGATATGATAGGAACTGCAAGCAATTCAAAGGGCTCCCACTTTATTAGTCAATATTTTGCCAGATAACATAAAAGAAAAAATAAAAAGTTCTTAAAAAACACAAGTTTTTGAAGAAAAATAAAAGAAGAAAAGACTTCAATAGCCCTTATCTAGGGGATGACTTTTCCCATTCAGGATTGCCAGATAGTCTAATAAATACTGAGTCCTCTGCCAAATTGCATCGACTTAAGGGGATGTGGAACAGCAAAATGCATCTTGAATTCTGGCCCTCAGAAAAACCCACCAATCTGCTTGCACACAGAAYGGAGTAATGCAATGTACAAGCACAAAACAGAATATGAAGCCATCTCAGAGAGTTACACTTGCTTTGAATCTTAGTTTAGTTTTTCTTGTTTAAGCTTATTRTAAGCAGCTGCAGTCCCTCCGTGGTGGCCTCTGGGCTGGCTAACTTCCCAAGTAGTTCTTTGAAACTGATGACTCTACTTTAAAATTTGAGATTATAATTCCTTGATATGTTTCATAGAACTTTCTTYCAAGTAGTGCTTTGAGGAAGTGCTTGATTGATAACACTGCCCAGTGGAAGGTAGGGAAGATCACAGACATTAACTGGTTTCTGTCAAAGCCACTGTATAGCCRTGGAGGCCAAATTTGTAGAAAGGGCAATTTTGTGGTAAGTATGTTTTATATTGGTTGGCTGACATGATATACAATAAAATAAATAAATAAATGATTCCCTCCCTCCCTCAGGCTCCACAAACGAAAGCACAGAAATTGTCAAAGAAAGGAGGAAGAAAGATTTAAGCTCCATTTTGCAATGTGCTCACTGAGGAGAAAGAGACTATGGGAGAAGAGGGATTTAAGTCTGCCAGGATAGTGGCCGCTGTTGTCTTCCTTACCTCTCCCGAGCACACGTGTGTCACATTTGTGTTGATGGCAATAGTTCAGGCATCTGTAAATCACATTTCAGCTGCACAAATGGAACTGACTGAACTTCATTATATAAATCGCTGCTGTAGGGCATTGTTGATGGAAATGAGTTCTGCTGTTCCTCGTACAACCTCGCTTCCAACCACTGCACTTCCAAAATGGACCAGAAAAAGGGGGAGAGGGATTGAAAAGGTCCATTCCTCCAGTTATTACATGAGTTGGTCTAGAGTGCTATAAAAATGTTTATGGCCTGTGCCACTTGTCTGCCAAGACTTGCATAGCTCACTTGTGGCTCCACCACTTGTGAGCAAAGCACTCATCCCAAATGCATGTCCATAAAATCTTTATAGTGCCTTACAAAGTGTGGATTGCTATAAAGTTTTTATGACCATACATTTGGGATGACCGCATTGCATCATCACATATTTTCCCTATAAAGATGCTGGCTTACTCTTGCTCTAAGCTAACTAACCTTTACAGATGGTTCCTAGAAAAAGCCGAGATCCTTGCTTTCTATTTTTGTTGTCAGCATGAATTTAATGTACTCCTTTTGTTTCATTAAGTCTCAAAGTGAGGCTGCAGGGGAAGTGGAATAGCATAGTCGATTCATGACTGGATTTGCTTTCTAGTTATATCAATCACATTGTCTCACTGCATTATTAAGCATTCCTGCTTTGGTGATGTTTGTATAGCAGAGCCGATACACAAGCCGCAACGCAGCTGCCGTGTGCATGGAGTGTGTATTGTGGGATCTGGTTTGTGTGCTCTGAGCCCTTGGGGAATGTGCATCACTTGGAGATTTAATTGTGCCAAGCACTAATATATGCTAATGATACTTCCTGTCTTAATTTTTGTTTACGCTCAATTCTTTTCTGGGTTAGTTTGCAGTCACATGAGTTCTCTGCATCTCTATGGCCCCGTGAGTGCTCACATACAGGAAAGAGCCCAGGGTTGTGCAACCTGAAGTGAGAAATGAAGAGAAGGAGCCCTCCATCCTTAATTTACCTATTCTTACAACACTGATTATGAAGCTTTACCCTCTGACTGTGTTTCACCACCCATAGAAGGGAGATAGTAATACCTGAGCCATTTCTAAAAGTTGGTTGAGGTAAGTTACCAGGTGGCTTCTTGACATCTTGACTGCAGCAATGAATAGGCAAGATTGAGCAATAAGAACCCCATCTATATGTCAGATCTAGAAACTCCTCCTAGGACAGGTCAGGTGTCTGCAGCACACACCCGCCTTTGGCAACTCCTTTGCAGACCCCCTCCAACGTTGCCTCCAGGACTCTTATTTCTCTATACTCTAACCTTAGCAAATATATGCTAAYAACTCCGGCAACTTTCCGCATTACTTTTGGACAGCAGGGTGATGATATGCAAAGAGGTTGAGGATTATGTAAAAGTAGAGTGCCAGGTGTGACATACTTAAAAGCTTGCAGTGTCTAAAGCAGTTTGAAAAGTCTGAAGTAAAAGTGTAGCGTTGAACACTGGAACTTTTAAGGGAATAGATTAAGGTTGGAAGCCTGGAAATATAATCAACTTTATAGAATATCTCCTGTTTAAAGTCAGTAATTTAAAAACTAAATTACCTTCTGYATTCTTTAAAAATAAATAAAACAGTTCTACAATACGTACAATAGCAAAATGAAAAAGTATGCACTGAATATTTAGAACAAAGTGATGAAAAATCAGTTTTCATGTTCAAGGCAGGTTATATCAGAGAGAGAAACAGTCTCTGCCTGAAAGGATATAGACCAGTCTCCTAAAACAATAAACTTTCCTCAGCCTATATGCATAGTCTAGTGAATGATATCAGGACGTCTCAGGAGACGGGGAACTTTTATAAAACAGTGTGAAAATTAATGAAATATGAATTAGAATGAAGATCCAGCCTGGAGTTCTGCTCCTTTCTTGGAGAATTTTAATATCTTTGGAACTTTGTTTTTTTCTTGTTTATTTACTTATGGCTTTGTTTCCTGGCTATTATGGGATCAGGTCCATAGGCAGCTGAATACTCCTCAGAGAACACTGAACACTCTCTTAAGCACTCTTCTAAAGCAGGTTTCAGCAGACTTTTAGAAGTCCCAGCTAACACAAAGTTATGATCTTAATTTTGATGATTTTTCAGCATGTGAGGAAAGGAGAAAAAAAAGTTTCCCATTACCACCCATTCCTTGTTATCCATCTCTGATAGTAGGTGGGATCTGTCTGAGTTACAGACATCAGTTCTTGACAGATAAGTGAGTGGGGGTTTTGATATTCTACAGCACTGACTTAGATATGGAAATAGTGTCACCATAGTCGTCCCTTCCCTCTCCTTCCCGTCAGAATGGAAAGCAACATCTTTGCACCTGATAGATTAAATGATCACCACCTTCTCATAAGGAACAGGTCCAGTCATCAAGCAGTTAACATTCAGTGCAGTTGAAGGAGTCAGAGAAGGGAAAATTTGAGACTTAATTGATTTCAGGCAGGAGACTTGCAAACTTTCACAGAGTCAATAGCACAGATCAAAAAAAAAGAAAAAARGAAAAAAAAAACGGCATCCTTTCCTGTATGAATGGTTCTGWCTGGTACTGAGAACTTTCTGTAATCAATGCTTGGGTCTTAATGAGCAGCCCCTCTGTATGTTTATTTACACTTTCAAACTACTGTTTATATGTGTGTTGTAATGGYGAAAAATATCTTCCAGGTGCAGCATAATGTAAAAGACAAAGCACTGAGGGATGGAATTGAGTTTTGCAGCTGACAGCTGTACATGTGATGTCCCCTGCTGGAGCAGTTTAATACAGCCTACAATCAATTAATTATGGTTATAGTTTTTGGAGAGCATTGCAAAGACTGTCAGGTGCAGTAAAGCAAGTTGTTTTGGAAAGACATAGATGGAAATGTATATATTYTATTCTTAAAATATCTGCTACCTATATCAATAGGATCTTAGATTATCAGAATGAAGCGATATGCTGTCATGTATTCCTATGCATCTTTGTACTGTTAACATGTAAGTTGGCCCAATCATAATAAATGGAAATAATTTGAGGACAGTTCTCTGAATAATGTCTGGATGAAAAGAGCATTTTTGAGTTCACTGCTTGTGTCACTGAATTCCATAATAAATCTGATCCAATTCATTCAGAAAATTTAAAGATCACTAAATCTGATATGGGTTACATTACTTATTTTCAGATGGAGATGGCATTACACATTACTGTAAAATGGAATGTCCTTAATTCTCATCCTGGAAGAAGTCATTCATATGTGGAGTAGCATTCTTCCTTTCCCCACTGTTTTGTTTTGCCTATCCATCAACATCTTTTAACAAAGAATTTTGCAGATAAAATGTCCTTATCATTTTGATGGGACTTAGATAACAATTCTGGCAGTATTGAAAAAAAAGGGAAAATGTTCATTCTCTCATAGAGCATTTGTTCTAATATATGAAAATTAATACAGCAACAGCACCCAGTTTTCAGGCTTTGCAGACATCCAACTGAGCAACTAAGTCTTTGAAGAGATGYATAGGCTCACACCTATTTTTCAAACAATTCCCAGATACACATGGTCTAACAGCTGTGTCCCAAACCATTCACATGTCAGTCTATATATAAAGAATTAGGGGACTGAGACTCATTCGAGGACTTATCCACAATCAAGGTGTGCTCTGTTTTCATAATCAGCTGGTTCATGTCCTGTGAGAGTGGGGTGGGAATATGGGGAATGACCTGCAGGGGTGTGAATTCCCCATACAGGGATCTGGACCTTCTGTGTTTGAACCTGAGTGAGGCAGAATGTAGGGAGTGCAAAAACCTGGCTCTAAGAATTAATCTGAATATGGGCTGTTGTGTCAGCAATTGGTTTGGCCAAACTGTCTCCAGTTCAGTTCTGGCCTTGGACAGCTCTTGTGGAATCGCTTCTTTCCATTAGCTCTCTGTAGGGATGCTTCATCCCACACCACACAGCCATTTGTGTAACCTGAACTGCCAATTCCCCAATGGTTTTGGTGTCTGAAAAGCCCAGAAATAGCCTAGAGTAGCTGTTGTGCTTATAGCTCAATCTCAGACTTTTTTTCACTACAACTTCCTACCCTGATAGCCTTTCAGCTTTATTAGAAAAAAAAAAAAAGAAAAAAGATGGGAAAGAAAAACGCATTCTACAATCACTTGTATAGCCATTATATGAAAAATATTCCTTGCAAAATATAGTGTAAATCAATATAAAAWCACAAATAAATAAATAAATAAATTTAAAGGCTCAAAACTTGCATACTTATATGAATTTCTGTTCAGTACAGYACCATAGTCAGTCTTCAGCCTTGCTGTGGACTTCTGGGTCCTAGTCCTTCTCTTGACTTTCATCATTCCTAATTTACTTTTCCCCATTCCTGCTCCTTCTTATACCTTAATTTATAATTCTTTTTCTTTAGAGTATTATCCTTACTGTTCAGTTGTATTCAGGGTAATATTAACACCTGTAATCTATTCAGAACTATGACAAAGAGGATTGAAAAAATGTCCATAATTACTTGCAATTTCCCCCTCACTATGCACTGCAGTACTGCATTCCTGCCGCTGTATGCAATACTGCATTCCTGTCAGTGTATAGCAGCGTGTGAAACTCTAATTTAAACTAATAAATGTTATTTAGGGTGATGTCTGTTTATCAGTCAGCAATCAGTGCTAGTTTCTCTCATTTGTCTCCAGGAGTCTTCCTTCCTTCCAGGTAAGTGTCACCTTAGTGCAGTGGGCTGGAGAACAGAGCTTCTCTCTGTGCTTTCTGCAGCTGTGATCAGGCAAGAGAAGGGCAGTTTATTTTTTTAAGTACRTACAATGTAAAGCTACCTTATGAATGTGGGAGGCACTGAGCACAAAGGCAGTTTGTGACCCCAGACTAGTGGTTGCTGCCTGGTAGGGCTCCATAAGAGTTTGGGGCTTAACGGCCCAATGAGTTAGATGAGCAGTTTGGATGCTTGACAGCTATTGCTCTGGGAGGTCTCAGGCACATAGTTTCTTTGCACCTGTTTGACTATTTTCTCCCCCCAGGTATTCTTGGAAGAACCAAGGAGCTGAAACTTGCAGGAAAGTACCCTGCAAAATCCCAAGGCAGCGTCAAGTACTAGATTATTCTGCTTCATGCAAACTATCTTCTTTTTCTGTATACTGGCTAGGAGGTCTGCAGCATGAGGAATTAGTCTGCAAAATACTGTGCTCACCAATGCTTCTCTACAAACAGAAGTAGCCTGATTTGATTTCTTGGAGTTTCTTGAGGTTCCTGCAATTTCTTGAAGCTCCTACAAGAGCGAAAAGCTTCTAATACTTAGGATTTTGGGGCACATTTGGAATTTTGGRGCACACTTTAAAGGAATCTTTAAATCAAAAACTCCTCTAACAGGGGTCAAAACAAGAAACTGCTTTCTGTAACACTTTTAAAATGAGAATGAAGTTATGGCCTGCCTTAATGGAACAGTGAGTTGCAGGGATGTGTATGAAAGCAGAGTGATAGTTGCCCAGGTTATGCCCTTAGCCTGCTCCAGCTCAGGCACTTCTAAAGACATGTGGTGTCTCTGGAGTTTTCTTCTGCATCCAGTCACTCTGTGAGCCCCTGTGAACCTTTTAATCTTATGCATTCTCATGAACAAAACCCTCACTTCTTTACTTTCTTTCACAGGGATCTTTTTGGTGTAGTTTCTTTTAACTTGTCACCTGCTAACTTTGTGTGGTGACCACAGATTCTTATACTGGAAAGAGAGAGGACTTGTTCTTTGTCCAGAATTTTACAGATTTGTAGGTCTGTACTGTAAATACTCTGGATCTAAGACTAGCAATTTCAGTAGTTCCTTACAGGGAAGCCATTCTGTAATTGTGATCATCCTTGTCTCCTTTTGTTTTATCTTTTCCCAGACTCTTTTTGATACGAGGAGAGGAAGGAGAATGCCACATGGTGGCATGAAGATGTCTATATGGTAAAATAACAGTATTTAGTTTAGTTTGGTTCTCTATTACTTTTCTAATGACTCTTAGCACCTAGTTTGCTTGTTTATCTACTGCTCAGTGTCATGCTGGTTTTTTTTTGATCGATTACATAATATCACAATCTCAGTCCAGCTGGTAGTCARCCCTGAATCTATTCCTGCAGATGTAACACTATGATTGTTTTCAACAGTTGCATTAGTCTACATTTATCTAAAYTGAATTTAATTGAGAGTTTTTACTGAAATTTTTATTCAAGCAGCTTTAATCTTTTGTTAACTATTAAATCTTTATGTGTGTATTTTCATATCAGAATCTATCTTTCTTGATAGAGCCTGTCTAATATCAGCTTGGATAAAGAAACATGAAAACAGAAGAGTAGTCTAACTGTGCTAATGTAATAGGCATATTGGCCAACATGAAAGCTTCAGGAAAGAGAAACTATTGAAAAGTGGAATAGAGGGACAAGAGGCCCTGTGGGGGAATTACCATGTACCGTAGAGAACCACACAATGGTGTGCCACCCAATTTTCTGGAGATCTAAATAGTTTCTACCTTATTAGGAGAAAACATAGCACTGATTTTATGCTAATTCTTTTTTTAAATACCATCTATTCACAATGCTTTGTTATGTGATTCARTGTAAGAAAGGATGGTGGCTCATCACCAGTAGACTGGGGAAATTGCCATGCAATATGAAGGCTATATGAATAGTGGATAGGAATGCAGAGAGGTATGTTTTGAGGCTGTGATGATTKCAGAGGTTCAGAGCTTAAGGTTCTGTTTTGAGCCAAACTAATTCTCCGGAAGCATGCAAACCAGGTTGATTAGTGATCTCCCCATTTATTAGACAGTAGTTTGAATAAACCTGAGGTTAAAAGCTATTTCTGTGTGGCTCAGACTTCCTGTGTGCCTGAAATCACCTCTGACACTACCAGGGTAGCATCTCGCCTTGGAAATGTGCRCAATAAATTGGAGTTTGTATTACTGGCATGGTAACAACTTAAAAGCATACGGACTGACTTGATTTGTTGGTATGTTCTCGGAAGGAGCTGCTGCAGATATTGTGCCCAGACCTACTTATTAACCTTTGTCTCTCACTAAGGTAATGCACAATAAGCAGCTACGATATCTCATGTTGGTACCTGTTATTGGTGCTGTGAGGTCTTTCCATTTCAGTCTACAGTGCTAGAATTTGCAAGTGCATGCAGAGAAATGAAATCTGGAACATGACAATATGTTGTAATGAGCCTAAGCAGAAGTGGGGAGGTGGTAATGATCTGATTTGCAAATGATACTACATATATCCCTGCTTTTGCTTTACTATTCAGACAAAAATAATAAATCACCTGACTTTAAATGTTAGACTGCCTTAAACTGACAAAGGAAAAACTCTATCACAGYGGCTGGGATAGTATCCTGTAATACTCTCATGTCTAGTGCACAAGAAAAATCATAAAAGTAAACAATAAAAAAGAATAAAACTGGCCACCTGTGGGTGCCATCTGGTGGTGAGCACTCTGATCCTGATCCAACAAGGTTTTTGAATACATGCTTACCTTTAAAGGCATGAATGTGCCTCTGAAGTGTGTAAGCTAACTCATGCACAGCCCACTAGGCATGTTGGAAGAATAAATAAATGCACGTCATCCTAAGGAGATTTTAGAAATATTTGCTTTTCTAAAGGGCTAAGACTTGTAACAACTTTGAGATGGAAAGAGCATTTCTTGCTTATGGGAAGACTGAAAAACAAGGCAGAGATCTGTTGTGATGTCCCAGGGCACATGAGAAAGCATGAAAGGGCCAGGAATAGAGCTCAACTATCTTCACTCTGCTGCCTTTGCCACGTGTATGTATCTTGGTTCTTATGAAAAGTCAAAATAAAGTTTGGAAATGTTTAGGTTGTAATTGGACACATGTGTGAGACATCTCGGTGCTCCAAACTGCATTAGCAGAGCACTGTGCTTGGGCTCATGTGTCCTTTTGCAGCCCAAGAGCTCAGCTGTATCTTGCCTGGGAATGCAGAGGGCTCATGGGCTTATAGGTTAGGTCATAGGTGGTAAAGCTCAGGTCTGTCTCTATCTGTTTGTGGATACTTGAAAGCCAAGTCAAATACCTAAATGTCCACAGCTATCCTTCTCCTGCCTGCTTATACTGGATCTAATGGAGCTGGTGGGAGATGATGCTACCATTTTTTTCTCATAAGCATTCAGTGGTGGAAGGGGTCTGTTTCCAGTGGTGGAAGTGATCCCCAAGGAGGTGAGATACCATCTGTAGCTCCTAACGATATCTTACCCACTTTGCCTGAAGATATTGTAACGCCCGACAAATCTTACCTGCTGGCAAATCTTAGGGACAACAACATCCAGTGAAGGGTTATAACCCAGAGGCAGGGAGAGGGGCCGTAATGTGGGCACAGCAGTGTGTGAACATCTGTCTGCAGCTTTCTCATTACTTCACAGCTTAGTTCTTCACTGTATGTGAATTCAAAGCCTGGTATAAAGTGCTACCTCAGAGATGACAATAGGGATTTAAAGCAAAGCATGAGATTTAAAGCAAAGCAAGAGTATGGAATAACATCAGAGCTGTAGAAAAGACTCAGAATTTCTTTTCTTTCTTTAGCAATAAAGCAATTTTATTCTTAATTTTAGTTCTGGGTGCATATGAGTTTAGTATTCAAGCAAACTGATCTCCTGCACTATTATCTTGGTGCTGTTCAAAATTCTGTAAAACAAAAAGTACTGGGTATCATTCCTCCACAGAAAGCACAGTGGGGAATAAGCAAATAAAATTGAAACAGATAAAGATCTGAGTATTGATCTCTGTGAGTGTTTCCTATTAGAGAGTAACTCCAAAGGAATACTGTAGTCATTGATGGAGAAGAAATCGAAGTAATCTGGCTATCACTTTACATGTCTTGGTATTAGAAAAGTTATGTAGACTAAAGAGTGCTAGGGATTTAGCCAAAGTAACAGCAGATTTTCATAAGACATGTAGATTTCTAGCAGCCCATCAGGACTGTCTTTGGAGGAACATTTCAGTTCCTTTAGCAGTGAGTTCAAAAGTAGCAGCACWACTGTGGTTTTGTATTGACCTCCTCATGCTTCTCTGCATACTTGCAATGTGCTGTTATCTCACTGTTACCAGATGTTGGGTATCAACATTATGTTTCCCTCCTCCAAAATGATTTAAGTTAATATGAATACTTTTCTCCTTATTTTAGCATGAAATTAGTATCAAAGACCACATGTGGAAGGCAATATTGTTCTAAAGCAACTGTTTCACAGTATTTTCAAATATTTATTTGCAACTATTTTTGAAGACCACCTCCATTACTCAATTAGTTCTTGTTATTCCCTGGAGCTGTAGCCTGACAGCAGCTGGTATCTCAGAAATAGAATAGAAGGACAGAAATGACATTTTCTGACTCAGCACTGATGGTTAGTGCAGGAGTAGCCAGCATGGATTCACCAAGGGGAAATCCTGCTTGACTAACCTGATCACCTTCTATGAGGGAATATCTAGCTGGATAGATGAGGGCAGA
>NW_020455595.1:242680-283067 GCF_003342845.1 Nothoprocta perdicaria
TGATTCTGTGCTTCTATGTTATCACTCTTGTTGATAAAAAAGGTTTTATTGTAACCTACTCTTGCTCAGATCACAAAACCTATGGTTACAGGAAGGCAAAATGGATCCCATCTGSCTCATACATTATAAACAATTGTTAACTGAGCCTCAGTTACAAGGACCAATTGCTGTGGAAGAAATGAAGACCTTGAGGACAAATGTGGTTTCATACCTGTAATTTTGAGTGCRGTTTGGCTCACAAAATCTTTGCAATGTGCAATAAATGGGAGCCTTGCTTGACTTTCAGATAAACTTTCAGTTGAAGTTTTTGGAGCTAGCATCTAGGAAAGAAATCATTTTGTGCTTGTAAACTAAGAAAAAAATATCTGAAAGCTCTCTGGGCAGTCTGAGTACATGATGCAGTTGCTTTTTAATGTGCACAAACATCACCCTCATGGTTTACATTATTCATATAAACAAGATGCTTTAAATGCCATGTCCACCAGAGCCTCTTAGAGAGGAGGTTTCAGTTGTGCCTTGAAAATCCTACAGACTCCAATCTTGGATTTGACTTGAAAGGCAATACTAAGAAGTTGCCTTTGCTTTCTAAGGAGGGAAGATGTTTTCCTACAGCCACTTGAAGGAGTGTGGAAGGCACAGGAAATCAGTCTGGGCGTGGAGGACTACCTGCATGTATTGGAGCAGCATAACAGGACCTAAAAATATTTCCAACTTATGGCAATGGAACCTGCTCATAGGATTGCCTTTTCAAGTTGAGAGGCAGTCCTGAGAAAAACTTGCACGTTTTATAAACTGAAGGCTGTAACAAGCACAACTGATTGAAGCTCCAAATTGATCATAGTGAACTTTTATTCCTTTATTATGTAATTGTATTTTAGTTAGAGCACTGGAATGTCAGCCCAGTCTTCAGGCTCTACTTTCTAAACTKTGTGTGTATGTGGGAGTGGTGGTAGCACAGGCGAAGAAGAGCATGGATCAAACAAGCAGAGCTTAACCTACCTTATTGAGTGGGAAGGCAGAGATAAATATAAATCTACCAATTCTCAAAACTCTTTATTAGGGAAATTCTTCTTACCTTTCTGCTCATTTTTTTTCCATGCCAATTTCAATGGCATTAGAATTCTATCACTTCCTCTGGTCTCTAGCAGCCCTGTAATCTCTAAAACACCCTCCTGTTCCACCTTGTTCTTCTTCTTCTTTTTTTTTTTTTCCTACCTTAGAAGAAAGCAGTGAGCCTTAACGATGAAGTAACTGCCCCACCAGGGCTCTTATGAAAACACTTTACTGAAAGTTGACTCTAAAGTTCTGCTTAAAGCTTGTTGATTTAGCAAGTGTTAAATTAAGATATTTCCCTGCATCTGGTCCTATAACACAATCTATTACTCCTCTAGCCCTTTTCTCMCTTCTCACAGTGGACATGCATTGTGATAGTGAAGTCTATTTTTTTTCTAAACTGATATTGAAAGATAGGTTATGGAATAACCAACTTTTAAATTGCATCTCATACACCATTGAGTAGAAATTCTCATGACTTCATTGCAATCCAGATCTCCTTTATTAAAAGGCATTCTTTCCATCCTGGTGTGAGATTCTTCCATACTGTGAATTATTATGCACTAAATATGTGTGCTAATCCAAATGAAACTAACTTCCCTTGAGTATTTTTATAGCCTACAGTCAGCTGAATCTCGGCAGAAGCTACAGAACTATGGATTAATGTATCACTGTGTTTAGACTGACATAAATAATTTACTTACTCTGTTTCAAAACAAGAAATATTTATTCTTAAAGAAGGTCTGGAAAGGATTGCTTTTAATGAAGTTGAATTTTTTTTATAGTTTCAAGTGAAGAAAGAAATGATTGTATTTTTGTGATCTTTTTATTCACTTATACTCTATGATGATGATGTACTCTTGTCTCTTGCATATGGTAGTGAGATTTCTGTATGTAATCGAAGCCACTAAAGTGTTATGGGTATGAAATTAGTATTAATGAAGCATTCACAAATGCAGGGAAGAACAATAACCTGCCACTTCTTCATGAACTGATCTGACAATTTGCTGCACTTGGAGTATAAAACAAAAAAGCTGTAGAGATGTTGTCATTAGTAAGATTTATAGCAGAAAAGGCTTTGGTGCCATAGGTCCATTAGGATTACAGTTAGATGTAAATGATCATCCCAAAGACCAAGATTGCAGGCAATTTATTTAATCAAATATGTGGAGGTGACACTTTTCAGAAATATACTATGGAAAAATACTCTTATTCTCCCATGGCGTTGTTTACATACAGTAATGGTAATCTTAATGCTCTTTGCATAAATACAAGTATACTTTGTTTTTCTGCAGCATAAAATTTCTCCCCTGTGTTTTTTTTCCCCTTTAGCCTATAAATAAAATTGGTACTTAAATGTTAAGAGCATGTGAGATAATTTATGCTGTCCCTTACATTTCTGGGTATTTCAACCTTTACTTGCCCAGAATCCTTGACGATTCTTGTTCCCTTTAAGAGTAGATCTACAAAGTGTTTTTTATCTTGTTTTTGTTCCTAAAAATTCTCGATGACAAAAATTATGCATGAATGTGGATTCTAGCATACTGAGTGACAGTTCACTTCCCTGAGAGCTTTTTGGAAGGGGAGTACATTTTATACCAAAAACAGAGCTTGGTCTGGAGATCTGATTGCCTCTGAATATTGAATGTTGAAATACTTACTGTAACTGTAAAAAGAAGATTAATTTCTTCTGCGAATAAGCAACTAAAACAACTAAGCTGATGTGAGAAAGAATATGGGGTTCATCTTTTTTCATGCTTCAGAGAACAGCCTAATCAGTTGGAGGAAAAATATCACTCAGTGACATACTGATTCATAATTATTCCCACTTTGGGTCATTTATTTCTTTCCTTGGAAACATTCAGTAATGGCCAAAGCTGAAAAAATTATTCTCRTTAAACTACTGATTTATGCTGCTGCATTTATATTTTTTACACGTAAACTCCATTTAAAGGAATGGGATTTCACCATGATGTTGTTACATGAAGCCTGGTTTTCCGTCCTCCAGTGTAGGTAGGGAATGTGCATTTTTCACAGAATGCATATGACAGCTATGGACATATAAGTATTGGTTTTGAAATAGCCTTTTATAATAAATAGTTCTATGGATTTCTGGTCTTTTGAGACTAACAACAAAAAAAAAATGTATGTGGGCTACCAAAATCCAAGATTGTGAGTGGAAAGCAGAACACTGGACTGTGATCTAATAAAACTTTGATCATAGTCAGTAAAAAGTATTTCACTGTCTCATTGCGATTACCTTCTGGGGTAAGGTAGGGATAAGAAGATAATGAAGATATTTCTGAGTGAGGTACTGCAGCTTCTGTTAAGCAGAACACCAGAGATGAGAGTGTGAAAATTCAATTCACATTCCATTCAGAACTGGGTAGAATAAAGAATGCAGGTCTGTTTTCTCRTCCAGCAATAAATTTTGAAGACACTGCCTATATGTTTTAGTCAAAGTACTGCATAAGACTGCACATAAGACTAGYACTGTATCCCTTTAGGGGATAGACTACCCATGATGAAGAAGCCTCTTGAGACATCTATCAGGAGTTTCAAGTTTCAGGTTTTGAGAACTTCCAAGTTATGATGGAAAATACATGCAAATGTGATAAACTGTGATTTCTCTCCTGTGAGTGGCTTTTCTTCAGAACTTTTCCTTTCTCTTTAAGTAGTTATGGGAATATATTTTGATCCCCTGTGTGGCTGCTCCTTTTGTATATGACTTTTATTTTATTTTATTTTAGTTTAGTTTATTTTAGTTTAGTTTAGTTTAGTTTAGTTTCATTTGAACCTCTCTCCAAGTTGGGTAATTTGCAAATCAGCCACTTCTAACATTAGCAGTTCAGAAGCTGGATACAACTTTCTTAAGGTTGTCTTGAGGTTTTCTTTATGGAGGAAGACTAAGAACTTGCAGAGAGATATTTATCACATTTATTTTGGAGTAAATTGGGTCACCAATGGGATTATCCTGCTCATCTCTGAATTGGGGGGACCATTGGCATCCACTGTGTGCCTGCATTTAAGACTGCAACATTTAGCAGAGAGGAATCCTGTCCACCTAGTCTGTGCTTCCTAAGGCACTCAGTAGGCATTCTGACCAGAAGACCTTATTTTCCTTAAGGTTAAYACTACTTTAAGATTGTAATTTTAAACCAGGTATTTGCATCATCTCAAAGCAAAGTCAGTTGTGTCGTGATACAATGTGCTCACTGTAAATTACTACAGATCAGTATTTCACCTAAAAATCTCACTTTTGTGTCACGCTTTTATAGTCTGTGCAATAAMATTCTTTCAGATTACCTTTTTATTATGTACAAATACGTCTTTTAACAGAGACGATTGAGAATATCTGCCAAATTAAAAATCTTTCTTCTGTCTTCATTAATTTATGCTTGATATTGTTACAGGAGACATCTAAGAATGCTATAGCAATATTATGGAGGAAGGCTCCTTCCTCTCTTTCCTTGCACCCTCTTACCTCTGCTCTGTGTTCCCATTGCCTGTGTAATATAACTTTCATGATTTCATCAGCTACCTCTGCATGGTCAGTTATATCCTAAATCTCTAGCAAGGTCCCCAGAAGCATAAGGGCTTTTCTGTATAAAGCCCTTTTTGCAGATAAAGAAATCTGGGAATCAAACTGCTGGGATCTGTTTKATTTAGATGGCAATGTCTGAACCTTCTGTTAAATTAATTATAGGTTTAAATAAAGGCTGACAGAGCCTTAATCAATTTTTCTTGTTGTCTTTTATCCACAGTGATCAGTGAAAAAGAAAAAAATTAATCAAAAAATGTGGTCATAAAACTCAATGAAAGTGGTCAGATGAAGTATAGAGTGTGTGCAGTATATGAATTTATTTTAATTCTTGTTTTTAAATAAAGAAGTGACTGCGTTTCAGATCAGYGACGGTCCTTTAACATTATTTCCACTATATGGGTAAAAATAAAATAAAAATGATGGCTTCTAGATATATTGCATTATAAAACATATTGCTCCTCATTCAGTAATGCATATAATAATAATAATTCAATAAATAATATATTCACATAAAACTGTTGTGTTTTCTAATACAGCTCTTCATCTTTCCAAGCTATTTGTCCAAATTATTTATCTGATGGATAAAAGTGTTTGATAGTTTTTTGTGATTGGTAGACTTGACAGTTTGAAGTGRCTGACTGTAATAATAATAGATACATCCTAAGTAAGTTATCAGCATCCAGACTGACTATGCTGATTAGGCAGATGTGAAAGTTATGACTGATTGGCATTTTTTTTTAACGTGAACACACTTTCAAAAAACAGGAGTCCTGTGCTGGAAGAGAAATATGGAATCAAGCAATGGAACATCATTGTGCATTAAGTTTATATGGAGTCATTAAAGAGAGAATCAGGAGAGGCTGTTTCCTTATTTTTGACAACCATGCAGCTCTGGGCTGCCTAACTTACCAACTGGAACCCCTTTTTTCTCTGGATTAGCTCAATAGTCTTCAGCTGTCAAGGAGGAGGAGGAGCCRGGAGCTCAGAAAAGCTCTGCAGCCTTCTCTGTCTTTTGTGCTAGAAATTCTTCCAGGTAAGTGTATAGGTTTTGTATTTGGAGTAGTAAATCCTGTTCTTTGAAAATGAATTGAACTGCAAGGAATCCTAGTGCTTTCTATTATGACAGCCTGGAGCATTTTTTAGGAAGAGCAAATTTCCAGACTGGTATAAGCTCACTTTGCCTAGTTTTCCAAAGTCACCTGATCCACAAGATCACTAATAAGGTGAGATTCTCAGTAAAAATTTCTTCCAGCCCTGAATGGTGTTCTGTTTTAGAAGCTACAATTTCATCTTCTTCTAAGGCTCTGCTAAATGCATGGTGCTAAGGAAATCCAGTTATATCAGYGGAGAGATGCAAAAAGCATTGGTATCTTGGGGCATAGCAGTCTACTTGATGCTTAGGATGACCTGTAAAATTTGCTTGAGGTTTTGTCACTCATAAGTAATGTAAGTTGTTTTGAATCCAAGCCTACTTATTCTTTTATATGCATCATAGCTCTTTATTTTTTTATGCTTAGCTTCCGTCACTTCAATGAGCAATTAACTCCTCTCAGGAAGGCTTTGATGCTGCTCATAGAATGATTGTTAATAAGAAAAGCGAAAATAGTGATTTAGGATGTAGATTTTCAAAAATCTTGGGGTTGTGTCATTCTAAGCTGACAAGGCTTTATTAAAAACACAATACCAAAATCTGCTTCTGGAGATTAGCATGTCTCACTTCAGAAATATAGACTATTTCTGTCATTGATGCATTTGAGTATGTCCCCCAGGTGTAGCTCATGTATTTACTGCCCTTAGAATGCTACTGTCAGATTGTCTTAGCAGCAGCATCTCATCTCACCTCAAATTAGGAAAGCTCCTCTGTGGAAATTTGAAAAGGCTGTTAAGTCTGATGCTTAGAAATAAGAACCCAGAGCAATCTTTTTGCAGCGATTGCAGTGACCATCAGTGCTGTGTGAATGAGAGCAGCATTACTAAGTGCAGCAGTGAAGGCTTTGTGCAGAGGACACAGCTTGTKGCAGGCAGATGGGCTACTTTGCTGATGGATATTGCAAATATTGGATTGAATTGCAATTGGATATGGCAGCCTTGTTGGTTGTCTTTACCTCCACCTGTTTGCTCCCAGCCGCCTTTCTCCCCCTCCATCATTCTGCATGGTTTTCCTTCTCAGCTAAGCTTGTATCATGCCTGAGAGAGAAGGGAATTTTGGTAAAGCATATATAGCACAATGATGAAACCAATTAATTTCTCTTCTTCTCTGCAGTAGAAGATAGGAAGCTGGGTACGAAAGAGGGGAAGAACTTTGCTAGTAACTATGGCTGTTTTTCCCAATTTTAATTTGGAGTTGGAGGGTGAGACAAGAGGGAGGAACAAGATGGTGTTTACTCCTCRGCAGTTCAGGTGCTCCTGTCAGCACTGATAAGAGCTGTTAGCTATCACAGCAGCAGCAGAAAGACTCCTGGTTTGGGTTGCAATACCTCAGTGAGCTTTGTTATCTGTAACTGGGATATGTTATAAAGCACTCACGTCAGCTCTTGAAAAGAATATGTTTCTGTTATCCTYTTCAAAGTCTTTGTTTTCACTGTTTGAGAAAGATGGTCTCCAAATATTGTGTCTACATTTAGGCTGGAAAGCAGCACCTAGAAAAGGGATTTGGRAGTCCTGGTTGACACCATGTTAACCATGAGCCAGCAGTGTGTCCTCATGGCCAAGAAGGTCCATCGGCTCCTGGCCTGCATCAGGAGGAGTGTTGCCAGCAGGTCAAGGGAGGGGATCCTGCCCCTCTACTCAGCTCTGGTGAGGCTGCACCTGGAGTACTGTGTGTAATTCTGGGTTCCCCACTACAAGAGGGATGTGGAGCTTCTAGACAGGGTCTGGTGGAGAGCAACCAAGATGATCAAGGGACTAGAGCATCTATTTATTAGGAAAGACTAAGTGAGCTAGGTCTGTTTAGCCTGGAGAAGAGCAGATTGAGATGGGAACTGATCAACATATGCAAATGCCTGAGGAAAGAATGCAGGGAGGATGGGGCCAAACTCTTCTTGGCAGTGGCCAGAAACAGAACAAGGAGTAATGGGCATAAAGTGAAACACAGGCAGTACTATCTCCATATGAGGAAGAACTTCCTTCCTGTGAGGGTGACGGAGCCCTSGCACAGGCTGCCCAGGGAGGTTGTGGAGTCTCCTTTTCTGGACATCTTCCAAACCTGCCTGATGCTCTAGGTGTCCCTGCTTGGGCCAGGGGTTTGGAATAGATGATCCCCAGAGGTCCCTTCCAATCTCAACCACTCTGTGATTCTATGATTCTGTAAGAATAAAGAGTAGTGATATTTCTATACAAAATCTTTTATCCCTGGAAGTAGGAAATGTCAGTGCCCTCTACTGTCTGCCAGCGTTCAAACTTTCCTCACAGGAGGCAGGATGGGATAATCACAGGAGAGAGATGGGCAGCTTACCAGGTTTGCTGGTAGCTGAACCCAGAGTCTCAGTCTTCCAAATGATTTCTGTTACTGTGGGAGTTTTTGACTTCTTTGTAGTGAGGGGCGGATCATATTTGAATACGGAAAGATCTCTGAGACTACTCGCCCTTCTCTATCAATCCATGTGGAAACAGATGGGAAAATAAGAGAGGTAATGTGAGCCATCTGTGCTTGCATGTATGCTATAGACACAGTACCATATGTGGGGTTTTGGTCCTTTGATTTAATGGGCATGGGTTAAGAATCTACTTAATGTGATATAGGCAAGCAGTGGGAACGTGGTTTCAGATGATTGCATTTGCTATGTTATCTAATCAAATTTCTTGTTCTTCTAAAATCCTTATTATCTGTATCAATGTTAAGCATGTAATATTATATAGAATATTATTTATTGTATATAATACTTGGTGCCCAGAGGCGCCCCAGTGAAGAATGAGACCCTACCATGTTAAGTGCTGTATAAAGATGCACAATTCAGGGAAGGAAAGGGATTCAAAAGAGCAATGCAATAAAGATCAATATATTTTGAGAGCATTAACTGAGAAAGTTATTTAACTTTTTTTTATGAGATGGAAGATGTCACCAGTTGTCCCTCAAGCCATCGTTAATTATCTGACTCTTCTTTTCATAGGTAAAACAATGGAGATGGATTTTGAGCAATGATTTGGATGAAAAAAGGATATTCAGGTTTATATTGGTTAGAGAATTCAGTGTTAAAAAGTGTCAGGGTGCCTGATCTGTTGCAAATGGTGGAAATGAAGGAAAGAAGGGAGGAATGGCAAGACTGGTTTGTGTGTTTATATTTGGTGTTTTTTTGTTGTTGGTGGGTTTTTTTTTTTTTTTTTTTTTTTATTTAATATGAGGTAAGGGAGCACTGGAGCTTTTGAACTCATTGCTTGCAGATGATAAGTCATCCAAGAGAAGGAACTGAGTAGACAAGCTAGTTGCAAAATACTGGGGAATGGAGGTCATCAAAAACAGCCATCTCAGTGCTTGATAACTGGTCTTGTATCAAAATAAAAAATGAGAGGTAGTGATGACTGTGATTAGTGATTAGCTGAAGACAAAAGCATTAGATTATCAATAAAATTTGAAATGAATTCTGTGTGTTTTTTTCTTTTTTTTTTTCTTCTCCTAATACTTCAAGTGTCAGTAAACTCATTAGGTTAGAAAGCTAGTTTTGTTGGTTGCATTTGAAACCTTTAAATATTTTGTATGTTTAGATTCTGGAACTGAAAGTACTTGTAGATCAATGTTGACTGAGAGCAGGAATTGTAAACTTAAGTGCAGATTTTGGAAATTTTTTCCAAGAGTGTTATCACAATAACTCTAGTATCACAAAAGGACAATGTTTACTCTCTTGGTTTGGCTTGATTTTCAGTGTTAATCCACAGCACTGTTTCCTGCAGTGACAGAGATTGATTAATTTTTCCTCTGTCCAGCTTTCCTTTGGCTACAAGTGCATCTCAGAGGGACTGCCAAAGTTTAAATGGTGCTTAAACCATTTAAATCAGGGTGTTGATAGGTGATTTCTTATTTATGACTTTTTTTCTTTTCCTTTTAAATTTCCGTTTTYGTTTTTTGAAACAGAAATCCATAGAGTAGCTCTCTGGATATATGGAGGGGAAAGACTGAAATACAGGGATGCAGAATCACTATCAGTCTCTATCAGTTTTTTCAACTGAAGAAATAAGGCTGATAAATACAATATACAATAGAAGATGCTCTTCTGTGTGCTTTAACATTTAATGAGACTGCATCAAGCTGAGGTAGAAAAAAGAATTTTTTTTTATAAAGTCTGCAATATTGTTGAAAATGGGAACTAGAAGCTGAGATTGAGAGAGCCTCTGAGGATATAGGAGTTCTGCTATGTCTAAACAAATAACTCCTTTATCTCATCTGTGGTACCTGGCAGAATAGATAATTGTCTTTCTTACGGAAATAATAACTCTTCCTGAAAAATATTAGAAATATAATGTTCTATTATTTTAGATGAGAGTAAAGAACACTTCTCTGAGAGTGACAGTGTATAAAGAGTCAAGAGTATACTTGAAATATGAATTCTGAAAAAAGTACAAATGCAGTACTCCATCAGTATACTGATACTGATCATATTGATGTTACTCAGTTATTTTGAATCACTGAATGAGAATGAAGCTGGAAAGACAAACAGGGTATTTTAAACATTATCTGAGGTGCTATCTGAGATTTCTCRTCGAAGATCTGAAAGCTAAATTCAAGAAGAACCTTTTTTTTTTTAATTAATACTAAGGAGACTTAACCGTGTCTGAACATTGTAAGTTAATRTAAATTAAGGATTTTTTTGACTTTGGACATAGTCTCTTACGAAGTTAATAAAAACCGCTCACTTGTGCTGTGATCATGGATTGCAAATTAAARACAAAGGGAGATTAAAATACTAGTTTTCAGCATAACAAAATGTTACCAATAGTTTTGCACATGTTTGAGAACAAGTAAAAATATGTCAAAAATAAAATGTAAAACATAAATTTATGAAAGGAACAATGCGGAGAATAAAAACGATGGTGATATATTATCCTTCATTGCCTGCAAAACCATATGTGCCTTTAGTAGCCTCATTTTATCAAGAAGCATGAATGTGTAGTAAGGAGACCTAGAGGTAGGTGATAAGTGAGGTGATGTGAGAGGAAAAGACTGTGTTTTCTTGCCATTTAGATGTAAAACAAGCAGAAGATATTCCCTTAGTGTAAAAAGAAAGCAAATATTGTGTTGGAAATAGCACAGTAGAGGTATATGGAGTAATGGAAGCTACAGAGAAGATAAATTTGTAGCTCAAAATGAAAATTGAGGTTGGAGTYGCTACTATAACTCATTGCTGAACAAAATGAACAAAATCTGTCTCGTCTAGGCAATGTCTCTGAATAGCAGTATTGTGAGGCCTTTTTTTCTTTTATTTCTTCCGTAAGGAGGGAGCTCTTTCCAAACTCAATATTGATGATATATATTTCTGGGAAGGGTCAGCTTTTGGACCTTGTTTCCAGGAGAGACATTTCATCTTCTTTTAGCTGTGGGCTTTGTCCATGGGATCACAACAAATTTTGGCATATTTATCCATACAGGGTGTCTTGTTTCTCTGAAGCATCTGGTGTGGGCCACAGTTGGAGATGAGATCAATGTTTCTCAGATTTGACTGTGATACTTYTGAGCTCAGAGGGGTGGAGTTGAGCTTGTGAAGTTTTAGATGTCAATAGTCAGCAAGAATGTATTTCTCCCTGACTTGGCAGCAGCTCGTATCCTCCAGCATACAGGAGCAGCTGTGGTTGCTGGCTGCAAGTTTTCAGAGCAGCCAGTGACTGCAAGATGTATGAGAAACGCTGGCTGGCATGGACAACAGGGCTGACCTAATTTAGCRGGAGGGATGAGATGAGGGAATTCAGGCAAAGAGCTGAAGAGAAGGATTCGTGACAAGGAGGAAAGATCAATYAAAAAGGAATGGAAGGAATAAAATCTGGAAAGGATGAATCTTAGAAAAGGACAAAAAGAATTGCAGAACTGTTGGGATAAGCAGTGTTAAGGAAAGCTGCCTAGGAGATGGGAGGAGACATGATGAGAGCATCAGTCACTGTCATTTTGTGAAATTCCCATTCAGTGAACCCCTTGTTTCTCTCCCCACTCTCTTTTCCTAGAACTTGCTGGCTGAGTGCTTTGATCACATGTTTGTATAAGGTGAGGGAGATGAAACATGACCTAAGCTTCTGTTCAGATATACTTTTAAAATGTTTAAAGCACTCAGTCAGCTGGATCTTAATTGATTCATCAATATCTTGTGGCTCATGCTTAGTTCAGTATCAATCAGTAGTGCAAGGTCTACACTTMAGATGAACTGTTCCTGAGATTAATTCATGAGGTGCTGTACTGTATTTTGTCTTTTATTCAAGAGGAACCAAAATCCAACTTTGAGGAGAGACACTCAAASTCATAAGCCTGAAATGATGTAGGAATGACTTATCTACTTATCTGTATGGAAGGATTTCAGAAACTTATTCACCTTGTAGGTATGATTGAATTGAGTAAATAGCTGAACTGATGTACATTGCTTCTGAGAAGCATTTATTGCATTATTTATTTTACAGTACTGGCAATTGATGGTGTTCAAAACCTGCAYGTTGCTGCATTGCACGGACCATTTTCATTGGCAGTAATAGTATCAGTATTTAATACATATGAAAGTTATTTCGATCAATTAGATCATGATACTCTATTTCTCAGATTGATACCTCTATCATAACTTGAGTAATATCTCCTGTTTAGTCCTATGTCTGCAAACACTTTAAGATGTAGCCTTTGTCATATTTTATGTACTAGTTGGCAGATATATCCACATAAAAATATCAATAGTTAAGGGGGAGCTGAAAGGGATGACCTGCCTTTCTGAATTGCTTGAATTGATGAATAGCTGCTAGATGTCTTCTTTCCATTTCTTCAGCACTATGCCTTGTYTTACAGGGGTCTATAGGACCATATCATGGCAAATTAAAAGTGGCGTGTCAGAAATGCATGCTTTTCAACATAAATGCAGATGACTGTTAAAATTGAAAGAGACTGTGGAAAGCTCTTTTCATTTGCATTAAACTTCACATTATCTCCAATTTCCTGAGCACAGTGTTCTTCTCTTTGTGTTAGCTTTTTCTTTTAATAGGAAAAATAGGTAAGTGATTGTGATTGTATAAAAACCATAAAAATGACAGGCAATTCTAAAGTGTCTACATTGATTCCTGCACCTGGTATGGAGTGATAGTACAAACTGATATCCCCAGGTGTGGAGGAACAGGGAGGGATATAGACTGGCTACATCATTAAGTGTACCAAGTCCCTTGTGGCTTCTACAGCTCATAAGCAATTGGTTCACCAACATATCAGTGCTGGCTCAATTTGAAAGCTATCATGGATTGCATGTACTGTGATTGTAGTTCTGATTGTAGGATAAATGCTCTAGTTTATGGACAAGACTCCAAAATCACCCATTTTCAAATGCTTTGTGAACAAAAAGTGGCCTAGTTTCATCAGATATCTCATTCAAGATGAATAAAGCAATTGGATCTAGCGCTGTGAGACTGCTATTGATTATCATGGTGTATAAGAAGCTTGTACTGGTTCATACTTGGTGACTTCTTGCCTGCTTAGATCTGTGTGAAAGAAAGCTTTCTACATAGCTGTAGTTATTTTCATATTCTACAAGAATATCTTAGCTGGGCATACAATGAAGATAAAGTTGGAATAAGAGGCTAAGATTGAGCAAAAGAAACCAAGAATGCCAAGGATAAATAACTGAATGTAATTTCTAACAATAGTTTCTATAAGATAATAGCTCCAAGGAAATTAATGGAAGAGTCACTACTTAGTTTGAATTAGACTGCACAAATAATTCAATAAAAAAAATGTGTTAGAAGAATATTGAAGACTATTCTAATCTTCACTCTGAGCAATTTTAAAGATATATTGCATTGTCTACAATTTCTGGTTTTGTTTTACCTTTTCTATACTGCCCTTGRTTTATTGTTTAGGTAGCTTAAGAAGTAAAGGTTACAAATGCTGTGTTCTATAAGAAGGTGAAATTATATTCTGAGATGCTGGAATTGTTCAGGAAAATTATTTATTATGTTGTCATGTAGCGACAGTTGTTCAGATTTTGATTTGTTAAATGTAGATGACTTTGAATATTTTGTTGCTAATATCTAGTTAATTACTAGTGTTTGCTGTCGTAATACTTGGGTAAAATGTCATTTTTGAACTGACAAATTGCTAGAGGCAGGGGTGAGTTCCCATTTTAGAGCGCATTAAATACTGCAATATGAAATAACTCTTTGGAATATTTTTACGGGTCAGTACAAGAATTAGTCTTGCAGAAGACTCTTTTTGAAAATAAACTATTTTTCAAAGGTTAAAACTCTATTGACAGCTATGATTCAATAAGTTTTTTTTCCAAGATAAAGCCAACGTAATCTCRGATATTGCTTGATTTCCTCTGAATAAATGGAAAAAATGGAAAAAGCTGGTTTTCTAGGCCTGAATGGCAATTTTCTTATTATCCTGTCACATGGATAAAGTACTTGCCATTCTGAATTGTGCTGGCTCTTAGGAAGCAATATTTGGGCCAAGATTAATGGAATCGGCCAAAATAATGTTTGTTTTCTTGGACTTYATGTTGACATTCCTAAATGGCCGGTCAGATCCCTTTCCTGAGGTCATTAGCTTGCCCATGTAGTTAGGTCTCTTATTCAAAGAACCCAACCTTCGCAGTCACCCTCCTGCTGTCTGTCCGTTGCTGCCTTCTGAAGGACCTGAGCCTCAGCATGAGGATCTGCTCTTTYTGCATCTTCTACTTGTGGAAGATGAGCAGCCCTGGACATGTCGAAACACTTTGGGCAAGCCAGCAAAACCTGGAGATAACTTCAGGACTTTTAGATTTGAGGACTTAGTTGCTCCAGCTGGGTTTCCAAATGAGGAATAAGTTAAAGGTAGGCAAGAAGTTAGTTTGTCTTGGCAAATGCTGAATGCAGACATGGCTTGGCTGCTTTCCTAGGAATCAGTGTGACTGTGATAGCCAGATGTGAGAAAGAGTAGTGGCAGTACACAGAATGGATCGGTGACCGGCACGTGCCTTAAAAACAATAAAGCTAAGAGGAATTAATGGTTTAATTAAAATCAAGTATAACCAAGTTCTGTGAAGCTGTTGCTTAATAGTTTGGAAGTAACTTCATCTCTTCTCTTCCCTGTCATCCAGTCCACAATAATTGTAGAGAATTCCTCTGTAGTCAAAAGAGGAAGAAACCCTTCACAAGCAGATTTATCTCACTGATTTTAAGATAGAGTAAATAGCCCTCTGAAAGAGCTGACATCTGTTTACTGTACACGGACCTGAGACAGACCAGTCTCTCTAGCTTTTGCAGTGAGCAGTAGCTGAGAGGAAATCAGCCCAGGCTGTCTGCATTTCATTGTATTTCTTCACTCTGCCAGTGAAAGTAATATGAATGGCTTTAAGGTGAACCACATGGAACTGAGTCTAGTCTGAATGCATGGAATTGAGACAGTAGTATCCATTAGAAGCAGAAGGAAGGGTCATTGGAATGCAGGGTAAAAGGAGAGGCCACGGATGCAGTGTTGAAGTGACCCTTGCTGTTAGAATTAAAAATGTCTTAAGATCAAAATATTAGAGCAACAGCATGCTRTTACAGGAAGAACTGTGTCTGAATCCTGACATAAAATAAATCAACATGCAACAGTTAGTGAGTTTACACCTATGTACATGCAGATACCTGTTCCAGGGGCTACATATGCATATACATTATTTTCCAGGAATAACTAAAACCTGTGTGGGCATATAAGGCAGAAATATTTATCTAGAGAGGATTTTCATGATGCCTCCAAGATGAACCAGTGAGACACACAGAGAAGCCAATGTGGATTCCTAATTGGACTATCAAGAAAACTGTGAAGTTCAGGGCTGGGAAGTGAACTACAGGGCTGGGAAGTGAACTACAAAAAAAGCAGGAAAAAAATGGACAGTAGAGTTTGAAATAAGAGCTCTTAGAATTAAATTTACTCTTTGCCTGTTGCTACTTAATATATCTACAACACATTCATAATGTCTTTTGCATAAGTACCCTTTTTTTAAAGGAATATCATACTGGTTCAACTGTAACTTTTTCTGYCAATCCATTGCATAGTATTATGTTATGAATGTTTTAGTGGGTTTATACCAAAACAAAACACAGTCCATTATAGAAGGATGTATTCAAATGGAAAAGCAGATACTCTGGTTCATTGAGTAAGAATGTAGAATTGAGCTGTGGCTTAAAAAACGTGAATCCAGTATATCTGATTTTTCCATTATTCTCTAATATAATGACAAAATTGCTCCTTAGCCGCAAAGGAGGCGGGAGGGGTGGGGAAGGAATCCTACCAAGTTGCCTAGGTTTTTATTTGCTTTAAAAGGCTGTTATTTTAGAAGAAGGAGCTCAATCTTTTCCATCTTTGTACTACCCTGCCAGAAGACGTAGCTAGTCATGTTAGAGTTTTCAAAGACAAGGAGAATAAGTACATTCATATGAATGACTGTTAGGACAAGCAAGTTAGAAGCCAGAGGTGGCCAAGTTGCATGGAGTTCATTCATAGAAGAAGGCACAGAGAAGATTGATAGTTGACAAACCAAGCTTTCTTTTTGTTTGGAATCACAGTACTGCGTGTATGCAGGTTGGTGTGACACAGTGTCTGGCTTACATTGGATTTTTATTCAAGAGAAGGTTGCAACCTCACTTTTTGTGCTAGTCTTCTCAGATATCCCGTGAATGCAAAGGGATCAGGTGGCTGATCTCACTGTTGCTGTGTTTGTCATCTTGTTTGACTTTCCTAAACTTTTTCCAAAGCTTCTTTGTTGTACCAATAGCTGGAATGTATTTGGGCAACCCAACCATTGCTTGTTGGTCAATAAGAACTGAAATTTAATTATTATAACTGGCACCAGATASCTTATCTCTCAGTTCACAGGGCAAGAAATATTACTTTTTAAAGCATTTTGCAAGCTGACAGAAGGGCAGCTTCTTGCTCCATATTCATCACTGTGCACATCCTATGCTCTTCCTTTTCTGGCTTCATCTCTTCTGTTACTGTGTACTGTCATCTGTAAGGTAAACTGTTTTGTTCTAGCCAACCTTTGACTAATGAAAAGCCAGGAAAGCAATTCAAAATGCATTACAATTTTGTGAACTGTCCATGTATTAATATAGTAAATAKAACTACAGAACCTCAACTGAACATTTGCTGTTCAATAATACAAACAATCAAATAAGCCTATATTACTCAACTTGGGAATTTCTCAGGTTCCCTGTCTGGCTACAAGTGCCAGGCATGTCCTAGCTCTATGTTAAGACTGGGGGTTTGTTTAGAAAATTTTCTTCTCGTTTCCTTAGTTTTTTTTCACTGATCACTCTCACTTCGTTTCTACACACATTCCCTGAATGGAAGTTCTTGCATTCTCTAGACAGCTGTTGGCAAGTGGATGATGAAGCTTCAGCGTGCATTAGACATCAAAAGGAAAGTCTAGGTGCATTAGAATGCAACTTCCCCAAACTCCCATCAAGGTTAATGAATTTTCCTCTGGCAGTTGCAGTTTCATTTTGCTTTTCTTCCTGCTCCTCCCAATTTGTGTCGTTTTAATCAAGTTTGTATAAAATACTGTTCTAAATTGTGGTATGTGTGAGACTGGTCACTGGTTACGTGTAGAATGTGAGAAAGGAGAGGAAAAGCTAATTTTTGGTATTGTCACAGGAGACCATGTCCTCTCTACTTCAATGCTCTGCACACAAGGTCACTAAGAGTGTTATCTCTTGAAAAGTAAAGCAAGTACTTTGATAATGATTTGGTGATTTGGATTTTGCCTCTCTAAGTTGGAAGCTAAAGCACAGTCATCAAATAATTAGACTGGCTGCAAAGATTCAGTGTTTAAGGGRAGAGGGCAAGACCTAGTCTACACTGTTCTGGATATAAATTCTGTTATTACTTAAAATACATAATTTTGGAATGCCAGAATACTTTTACTGGGTACATTCATTAGGGCTGTGTTATTACCTCAGTTGATCTCTGATTATCTGCATATTTTCTTGTGATAAGTCTTATCACCCCCTATGCTTTCCAATATAAGAACTTAACTGTTGTTTTGATATTTTAATGATAGTCACTATGCCGCTCACAAATTTAGGGAAAGAAAATCGTTAATGTCAGACCTTTCTCTTACAAAATAACATAATTTGCTATTTTCCATTATGTATTTGCTTGCTCATTTAGCTCTGTACAAATCTGTATTCTGATTTAAAATTGTCTTGTACAATTTTAGCAGATTTGTACTGATCTCACTTTTGAGTAATTTCTTTTTTTATAGTGGCAAGACTAATAAACATATTTATTTTGGTGCATAATTTTAGTATTTAATTTCATTGCTGTGTAAACACACAGAGTTGCTTCTAGGAAGATCACAGGATCTTTCATATGTATGTGCCTGGCAAATATGAAAGATCCTAACCAGTTGAAACATCTTTAAGTTATTGATAGCCACAGAAATTTTTCCCACTGGAAGTGAGTGAGCAAGTCTTGTGCAATGAATACAYGAAAAATCAAAAAATAACAGTGTTGTGCCTCATGGGTTTTTGTAGGAGAGTTGAGTAACAGTAGGTTAATTTTATTAAGCTATCCTGCTTACTTCTCTATCCATTTAAGATTTTTCATGTGCACTTGTGTAGATGCTTTACTTATGCAAACATACAATTTTTAAAACAGATACTGTCTGTTATAGAACAAAGTGAAGTATCTTGGTGTGAATTTTCTGTTGCACCACCATGTWAGTTTACATATACACATATAAACACACAAAAATATATTTTATATGTGTTGTTTTATAATGTTGAAAGGAATAGTTGGAGTGAAATGCTTATAATTTAATTGAAAATCTTTGTACCCATGCTTATAGTGAAATGCTTATAATTTAATTGAAAATCTTTGTTAACACTAATAATTTTTGTTTTTATATTAAGTGGAATAATATATTCATAAAATTTCCTAATGGCATGTCAGATTATGTCTTTTGTTATTATTATTTGCCAGAAAATGTCCTAACTCCCACCTCAGTTTTTGGACGCTACAGTCTGTTACCTCTGGTACATTTGCCTCTGCTGTTCGTGGTAACTGCACAAGTTAGCAACTTTTTTTATTATTAATTTTTTATTATAAGTCCCTGCTGCCCCTACTGGTCCTGTCGTCTCTCCTATGACTTTCAATAAATGACTTTTTTTGGTCAAGTTTTCCCATGGCCAATTTTTGCTTTCCTGTTTTAGTTCCCATTCTAGCTTTACTTCTGACTTTTTTTATTTCCTACCCCATTGCAACTAATTTAAAACCCAGTGGAATGCCAAGTGCAACAACAAGAGTAGAGATGCAAGGAAATAAAAATTCTACATTGCCTACTATTTGAAAGCAAGTTTAAGTGCCCCCCTTCTCCCTCCCCTCCCCACCATGTGGAGTCCCAACTTGATTAAAAAGTTTTAATAGGAATTTGGTATACTCAGATTGCTTCTTGTTTCGAAAAGCTTAAGCCAAACCCCACTGGAGTAAGCTTTTCCTCTCACTTGCATGTCTGGCCTGAAAAGAGGTACAGTTTGACTTGGCCATATGTTGAAAAGTTTCARTATTTCTGAGTGTTCTGCTAGATGGAATTTCCTTTTTCATACTGGTAACAAATAGCTAATGCCAACTCTTCTCTGATCTGCTGATTCATCTTAATTCATCTTAATTTCTCCTCCTAGTAAGGCTAATAGGCCAGTGGCTATAGCTGAGGCCCTGAGTTGACTGGGAAGCTGTAGATTTGTGATTTTCTTTGAATGTGTTCTTGTTTGTAAATCTCAGCTTAAATTCACTAGTTATGTTCTTGTTTCTATGTGTTATGTAATAAACTATAGATCGAAGATGACATAACTTATCAGAAGGTGTTTTTATCCCTGCCAAAAATTCACTGCAGCTCTCCAAAATACCTGGAAGAATTTAGCTTATAAGCAAAAATCAAAGATGGGTGAATGAGCGAGGACAGATAAAAGCATACCTATTTATATTTGTTGATATAAGATGATATGAGTGACATGGTATATTAAGCACAAATAATTTTGAAAAATACTGTTTGGAATTCTCTAGTAGTATAAATATAATCTGTTGAGGCTGTATTGATGTGAGATATACGTGAAGAAACAAATCCTGTAAAATATTCTGATGAGAAATGGACTGCATATTTTAACCTAGCATTTTTTGACTTTAATGGGGGCAAGACATTTAATTTCAGTCTTAGCTTTTAAAATGAAAACAAACCAATATAAAATACTTGTGAGGGAAACACATAAATAACAAAATTTGACTATGCAGATTTGAATCATTATAATTCAGCAGAAACTAACCAAGATTCCTTAGTATTTATGTTTGGGATGAAGCTAGGGAAAACAGAGTTTTCTGATGTTTCAAGAGCAAAAAGGCAATTTTCCCATGTAAGATCTGGAAAAAATATCCTCAATGTTTCCACATTCATCTTTGTGAACAGAGTTAGATTACCTAAATGTGAATGAAAAAAGGCAGAAAGGTTCCAGGATGTTTAATAACTCAAGGGACAAAAATAGAAGGAATAGTAATATTCAACATAAGATTTTCTGTAAGAAGGGTGAATCCATGGTATCCATCTAGTCAGTTGTGTGTAGTGCTGATCCTTGCTAACTTCTGCAGGTAATCAATTTGTGCTTTCAAGCTTGAGATTCAATTAACCTTCTTATTTGTTGCTGCGCAAGTTAAAATGTTATTAGGTCCTCATAAAATTATTGAGCCACAGTACTTGACTCTCCAGCCTCCAATTAATAATACATTAAAAATAAATATACTTGTGTAAACATATTTAGGTGTATAGCATGCATGACCAACACCAGAATTGTTTTGTAAATGTAAAATGCAAGTGGCACAAAGGAATAAATATGAACAATCTGACTAGTTATTGAAAACAAATGTTATAGTTTCTACATTTCTAGTAACTGACCTCTGTAAGTTGAGAACTAATATTTCATTTAATGTTGTGTCCTCTGTTATAGGAGATGTGTTTGCAAGTGTGTGGTTGTGATGGGGAGGATGTGATAAATCTMTTTGCTTTGGAGATGCTTCCCCAGTATACTGAATTCTTTTGAAGAGCTGCTCAGCATCTCCATTGCTACCTATAGCTCAAGATCTTCAACTCTCAGAAGAAAATGGTGTGAATTTCTTACTTATCAGCACTCTTATCAGATAATCCAGAACTGCAGACCACAGAGGAGACTCCCATCCACCTACTATGTGAAACAGAATAAGTTACCTATTTACCAATAATTTTTGGATTATTTTTGAGGTCTAACCTGAATCTTTCATGCTACAATTTGTAAGCTGTATTGTCATTATTTCTTGCTCCAACTGGAACCTACCTTGCTCCCTACCCTAAACAAGGAAGGCAGCTTGTTCTTTCTCTCTCTCTCTTCCCCCCCTCGCCCCCTCCATTAGTTTAAGGAACCATGGTTCATTCATACTTTCTACCTATCTATGTTACTTTTGTGGCTGCTCTTTAGAGTTTATGGTTATTCGACTCCTTTCCTCTGGAATGACCCCTGAAATACAGTGTCCCAGTGGTGGCTTTATCACCATCAAGCGGAGGAGCAGCGTTACTTCACGTGTCTTGCAGGCTACATTTTTGTGATCACAATCCTGTATGATAGCAGCACTATCCTTATGCAGGACTGTAACATTTTTGACTCTGTTTCAAACTGTGATCTGACACAGCTAAAGCCAGTTAGATATGCAGAGAAGACAGGAGTGATGCTTTTAACAGGAATGGTGGGAACTCTCTGGAGAAGTACACCCAAATGAGAACTTCCTGAGACCCAGAACTAAATGTGTTGCCCTGGGTCAAGTACACCAGCAGTAGAGAAGGAAAAGCATCTTATTTCTGAGCTGAGATTCACAACAGCCATTCCCAAAAGGAAATGTTTCTTCTTGTGTCTGAAAAAGGCCTATGAGTTAATGACACCTGACAATGTATCAGAAGCCCAAATCCAAGTGTTAATAGAAGTTTACTACAGCTGAGCTGGCCAAGTAATCAAATCTCTCTGCTGCTTTCCCTAACGCTGCAAGCTTGGCCTTACAGGGGTTGCTCTGGTGACACCAGAGTTTTGTGCACAGGGGCAGTCTGAGCCATGCTCGGAGTGTAATTAGTCCTAGCCAAATGAGCAATCAGACAGTGCTCTTGTGCTTTAACCCTCCCACCTCCTAACCACCTTCATGAACATAGCTTAGAGCTCCAAGAAATTAAGAATAGCACCTTCAAAAGTGCTGGTAATATTTCTCATTTTGTGCAATCTTTTTCTTTCAGAAGGATCTTGTTTGACAAGCTAGTTTGTACTTAGCGGGCTTAGGGATCTGCTGCCTCTGTTTTGTGAGTCTCCTTTAGCTCTCTCTCTCCAACTCACCAGCAAAGATAGACAAATCTGTTGCATGGCAAACTATCTTGGCACTTTGCTTTGGAAAAAAACACCCACAAGGAGGCTCAGAGCAGTCCCTAGCCACATTGACACTTGAGAAGGTGTGAAGCTGAAATTAGTTTTTGGCTGTTGTTACTTCAGATTATTCTTTCAGGTGATATTTGGACAGTTGTCCTTCAGGCAAGACTTGAGCTATCTTTAAATTAGCCTTATCAGCGTTGTTACAGCAGCATAAAGCTTAGTGAGGATTGTTAAACCTATTCAACTGTTTGCTAAGTTTTACATACATATTTTCTAACTTGCATTGAGAAACACAGTTCTTGTATCTCTGTAGCTGGCAGTAGTCTGGGGAAGCTAAGTAGGATATTTTGGTTATGCTGCCTGCTGCTGCTGTGTAGATGTGGCCTTAGGTCCATAGGAATGTGATATTTTTTTACTGTAGAACCCTAGTCAGGGGGAAAAGTGCCCTGTTTTTCTTTTAATGTGTCTTATATAGGAATCTTGGTTTGAAAATATTGGGTAAATCTCTGTTCCTTTATGAAGGAGTAGAAAGAAACTGTTTCTTAAACTGTTCAATTCATTTCTGCTAGTGCCTGTTGATGATAATGTCCCAGCTCATCATGAGCTCACCCAGGCAGGGCTAATATCTGACCAGTTGTTTGAGTTTGTAAATGTTGTTCCGTGGTTTCCATTACTCTTTATGAAATTTCTGATTAGTGCTGTAAGAAAGGCTTACATTGTCTTCTAAGTACTGCTCCATAATTGATAGCATTGTTGCTGGTTATGTTTGAGCTGTATACTCAACAGTAAGATTCAACATCTCAGGCACGTTAATTTGCATTTTAGTTTCTGAATGCCAGGTGGGGAAGCTGGCCCTCAAGGGCTCTTTCTTCTCGACAGCAAGAAGTTATTCAGCAAATTAGTGCAATACATTGATTTATTTTTCTCCTCTCCAGTGAGGTGTTAGAAATGAAATAGATGTCTTTCATTTCACCTATGTAGGATGGTCATTACATCTCTAGATAAAAACAATATTAATAAAAAGAGACAGTTATTGCCAGACCAGCTGCCAAAAGCAAGAAGAAGTCAATATGGTCCTTTTTATATCACAATAGGCTGCTTTCTCAAGAGTGTCAGTATACAGAAAAACATAATTCTAAATAAAATTTCAGATTGTTTCTTCCCTTTCTTACTATATGTTTTGATATGCATTATCAATGAACTATCACTGTACATCTGTGAATATCTGTGCAGTCTTTTAACCAAAATTCTCTATTCCACATTGTGTTTCTAAAGCCCAGGACTACGTTAATTTTCTCACTTGTTTACATTGCTTGGTCTCTACCAAATACTCAAGTAATATATGTTTTTTCTCTTGGTTTTATCCTTTCAAAGGCACTGAAATGACTGGAGATTTTTGCAGTACCATGGGGAGATGAACAAACAAGTACCAATGTGACTTGAAAACTTAATTAACTTAGGCTTGCTGAAGATTAGCACTATTGATTCTGATGCTGAAAGAACCAAAAATAAAAGTACTACTTTTAAATTCTTGAAGGAGTTAATCCTGTTGTGTAGAAAGAATAAGTAGAATGACTATTCTACTTTTATCTACTTATTCACAGTGGTGGGTACCTGCTCTTTGTATGCAGCTTTTCCAACTCTCAGATTCAGCACTATAAGAAATTCTGTTAGTGGAACAGATGTGATAGAGAATAAGTAATGGAAAACAGAGGGTTTCACTTTAGGTTATTGGACTGAGCATGTTTCATCTGGATAGTCACCATAGGTTATCATCTGATGAATGTTTGTCTGATTCTTGAACACAGCTGGGTGATAGAGATTTGTTCCTTAGAGGAAAGTACTCCCACTTCAGAAACTTCAGTTGGCAATTTGCATGGAAATAAAGGAGTCACTCTAGATAATATGGGAGAAATATGCTGCAGTGTTGACCTAGGAAGACTGAAGTCTGATGCCAAGGAAAATTGTTTTTTTTTTTTTAAAAAAAATTTGCAGAATAAAGTCAGGATGAGATTTGCTTGTTTCAGTTTGTTAACATTAATCAAAACTCCATCTTCTCCATCAAGTTTGTGCGAGTAGTAGAAGCATCACCAGGTGAGTGTACCTCATTCTTCTCTTGGAGATCCTAGCAGTATAGAGACTGGTGCCTGGCTACTGCTTCCACTCTCTCCGTCAGTTCCCACCACTGATAGCAAGGCAGGAGAAGCAGCTCTTGCTAGCCAAAATTCACTGGCAGCTGTGGTAATTTTTGGTAAATAAAATATTTTGATAGATAAAAATTCAAGTGATTCTTAGGTCTGAAGCAGCAGGGAACAGGATTCACTGAACCAGCAGAGCATTCCAGATCCCTATTCTTTCTAAAGTACAGAATTCACTTGAATACAAATTACATAGTGATGTGGGGTTTTTTTCCTTCAGTGATAACAAAAGAGATTATTATGAGAAAGCTTGCCCTGGATTGTGGGTTCACTGCCCTGCCTTGGTGCATACCTTCTTGAAGATTGTTTTTTGTCAAAATAGCCATGAAACTGTAAACTCTTTTTTCTTTTTTCTTTTTCTTTTTTTTTTTTTTTTTTTTTTTTTGCTGTAGAAGTATAGAATTCTTAAGGTTGGGAGGGACCTCAGAGGTCATCTAGTCCAACCCTTCTGCACACACAGGGTCACCTAAAGCATGTGGTACAGGGTTGAGTCCAAGAGGGTCTTGAAGATCTCCAGAGAAGGTGACTCCACAACCTGTCTTGGCAACCTGTTTCAGTGCTCTGTCATTCTCACTATTTCCTGAACAAACTGGAGTTTCCAAAATAATTTCCAGCCCAAATAATTTCCTTTGTTCTTATTTTGCTGCAAATCTTTGACGTCTCAGAATCTTCAAGGAAAAAACCTTTACACAATTCCAATCAATTCTCAGCAAACCGTCTTATAACAGAATTCAGGTAGTTTACTATATAACCAAAAACCAGTGCTTCTACAGAAGCCGCAGTACTGGCCACAGTATGTGGCTACTCTGCTATTATTTCCTTTAGGAAATTTTAATGACACTAGAAGGATTGTTTCTCTCCTGAAGGAGTGTGTTCATCTTAACATAGCAACAAATTTTGTGTTCAGCTTTTTTTCTGTTTGTGTGCACAGAGACTTGCTTATAAATTGTGTATATATTGCTTTGCAGCTTTTTTTATTCTATAGCTCCAGAAATTACTCTTCCAAGTGGTGATTGTCACTGTGGTGATCGAGAAAGAACAGAGTATCCCACGTTCTACAGACCAGTCTAGGGCTTTATGAAATGTCCAATATCCTCATCTCTTTCATATGTGAAGCAAAATCAAAGTCAGAACAGGCAGGTTTTCTTCCCCTTTTTTTCCTACGGGAAAACTATTTCTCCRCCTCTGCTATTTAATGAATAAGGAACCTTATCTAACTTCAATTCTAAACTTATTCCTGGCTAACACGTATTTACTATTCTGTTGTCAGTATTGGCCTTCATCATACATAACTACTTGCCTAGAGATGAGCAGTCTTGTGCTTACTCCTTTACGATAGTGCTGAGATTTTGTGAAAGATAGAAGTGATCTATTGTAATTGGGAGTAATGATGGGTACAAACATAATTTTTAAGAGATTGAATCAAATGAGTGAGAAATATTTTCTGTAAGTTCTTTTTTGATCATTGTACCCTCCTCCACAATGAAAAGTTTGATTTTGGCAAAATTAAATGTACTTTTCTTTGTATAGATAGTGTTTCAACAACTTTTTCAGGTTTTTAAGAGTAAATATAGCATTTAAAGTCAAAAGTCTATGGTTTTGAAAAATCAGAATAAACTGTTCCAGAAGTCCAAGGACAATTCATTTTCATAACGGATACATTTTTTTTTTCTTTGAGAGGTCAAATCTGCAATTAATACAAGGTATAAAGCGTATTTGTGTTTACGTTCAGCCTAGTGAGAAACTTCACTGTGTTGTGTTAGAAAGTCTGAAAATTCACTTATTGGTGTTTCTTGAGATCTTGGTAGATACTATTTGCAAATAGGCAGCTGAGGAATTCCATCTATCCCACATGTTCTTTGGTATTTTGGTAGATTTTTCCTAGGCTTTGGGTTGAAAGGCAGACTCTTTGGTTGAAGGAGGGTAAAGATGGTCAGGGCACTGCAGGCAGCCCCGTATAGCAGGGACTGTCGCAGGGTGACAGTGTAACACGCTAGGAGTGTCTATCAAAGTGCTGTGCACTTCAAGAGGTTTTGTAAACCCATATAAATGAGTTACTTTAGAGCCTTTCTAGTTTCAGAAAATGGCCTTGTAATGCTTGCTGATGTTTAATATTTTCTCATTGTTTCTAATATCTGTGAAGTCTAATTTATTCCAGCTAAGAGTCTTAGTGTGAAGAGTTTACATTTTTGGAAGTAAGATGGTTATTAATGGTGTTATCAATCACAGCAGTTCTTGTGCCACTTGTGTTTGGGTTCATAACGTTTTATTACTGATGCTATTGAACTAATATGAGAATTTCCCTTGCATAGAGGAGATTTCAGTGATTACAAAAGAAGAGGAGGAGGAAGGGAGGAGAAGAGAGGAAAAAAAACAAACAAACAAACAAAAACAGCATCATGAAATCAACACAGCCCATTTGGGAAATCAAGACTTTAAGAATCTCATGTTTTCCTTTGGAAATGGTTGTAAATGCAAGGTCTATGAGTACACAGACTAAGTATGGCAATTAACCTTGCTTGGGTCAAGTGCAATCTGCAGAACTGATATGATTGCTTCTGAGTACTTGCTGATCATATGCTTCATATGCCCTGGGGAAACCTCATTGTGCTTACCTGTGTAGAGGTAAGACCTTGGCTGTTGGTACTCTGCCATGTACCTAGTTCCTACTCCTTGTTGTGCTGAAGAGAATGAGACTACGAGAAAAAAGAACTGAATATTTGTCTGGCTGGATACACTTAAATGTTAGAAGCCCAGCTTTTATGTTACGTAGTACTTGGGACAGCAGGAAGATCAAATTTGCAGAAGAGATATTTATTATTATGGGTGAGAAGCAGACATTTAGCAATGACTGAAAAGCAGTACAGATAAAGATGCAGAATTTGAAAGCCTCAGATGAAAATGCACCGAGTAGTCAGAAGTATTTAGTAATCACCAAGCTTAGCAGTCCTGTCATTTACATAGTCAATTGCTCGAAAGAGAGGACAGAATCACAATAGAGGAACCTGGCAAAATTCTGAGAGCTGCTGTTCTGTTAGCGTCCAAGCAGAGATATGCAAGATATGCATCTGGAATGTGTATTTCCACATTGTCCTCGATAATGTTTTTAGTTTTGAACTCGCATATGGCACTTAATTTGCATGTTTCATACAGCTATTAATGCTGCTGAACTTGAAAGGTCTAAAAAAGTATTCAAAGCCTTGGATACTTCCCAGAAATTTACTTGTGCTGTATTGGACTGGAAATTTGGCATGAAATTTTCAGCTCAGATGCTGATCTGGTATTTCTGTTCTTTCTTTGGGTGGTATTTTAATAACAGAAGGCTTCTTGTCTGGCTTGTTTTATGTGTTGGGTTAGTTCTTGTACAGCTGAACCATTGTGCTAACTATACCATTTAATCACATTTCTAGCAGAGGCCAAATACAAAGGCAAAGTCGGAAGAAGAAAGAACTATGGGGAGCCAGAGATCAATCTATCTTGAAGGAAAGCAGGCTTGGGACTTGAAACTACCCTGGGAAAAAAACCTGCCCTTCTCAGCCAGAATAAGCACATCCTTCTGAGCATGATAAGGTTGACCGTAAGCTTCCATCCACAGGCTAGATCTGTGATGGTGGCCACAGTACTTGCAAGTAAGAAGATACAACAGGCGAAATACTTCAGTGAAAGATACTGGCTCCTTTTCAGGGATGTGCAGAAGCTCGGTGGGATTTCTTCTCTCATTGGGGGATTTATACTCAACAGGACAGCCCTTTTCTGCACAGCTCAACAAGCGCAACCAGTAGCAGGGACCTACTAGATAAGGAGGTAAGCTGCCTCTGCCAGGGGAAGATAATCAGCTGCTAAAAGATGCAACAGGCTCAAAACAAGTCTTGTATCAGGTATATCTTACAGACAAGATATAATCTTTCTTAGCCTCAAAAATCAAAACAAAACACAAAATATAACAAAAAAAAAAAAAAAAAGGACAGAAACTCATTCTCTGTTTTTTCCCTTTTCTTATTAAATTATAAACCATTTCAGATGAGAGAGGAGCATTTGACAGGAAATGGAATTTCTTCCCTTTCTCCCACCATATCTGATCCAGGGACATTGAAGTTTGGTGAGTCTCTTGTTCTGCTGCTTCTCTTTCCTTCTATCTGTGCAACCAGGTTCTCTATCAGATATCAACGTGCTGTCAGAGTTACTCTGCAGAGTTGGGGGGTAGATGAACTACTTGTCTTAAACTACTTTGTCATACAAGTTATTCTGACAAAAGAACAAAAGGAAGTAATTGGTCATTATCCTTTCTATGCCTTCTCTCTCTCTCTCTCTCTCTCTCTCTCTCTCTCTCCCCCCCCTTTTTTTTTTTTTTTTAATGGATACTTTTATAGCAGCGTTGCTAGAATTTTAATCACAACAGCTGATGAAATAAAAGCTCTTGTCCCTTGGCCCCGTGCAAATTATTCTTGTTAATTATGTTTTAATTATCCTTCCATCATTGCTCCTGGTGCCACTTCCATAATTCCTACATCAGTGGGTGCAGACATGACAAATCTAAATACTTATCATAGAGAAGTACTGCTGTTGCTGTGCCAGCTCCTGAGGATGTGCAAAAGGTGCAGTCTGACCTAGTTGCAGTCTCAGCTGCCTTTCTTTGATGGGGGGAATCACTCTGTTTTGCTTTAGGGAAGAACCCTGTATGGAGACACATGCATGCAGGCTCATTTCAGCATGTGCTCATGCAGGAGTGTGTACAGGCACTCATTAACTAGCTCAAGTTTCACATTAGCTAGTTTCTATCGATGTATTTTCAAGGTTTCTGACAGCATATTAATCAGCACCGTGTTTAAACAGATGAGCAAAATTGTCTCTCTCCTTGGTCCAAATAAGAAGGGAAAGATCTCCAGGGTGGGAGGAGAGACTGCAGATTGCAGTACTCTGCAGTTGGTTTCCAGGGGATAAAAAGGATGGATTAATTTATGCTGTTGGAAGGATGCAGTTGAGAACTTAGCATTTTGCTGTGTTACACCTGCAAATTTGCAGAATCTGTGCTCGGAGAACATGCTTTTGCCTCACCCTCTCTGTCCCATTTTAAAGAATAGAGTATGAACTGCTGGTCCATAAAGATGAAGTGGGAATGAAATCCTAAATATAGATGTACTATTGAGGAAAAGACAACCAATTGGAAATAAGTGTCTTTTCTTGTGGACTGCAGACAGTAGAAATAAAGCAGTTCAGCATGAGTGAGAAATGTAAATCACAAGGTATAGGAAAAACTCAGCAGATTGTTTGTATCAGAGTACTTATCTATGCCTTAAACTGAATTTTTCCTCCTCTCATCTGCCCCACCCCCAAGCAAATGACCTGCAAATAGGTGTTTTATTTTTCCTCAAAATTAATCGACAGATGATCTACGSAAACAATTTCAACCTCTTGTCTACCTGCACTGATTCACTAGCACCGATTTCTTACRCACTTGCTAAATGTGAGTTATACTTAACATACAGTTTGATGTTTTTGCTCTCTGATAAACATTTACATCTACAAAGATGGTTGATGATGATCACATGGCACTACCCCATTTTAGTTGCATGAGGATGGCCTAAAAAGGCAAAGTTTACAGAAATTTATATCTTCTGTTGCCTTTTACCTAGCGGTCTTGCAGAGGATGCTTTGCCTTCTGTGTTTTTCCAGCTTCACACTCTAAAGGACACTTTGCACCCCATTTTTCATGACCACGATAATTACTTTCCTTGGYACCTTATAAACACAGACTGGCACAGACCAAAACACACTTATTCTTACAGCTGACACTTTTATGCTTGGTTTTCAAAAAGGTCACAGGTTATTTACCTTGTCCCTACACTGCCTTTGGAGGCTGTGAAACCAACMCATGGATTTTTTATAGCTGGAGAAGTAAAGTCACAGGAGTCACTCTTTGAAGAGAGCAGAACTCCCTGCTCAGCATTAAGYAGGACATGCCAGTGAGGTCTGACTAACTTTTGTTCTCAAAAGTGAACATTTTTATAGTGTGGCAGGAGGTGGATTAGGTACAGGACTGTAATCCAGCACAACACCTCTCTTTGCTATGTCCTTGGCCAAATCAACTTATTTTTCTGGGTATTTCCATTACTGGAGTTTTTCACTTGCAAAGATTAATTAAATAGCTGATGCCCATATAAAATGCAATGYATGGCCTAAAATTTATCCATACTTTCTTCAACGTAGTATTTATACCTAGATCTGTATAGCAAGTGTGTGAAATATTCTTAGATATGGACAACTGGGCAGAGTTTACACCTGTGTGAGTTTCTTTGCTTCCATAAAGGACAAAGTGATCCTTTTGTCCTCTTGGATTTGTCCTCTCACAGATCACATTCACAGTCTTCTCTCTTCTCTCATGAAAATCCCAGGGGCTAGTCCYAGTGTTAAGTAATGCAATGAAGAGGAATTGGCAATGTTTGGAGYTGCAGGTGGAAAACAGTTTAAAGATTCAAACTTGGGCAGATTCATGGCTGATGTCCAGAAAGGAAAAGAGAACAGTAATTATGAAGGTCAGACAGGAGAAGATAAGAAGGTGAGGAGGTGAGCACAACACACAAGTTAAAGGAAAACCTAATCCTTAATTCTGAAATGGAGTAATAAACTAACTTCTCACAAACTAGAGACAGAATGAGGTAGGAGAGCATATACGAGAATGGAAAAGTGAAGTGTGTGATAAGACAGACATGAAAAGTTAGACTATAGCTGTAGGTGACCTTAGATTCTACCTTAGGATTTATGTTCTCTTTGTAACAACAGGTAATGAATAAAATGCGATGGGGATTTAGCTAACCATTATTTCCTGCATATCTCATATGCCAGCATTTCAACCTACCTGTGATTCAAAAACAGGTCTGATCCAGATTCATGATCAGAATATTTTAAATTCAATTAACTCACAAATCCCAGAGTAATTATTGTTGATATCTTCTGAAGCAGAAGGATATGTATAAAACCAAGAGGCCTGGCTTGAGATACATCCTCTCTAGAGGTAACACAAGAGTTACTGAAATAACTGAATAATTTTGGAATTTAGTTTTTATTCTAAATATACACAGCCATTTCTTTTCCTTGGGAAAAAACCACTGTGGTCATTTTAATTACATCAGGAATAAATGTGGCCCCTTAGCCTTATGTAAGTGAACAGTTTCTAATAAATTTGTAACAGATCAATCATGAAAAGGTCTTGGCAGGAAAGTTGGTAGGTAATAAAAAAGATAAAGGACACTGCAATGGAGTGACATGTTGCAGGATATTAGTTTTATGAAGACAACTTTGTCCAATAAGAAATGTTAGGGAGTAGGGTCGGACAGGAACAACTGGAGGACTCCTACCACTGCAGAAAATGCTTGGTGCTATTTCTGAGCAAAAGATATTGTGGTGGAAATGGTAAATGTTTTCAGAGAGGTATTCCTCTGGCAGCGGAGTATTTACACCACGTTACATAAGCACATGGGTTATTCACAATTTAAGTATTGTCAAGGATGACAATTTAAGGATGATCAAAAAGGCAATGCTTTTACTTGTGTTTAAAGTGCTGAGCTGAAGTTCAGGTAACATGATTTCAGCTCTGAGCCTGATATTGTGCCATGCAGAGTGTTGTGCTGTGATGTGAGTGTTTTGAGTACCCTGCACATGCTAAATAAAGCTGAGATCAGTTTAACTGCATGAATTGCTAGATCTTCTTCAGAAGTTCCTGTTCCATACGAACATGTGTAGTAGAAGAGTCCTTCTTCCTTGGGATGCCACCCATCCTCTTTTATGCTAGCTGCTGGGGGGAGGGAGGTGGAGAGGGAGGGCGGAGAAGGGAGGTAACACACAGTATTTTACTCTTATCTTCTTTTTTTTCCCCCTTATATTTGACCTTGTCAGGGGATGTTGGTCTTACCCTCTCRCTGTCTTCGTTCTCAAGTGCTGCTTTCTCCCATTTCCCTACGCCTTTCTGAATAGCACTAGCTTCTGATTTTTACTTTATATTCCCCTCTATCTGGAGCTATCAGCACTGTATACAGCTCCTCCCACTCAACTTTCCAGAGCGACTTCAGTTCTCGGGCTCTTCATACTGCATTGACAACTGTCAGAAGCAACCTTCAGGCACCTAAAAGTCTCCTTGTCTGAGAGGAAACTCCTGGCTCATTGCATTTTCCTTCCAAGTTTGTTTCAAAGCTGTATCTAAGTTCTCAGAAGGGATACATAATACATACAAGAACCTACTTTATTCTATGTCTACAGAATAACCACAGGTTACAGAAAATCTGTGAGGAATAATATACTAAAAACTCTGCATATGGCAAGTGGAAAATTTGATCAATGATAGTTATATCTTTTTTTTTTTTTTTTTTTTCTTTCCCTTTTTCCATAATGTTAGACCTACCTGCATTTAAACTCTTACTGAAATCTGGAATAAAGCCTGCTTGCTGTGCTGGGAGTGCTTTTCTCTTCAAGACAATACATTCCCAAATGGTATGTTCTACCTGCTGTGTTACTTTCATCTGATGATTTGAAAAAGAATCTTTTCTGTAATTATGGTGAAGGAATATGGGGATCAATGAGGGGACCATAGTGTTTCTCTCTATGGAATTAGTATGTTTTTGAGAAAGATGAGTGAACTTTTTACAAGTAAAAGTCATCTTTTGGAACCACGCAGGTGATAATTTGTTTTAAAAACTCAACACTCCAAACAGATAAAAAACATTCTTTCTACTTTGCTTTCCCCTAAACTCCAAATTCARTACAATGGATGAGAATCCTAAATACAGAGATCATTATTAAACACCTGGCAAAAATAAATGGAAACATAAAACTTAATTCAGATATAAAGTGAGAATAATCATATTGATTTAAACTAAATGTTCTATGTTGTACTAGAGAAAATGAGTAATTTTTATCTTTTTTTTTTTTTTTGCTAATAGGAAAAGGCAGAATCCCAGGCATTCCAGTTGTCCAACTTTTTTTTTTTGAAAGAATCCTAGTGAACAGATTWTTGCTCTCTGTTAGCGAATGAACAAATGTTCTCTTCCTCTCATACCCACTCCTCCCAAGTATTTTTTTCTGCTGTCAAATTTTTAATTTAAGAATAATGTAATGAAGTCTTTGAAAATTTATATACTGACTTAAACTTTCAGAAGTGAATTGCCAGCATACAAATAGAACTTGAATGTTAAAAACGGCAAATTATATCCTGATTTAGCAATAAATTAAAGTAGAAGCCTACAATGTTTTCTGAGATCAAAATCAAATTGCCAAAAAATAAGTAGTACTTTTGTGAGACTAAGATCTGCTTATAAACCAATATGCTATCTTTTAAGAGAAAAAGAAAAAAAACCCTACCATTATAGGGATGACTTAGGAATAAATTTCAGTATAGTCTAATTTTAAATGTATATGTAAAATATAAATAGTGAGACTTTTCATAAGCTTAATAATATTTTAGATTCTAATTAATAAGTAATGGATTTTGGTCTAAAATTCAGAGTTCCTATTTTTCTTAAAACTACTATATGCTTAACCTCTAAGACAAACCCACCTCTCTATAGCAATGTCAGCTTTAAAGGCCTGTTTTGTGTTTGTATGCAACTCCTGATTCAAATGCTTTGACTGCATTTGGCCTGTTGAATATTGTTTTTATTTGTAAGAGCTAGTGAAATGTAAGAGCAAAAGCTAGGTGATTTCTTGATAGAACCATAATTTACAAAATCTTGTCCTCTTTAACAATGAGATAACAAAAAGTAGTTAAGTAGTCTCCTTGCTTAATAATATATATATTTTTTCCACCTTTCTTTTTGTCTCTCTTGTTCTCTCTCTTCCCAATTTGTTGTTGTTGTTCAAGAATTCTTTTTGGACCCAAGTAGTGCTTCTCTGCTTGTCATATATCCCATTGCCCTCTGTGTTTATGTATGTGGGTTTTTAGGCTTTGGCTGTGTGGTTATTCCTTCCTCAAACAGTAATCATTTCTCTGTTTGCAGTCTGCCCACAGCAAATATCCCCATTTCTCCCCCTACATAGCTCAGTCTCTGTCTGACATTAACTGAAGCTTGTATTTTGGACAATAGCGTTTAAGCATTGCTTCCACTCACTCTTAGAGAAGTTTAATTACCTCTTATATCTCTTCCAAATGATAGCTAATCTGTCTAAGAATTCCAGACATATTTTGTCTTCCTCAATTTGTGACAACTGCATACCGTCAATGTATCACAAATATGAAAATAGTTGCCCTCAAAAAGAGAAAAATCATTGCAAAATATTCCTATGGTACAATCAGGGTAAATATAACTAGAAAGGACTTTAAGACTCTTTCCTGTCTGTCTATTGAGAGAGATTTGCATTATTTGTTAAAAACATGCAAACCAAGTGGTTCTATCGCCTTCTGAAGCACTCTGTTGCAGTGCCTAATYATCTTTTCAGTTAAAGATATTTTGCTTTCCTCATGATTAATTCACATCTTCTTTCCTTAATTTAAGCTCGTTACTTATTTTCCTATCACCAGCAAACATAAAGAACATTACTTTTTTTTTTAAACATATGCTTATGTAAAATAATAGTTACCAAGTGTCTCTCATTGCCCCGTTCAACAAATTGTCATCTCTTCCAAATTCAAGTACTTTTTTTTCCTACCTTTGATTCCAGACACTTTATGATTAATTTCTTGAATGGTGGTCCTCAAAAGATACAATATATTGTCTGATCTTCAGCATTCCTGAACAGTATTGCATAAAGGAAGCTCTATTTTACATACAAATGTGCTGACCGGGTAGTAAAATTACTATATTGGCTCTGGACAGTCTCTGATTCTTTTTAATTTTTTGTCTGTTTTTGGCCAGCTTTCTGTTTTATTGAATGTTGTCTCTTTCATTATTGTGCACTTGATTATTTCTGCATAAGAGTGGCAGTTTGCATTTTTATTTACTGAACTACTTTTCATTCTCCCTCTTCCATTTCAAGCCATTATTTTTTGACCCACATATGGGGACTAAAAAGTACAAGATGAATTGAACAAGAACCTTGACAATTTCTCAGTTATATCCAAGATGAGTCTACCAAAGTATCAAGGAAGAGTCATAATTTCCTTGGGCTGGCTTATATTTGTTATTGGAAAAACCTTGGCTAGCTCAAGCATTCATCTAGATGCAGACCAAAATCTTATTTAGCGCACTAAGTCACCTGGACATCAAAGTCAGAAATGGGTTGAATCATGATTTATTGTATGAGCTGAGTTTCTTAATCTCACAGAAAGTCATCACTCAAGTCCGTTCCTTGCCTAATTCATGAGTTGTTACCCCTAAGGGAGCTGAACTCCCTTTGCTTGCCCCTGGCCTCTCTTTCACTAGAATGTCAGTGAAATAACATCTCCATGCAAGGTAGAGATGTAAATATAGCACCCTGGTAGGCCATTCACCTGAGTCCAAGGACTAGAGACCATTTTGACACAATCTGGCTCTTGCTGCTCAGCACATTATTGTGTTCTTCAGAAATATGCTACTGTGTGTACTGGTGTCACACATGTGAGATTAGAATCTGCTTTTTTATCTGTTTACTGAAAGTTTGGAATAACATTTTGTTTTCTAGGACCAGTATGTGTCAGTCCTTTGTTCAAACCTACTGTTATGAGGTGGAAAATTCCATTCTGGCACTGGCAGTGACACAAAGAATTAATGAATGGCTTAGTTTCCATGTGATCAATGTGAAAGTATTTTCTTATTTTAGCTGTGAATTTTACATGTAGSTAGAATATGGCTTTTATCTCATTTCCTTTGAACTGGGGGATTTTCCATTCATATATCAACTRCAGTTCTAGACGTATAGCTTCAAGTATGTCCTACAGGTGTATCTACAAATCTGAGAGATCCTTATCAGCGACACCTGGTGTATTTATGCACCTGTGGGATCTTGGAATTTAAGCTGCCACATGTTTTCAGAGTTTTCAGAGTCTGGCTTTTTTGTTGGCAAAACCAACAAAGCTGTTAGAGATCAAAATTCTTSAGAATATTTACTGGGACAGGTTTAGAAACAAAAGCAGTAAATCCTGACTTTTCTCTTTTGCTATGCAAGTTGATCAGGTGGCTTGGTGGAAAAATTGTCTCTGTTTTTGAAGGCTGAAGTTATAAAACAAAACCCTAAAGAGCTTACTGTAACAACAAAAAAAGCTTACTATAATAACAGAAAAGCTTAGTATGACAACATCTAGCAAATCAAAACAGGAAAACTGCTCTTTTTCAGGAGTTTGGTGGTGATGCAACACCTCAGTCCCTACACAGGGGTGATAATGAACTGATTTTATCTATTACAAATCAGATACTTCCAGCCAGCTCTTCTTCATTGCCTGCACAGCACTAGTATTGCAAATATGTAGCTTATATCTTGGAGGAGGTTGATTGACTATCTGACTGGCATGTCGGTACATACACAGTACACTATATTTTAAGATCAACAATGCCAGAGTGGAAATATTTTTCCCTTCAAGTAGCTTCTCTACATCTACTGCTCAGAACCAGTAACATCAAGCATCTGGAGACAAAGTTGCACCTCTTCTAATACAGGAAAAGTTCGAATCTAAAGTCAGGTAGAATTTTGCCTTGAAGCCTTTTCATAAATGGATTTTTTTTTTCTCCCGCTTAAAAGACAAGTCAGTAAAGATTTATTTTAACTTCTCTCAGGAGTTCTCATGTACCAATAACTCTCCTCCTTAAAGAGATAGTCACAGTAATAATACCGGCATTCTGCTCAGGAGGTTTGGGAAATGATTGCCATTTTCTGGATTACTACTGCACTTTGGAGTTGAATGCATTTCTAGATACTAGCCCCTTTACTGCCACATTACTTTTAATGCCAGATATCACCTCTAACACTTTCAAAGAGCTAAAGATTTTGCCTTAAGTAAAATCCTGGAGTCAGAGTGGAACTATAGCCACTTCATGAATTCAATTGCTTATAGCATTGCATTTATGTAAAGTAGAGCTTGAGTAGCAGGTGATATAGGGTATATCGGAGGTGAGGCTGAGAGATTTTGGTAGATGTGATGGTAGATGTGAGACTGAATGGGGAGTTCTGGAGTGAGAGGTTCCATGCTGCTGGTATGTGCAGTCCTGCATGTCTTGTCATGCAAAACTTGCTAAAAGAGTGGAAAAGAATTGGCTTCTACCTGCTATGGGGCAGTGAACAGTTGCTAACTTGTCCATCCTTTTTACTTCTGTGAGACATTTGAATATATTGACAGATTTCCTCTTCTTGGTGTTTAGCAAAGGAGGGGCTCATATGGTTATCTGCAAGAAACCGAGGAGCACCTCACTTTGAGTTACAGAAACAGCATGAAGACGACCCATGCATTGCATGAAGACTTGTGCTTCATTTGTTTTGGGGGTCACAGACATCTGTTAGCATTGCTTACACTTTACAAGTGTTTCTAGAGGCTAGTTCTAGTGAAGAAGGCATTTTTTGTGGCCACTTCTGGCCAAGTGACAGAAGACATCTTGTCTTCCTCCCCTTCTTTGGGCATTTACTGCTTTTGAACCTAGTCTCTATTCAGTACATCCTGGATTTTTGTTGTACTCATGGTCTCTATCTGCATGGCTGCATTTTCAGAGTGAAAAATTAAATTCAATCTTATTATTTCTTTTTTTTTTTGGTTAATAGTTAGTTTTTTTTTTGGTAAGGACAGCATTTTAAATGAACTGGTTTTACTGTCCTGAATTACAGTGATGTAACTCAAAAGTGACTTGGCAAACCAGAGAGCTGTTTTAAATTTCATTAATATTTCTTTCTGTTTTACATTGCATAGCCTTCATAGACTTTTGGCTTCTTCCCAGAGTTGGCCTTAGTCCCCTGTTCTGATGTCTTCTGCCTTGATGCTTTCTCTAAGGTCCAGATGAAATCCCTGAGGAGCTGCAGGATGTGGATAGCGGACCTGGCTGGGGACTGCATCAGAGAAGGCTGTTCTTGGTTTGCTTTTCCTTCCATCTGCTCCACAAACTGGCTTGGGCAGGCAAATATCATGCTCTACTGAATGGCCAAGAGTCAGGTGGAAGAGCTGATTGAAGTTACTGGGGACATGTTGGGGCTGACAGATGTCCCATCACTCTGCTTTAAAAGAGCATCAAACAGGGCTTGTGTSAGGCTGGCATCAGTAGCTCCTTTGTAAGCCTGAAAATGTGAACCGCCAGTGGCTGCAATAATCATGTTGAGAGAGCTGGGGTTTAAAATGATTGCCAGCACTTCTCGGCTATTAAAGATAATTAAATAGATTAAGATAGTGTTGCTTAAATGGTATTTCTATTTTATGTAGATGATTTTTATCCTAAAGGATATGTTAACTCATTCTCCCTTTCTGTAGCATGTGTGTATATATTACATAAATTTGCAAACTATGCAGCTAACAGGCTTTACTAGGGGAAATAAGCATGGCATATTCCCATGAAATTGCAAGGCTTTCACAGCCAGACCTAAATGTGTGAAACACTGGCATTGATAAATAATTATGATCTCCTCTTTGCTTGCAAGATACATGACAAGGAAAGAGCTTCTTTAGCAAGCCATAAGATATGTCATGGCAATATGGCTCAATGCTGAGATGATGAGCAAGGTGAGAAGGGGAAAAAAGTTTTCTTAAACACCTCCTTTGTTTCAAGTTTATGACTATTCATTTATGTCTCCTTCTGACTTATCTCCTACTCATCCTGTGCTGCCAACAGTGATCCTTGGCTTGTAGGCAGCTCTGGCAGCCTCTCTTGCCTAGAGATTGCGCTGCTGTCTTGTCTGAACAGACTGACTCGGAGTAAGATGCTGCCAAAGTCTGTAGAGATGTCACCTGAGAAAGTGGGTCTGTGTTACCCCAAGTTGTTCCTAAGGAGTGTGAATGCCTGGTGGGGTGGACACTGCTCAAAATATGGGTTGTAAAGAAAAAAAGAACCTCATCCAGGCCAACAGCTGTCCTCTAAATACAAATCTGCAAAAGGTAATTATATRTAATCTATACCATGACGTCAGAGCCTGACCATTTTCTTTATTGCATTTATGCTCCTCATACCCTCTCCRGAACCCTTTTGCAGCAAAGATACAGAACAAAAGCCCAGAGACGACTCTATCAAATGATATACAATATATATCTACACAGCAGAGTGCAGTGCTGTGTAGAAAGATCCATACCCAACCCTAATATGTCTTGACATCCCAGAAGTAGAGTTATTGCTCTTGAAATTGAAGTATTACTTCCTCACCACTTTATGACGTGGGGCTCCTCCTGAGAGTGGTAATAGATGTTTCCAGTGGTCACGACTTTATGAAGCTTCCTAGCTTGGGTGTCTACAACTACTTGAGTCATTTGAATGTAAAATGTTTAAATTAGTATTGATCTGTGCAGCTTGCKCTTGAATTTTTCAAACGAGTTCTAACCAATTAACATGTGGTTAATGGTGTGTGCTGTCTTTCCTGCGCTGAGTTGCAATGGTGTCCCACTTTCTACTGAAGTAGTGCAGCAGATTACCCTTCTAGACCTTTAACTACATTTATCTCTTCATTTAGTTAACATGAAACTTTTATTATTGGAGCAGTTGGTGTTTCAGCATAGTACCTATACAGAGCACTGGCTGAAATGCTATCAAGTCAAGTAGATTGTGTTTTAACCTTTATAGCTGAGTGAAGATTCCATAACTCTTTGTGCCTCTTGCAAAAAACAGTCATCTGTTTTCTAGTCATCTATATCTCAAGTTTGCCTCTGACATTTCTTAAACAGGAATTAAATGGCCCAGCAACAATAATTTCTATATGACTAGCAGAGGGTACTCTTGCACTCTGAAGAATAAAATATTACTGGGAGAGACACTATTCATTGGGGAAGTTCACTGAAAAATGTGTTAAATGATGTACTGAGTGATGAAAGGGATTAAAGTATTGTATGTGGACAAATATGATGACAGAAGCTGGGGAATAAGCAGGACGAACTGGAGATCTGTGTGCGGTCCCAGCACCATGATCTCATAGGAATCACGGAAAGGTGGTGGGATAGCTCTAATGACTG
>NW_020455595.1:285722-455460 GCF_003342845.1 Nothoprocta perdicaria
GGCATTCTATGGTTCTATGATTCTATGATTCTAAGCTTAAACAGGGGAAAGTAAGGTATGGGGTAATGTAGCTCAAGTCTTGAAAACCAGTGTTATGGATTGGATTCAAATAAGTTGACTCATTCTTTGAGCCCTAGCATATTTWTGCTGCTTGATTGTATGCATCTATTGCTCAGAAAAGGAGGATTTGGTTTGTAGGCTGGTGAGTAAAATTTACAGCATTTCCAGAAACCTGAAAGTGAGGAATCAATCTTTAGACAGGCATATGTTGCTCATCGTAGCAACCTTTGGCTRCAGCTGCACTACTGGTGGCTCTGCAGAGGTTTGTGTCTCATTTGATAAGCRTAAGAGAGCCTGTCTAACTGCAGAACTACTGGTGCCTGTTTGCCAAAAGGGCTATATCCAGTGGGCTTTGTGAGTGTATAGACTATTTTGTAGTTTAAAATAAAGTGGGATCGCTGTRTAGGAATACTGTTTCATCTGCAGCAGTCATGTAACTTTAGGGTCTGTAAGATCACTGCAAAATTCTGTAATTTCTACCTTCACCTAACTCCAGACAGTTGAAATTAGTGAGGATTGCACAAAAGAATCCAGTAGTTTTAACCTTTAATCACTTCAACCTTAGAACAACTTTCAGATGGATTGCTACAGCATTCTCCTGAAACATAAGTAACCTAGAATTCAATTGCCAGCCAGCCAGTTCAGAAATAAAAAGAAATCCTAATCACTGAAGGATTCATGCTTAGATCTGAAGAGGTGAATGCAAAATCTATTGGAGATAACAGGCTTGAAGGCACAGTCCCTGCTTCTTTACACTGTGCCTAGACATTTTTTTGTAATGAAAATCCATGACTTTTCTCACAGTCAGGAGAGGATATGTTTTAAAATAGCTGTACATATTGTATATATGCTGGCCAATATTCGTGAGCATCAGGCCCTATGCCCATGCTCCCATAGTTGCTGGGTGCCTACACTCCTTGTCTGTAAGGGAAAGTACATTAAAARCATCAACTTTTAGCTAGATGGAATTAATAAGCAATGAGGGGAAGTATTTGAGCTCTGTGAGCTTTGATCTTTAATGCAGAGGTGGGCAGCAAAAACTGTAAACCTKTAGGAAGGGGGTTGTCCTGGACTTTGCACACAGAATTTAATAGATAATGCTTTAAAAAGAAAATAGGTGYATGTGTCTCTATATACAYATACAGTTAGAGATAAAAATATATATGAATATATATATGTWATGAGAAAATTCTCATTTAAATAGTTTTGTTTCATGAAAACTACAGCAAAATTTTTTCCTTCTTATTTCTTATTTGTACTGCAGAGTCCATTAATAGGTAGTTTTTTTGCACTGTTAGCTTCTCAGAGGTATAGTAAGGGACCATTTCTGTCTTCTAGAAACATACTGCATGTATATCCTGCTGAGTTCCTCAGGATTTACTATATAGAGGTGCATTTGTGTCTGTTTCTAGATAAACTAGTTCAATAAAAAATAAATTCACTGTTGAGGTAGCAATTGCTTTATGATATTATCAAGCACCAAATTCAGAGTAACAAAAACTAGTGCCTTCTTGTAATAATTTTGTGCTAAATATGATTCATTTTTTTTTTCTTGCAAAAGTAATCCAAGTGTACTGCACTGAAATGCACAGCATGTGCCACTTAAGCAAGTTGTTATTATACAGATTGCAATATGTAATATCAGCCTTTTTGCATGCAACCAATGATGCATATAAGTAAATTTACATTCCTGGGTAGCTCTGTTAACTTTACACGTATATTTTTCCAGTAAATACTATGGCACTCATCTTGAATATGAAATTATTCATATATACAAAATTCTGCAAGAGTCATAATGTGCATTTCCTAGRAATCTAGACTATAGCCTTTCTACAGAAAAGAGCATCAATTCTGAGTTGAATTTTTAGGTGATCTCTTGTTTAAATATTAAAAAATCATTTTTACTTTCCACTTTTGCTGACTCTCTTGTGTTTAGATATATAACCTTTCTGTTATGTGGAGTGTAGGCATTTTCTTTGTTTTTTCTTTATTTCACTTTGAAAGGAAAAGAAATTGATTTTAAGGCAAACAAGTCCTAAGGAAAATATCAGTAGAGCTTAGAAAAGCAGAAGTCAAAATATTTAATACAAGCTAATGAAAATTTAATTCACACAGAAAAACAATCAGAGCTGTTTTTTCCACTCCAGCACAGATGATACAAATCAAGAATCAACAGATACAGACAAGAAAGTAGAAATCAAATCTCAAGTTGAGGATAATAAATGTATGAAATATCATACCAAGTAGAGCTGTTTAAGCAAAAAAACATTGGGATCATTAAATAGCCTCTTGTGTGATAAAGCACTAGAAGGGTGGGCCCCAGAAGTTTGTTGAAACTGTTTTTGTTACCTTAAAAATCTCCATTTTGCAGAACTTGTGATGTGTGGCAGCACAGTGTGGCAGTTTCTTTTAATATTCATATATTAAATACAAAATATCTTTTTTTCTTCTTAGAGGATAAGTATGAAAGTTCATAATAGTCCAGCCACTATAATATCTGTACCAGTGAATGTGCCCAAAGAGTTAAATGAACATCCAAAACCAGAATCTGAACATAATTATGAGGAGTCTAGTATAGAATAATCGAGCATATGTTTTTATAAGCAATTAAGTAGTAAGGTGGGATGAAAAGCTTCCTGAAAGCACCTTCAGTTCCTCAAAGTCAAAAGAGTTCTCAGAAATATCTTGTCTCAACTTTAGAGAAACCTGCTTCAAAGCATGCTATTTCTCTATAATTCCTGTAGCTGAAGGCTTTGCACTTGTCTTAATTTGTCCTAGACATATGCACTGGCTGAGTCACAGTCATGGATTATGAGTAACTTAAGGTTGTTAACAAGTCAGAGGCCTTTTCAATTTAACAGTCAGGCAGGATCTTTAGTATGGGTGAACTTTTGAGATGGTGTCATGAGAAGTGTTAGGATCCAGGGATTTTCTAACATAGCCTTAATAGATATTTCTGTGCTTTTATGGGACCTTAAAGCTTGCACTTGCATTCCTGCCGCAGCTCCCTGTCTGCCCAGGCTGCCAGGATATTCACCAGTGACTTGGGCRTAGCATGAAATGAGCCCACTTGCCACAGAGAGCAACTCATACTTGAAACTGCATCCCACTCTTCAAAGGAGCAGGGACACAGGCGACCTGAGTATTAGGTGGGAAGAGCGTTAGCTCATGTGCAGGTACACTTGATCACAGAAGTTCTCTCTCCTAGTATAGGTTCTGCATTCTGGCCTTCTGTATTTCTACACTTTTCTTGCTTTTCAGTTTTCCCTGGGTTGAGATACAGTGAGTGAGAGGCAGCCAGTCAGAACAAACTGGTAAACTTTCTAATAGGAAAGCTACTTACACTTTGCTGAGGATAATTTCTATGTTATTATTCTTGATGCATAATTTAATAAGATTAAATTGGTATTCTGGAATTTATGAATGTATGCAATTTGGATCTGGAGAGAACATGTCATTTCATCACAAGACCGTTTCTGAGGAATTGCATTCTCAGAAATGTTTTTCCTGGTTTCACATACGATTTGTGAGTTATTCAGCTAATCAAAATAATTCTTGTAAGACTGCAACTATCTACATGCAGCATTGGTAATTTGTTCTTCCCCCACTGATTGGATCTCCAATCTTGTAGTGCTCATATTCACCCTCATTCATTCATCCTGTATTATAGGCCTGTTCCTGAAGGATGCYGAATACCTGTGGTTTGATAGAAAGTTATTGCACCTTTCAGGAGTAAATTTAATTTTAGTGATACTCTCTATAATCTGGTGTGATGTGATGCATTGGAAAATAAAGCAATAGCAAAATGTCTACACATCAGTTTTTCAGTCTTATTTGAGAAAAAGAAATCTTACTGGAGGAAAGCTTAGAAATGAACYTTTTTTTTTCCTTCTTTAACTAACGTAGAAGTTACTTGAATCTTGCAAAAAATAAACAAAAACAAACAAAAAAGACATTAGTCATAAACAGCCTTCTGTCGGCTATTGAAAACTAGGATTGGTGATTTGGTAGCAACATTATTTCAGGTAAATGAGAAAGCAGAATTGTAAACAAAGTGAAAAATTGCATTCCCCAAGTGAAACTCGGCTGATGCTTAGTATTTATAGCTTAGTACATCCTCATTAATCCATTCTGTTATTTTTTTTCTTTTAACACTGCCTAAGAAGGAATATTAATGCAAAATTTCTTACAGTTTCTAAGTATTCTGTTGTATCTGAGATTTTTTTTTTTTTTTTCCAAAGAGCTCATGCAGTTTCTACTTGGACCATGCCATGGAAAAGAATCATTGCATTTCTYAAACTATTAACAAATACTTTAAATGGTGAAAACCCATTGAAGCCAGCAGGAAACACAACCCAGCAATTACACAGCAGCAGCAGCAGCAGCTTGAATTTTTCCTGATCTGTATTTAGTAGAAGAATGGTGGTTATTTGTAATTATGTCTTTAAAGAAATATTTAATAATTGTTGCAGACTTGTCTCTAGAGTTGGTCACCTGACGCTACTAAAACTGTGGACTCCAGCCATATTTATTCTCAAACTCAGATTCATATCAAAAACGTTTTTAAAAAATGCACTGGTGTTGTTTTGTCTGCGGTGTCTGCAGTGAATGTCACATTAGTTATGAAAAGAGCATTATTTAGAGTTTAATGTAAAGGTGTGGTAGGAGGAATGACTGCATCCATAGTTTTGTCTTGACCTAGGCAAGTAACAAGCAGTGACAGAGATTCCTCTGTTCTGAACATGGTCTGCCCCAGGTGTCYCTCTCCAATTTCTTCTTGGAATGATATAAATTGCTATCACAAAATTGTCATTATAATGCTGTTGCATCTATGTGGTATGTACCAGTCTTCTAAGACCATGTGATTTACAAGGTTAAAAGCTAGGATTTTGTCTGTTATCTCAGGGTCACAATTTCAAAAGAACTTGGAAACCAAAACTGCAGAATTTGTGTGGAAATATGGCCATAACTTGGCACTCTAAGATTTAGTTTAGGATATGGGACTGAGGATCGACTGTAACAAGATCTTCATCTAGGTCATTTTTATTACTAGCAGTGATATAGTCTGTAATTTCCGAAAGAGCTGAATTTAGTACTTCACTTACAGTTAGCACATCTATAATGACTGCGTAATATTTTAGATGAGTTGTTCCTGGAAATAACTTCTATTTTGTAACAATATCTKCTCAGAGAAATTAAAATGAACTATTTTGGCTAGCTGACTTAACACATATATATTTGAACTGTTGAACTTGTTCAGAGCTTTTAGTTCAGGTGAACTCAGCATTGAACTGTGTTTAGTTCAAAGCTAGAAAAGTTATATTTGAGGAGCCTCATGCTTTGCTCTTCTTTCTGTGAGCTATATTCCCCAGCAGGATGTATTTCTCATGAGTCTTCTCTTTTACTGGTCCATCACCATGCGTGGTGTGGAAGGGAGCCCACAGACGTACAGCACTAAATCTATTCACTGGGGTATCTTTATTGTTGAACTAAGCCTTAATGAAACACCACAGAAAGGTGCTCGGTCATTTCTGACTATGAAAGTTTCTTAACTTTTAGGTGAATAGTGATACCTTTTAGGAAAGAAGTAACCCAATCTTTAGATGGAAAAGTAGTTTTCTTTTTAAATAGTGTTTTACTGGAAAACTTTTCAACAAGCCTTGGTAGGACCTCCATAGAGACTTCTCAAATTTTGTTGGCTATGTCTGTAGGATAACTTAAACTCCTTTGAATGAATGAAATCACACCTCAAAATAGTCTAAATTCCCAGGGAAATCTCTAGCTTCCCTAAGTGCTGTGCAAATACCACAATYCCACACCAATTAAGCCCATACTCAGTAACTTTTAACTACTTTAAACTCTTTTTCCTAAAACATATTTTAATTATAGCCTGCCTGTTTCCTCCAATCTTAAAAAAGCATCAAAAGATTGTCAGTGATTTAGAAACACAGGATTGTTAGTGTACTGTTTTTGTCCCATATTTATATGAGGTTAACATGCTGAGTTACAAGTAGGGGATGCAAGTATATGATTTTCAGTGGTGTATAAGGTTGCATCTAGAGATTAATTACTTAAAGCATATCATGGAGTAATTACTGATAGCTAGTAGAAGGAGCTGTCTTCTCCCTCACTTAAGAAGAATGAATGTGAGGAAGTTTAGGAAAATTGGCCCCATAACTGAAAAATAGTCTCAAAGGTCAGAGAATTTCCGTAAATATGCAGACTAAATCTATACTGCAGAATGCTTAAAAGAAAAACAAAAAACAAAAAACCCATAAAATGGTGAAGTTTGAAAGACAAGTTTTATTTTGGGTTCTCAGTCAGGCTGCACAGATGGATAGCTGTAATTATTGTTTTGATTCCCTWTTTTATAGATGACAACAAATAAAGATTGAAATATGCCTGGGAAACCATTTATTAATCTGGTTTCACTTTTATTACCCTGCTAAAAAATCTCCTAGATTTGTTGGCTCTACAGAGAAAACAAATGAGACCTCTAGTCTAATCCAGACAAAAGTGAAAAGGCCAAAGCTGATTTCAGGGAATTGTCTGCTTCCAAGCAGATAACCATCTGCAACCAAGAGTTGTTCTGAGGTAATTGTTAAAATAAAATTGCGTGACATACCTTGCATTTTTTTTGCCTAGGGGAAAGAGTTACACTGAATCCGTGCAATATTTCCCTCCAGATTAGAACCTACAAATATTGACAATAAAAATAAAAAAAAATCCCAAGTGCAGTCCTTYTAGACTAGAAAAGCAAAGCCTTTCTAAAGTGTAATCTGCTGTTTTGTCATTAAATGTTTATGGACTTTTGCTCAGCAAGCCATGGTCTGGAAAGGTTCTTCATGCAATGCCTGGTGCCTACAGTTAGCCACTGGAGAACTGGAAACAGAAAGCTACAGGTAGTCCCTGAGAAGATGAGTATAACTTGAGGAGTGTGCAGGAAGAAGTAAGTCTTTTTCTTTCTACAGAAAAATTGCTAAAATGTTGCTTGCAGAAAGTTACCTAAGTTTTCTAAAATGACAAGTGGCAGAAATCTAGAAAAATGGTTCTACATTGTGTCTGTAAGCTACAAAATATGTCATTCATTAATTACCTTCTATGATTATGAACTGACTTGAATAAAAGTAATGAGAAGTAGCAGAACAGTGATAAGATAGAAGTGCTCAGCATGATCATCTTTATTGTCAAAAACACTTAGCAGTTTAAAGAGCTGTAAAAAAAAAAAAAAATTAAAAGGTAATTTGGAAGATCAACCGGGGCAAGAAGTAGCAAACATTAGAAATCCATGCTACCCTCCAACTTCCTGCACAAAGTGTACTCTTTGTGTTAGTATTGCATTATTGCTACCAGACTTGATGATATTTTGAATGAAGGTCTTTCCCTTGGAAAATTTAGGGTCTTCAAGTTGTGTGCAAATTCTGCTTGAGATTATTGGATAAATTAGAGAAATACAAAGAAAGATAATACAGAGAAATGTGGCTCTAAGAGGGAAAAAAGAAAGAGGTGTTGAAATTTCATTAGAGTTTGTTTGGAGAAATTTAATATTATACTGCTGTGAGGTTTTGTTCCTCGTGTCTTTCATGATTCTGGCCTTAGTTAGCCATTTTACAATCCTATATGTGATGTTTGTTTTTCTTTGAATGAAGATGCCCATGAGAGTTATAGTTCATGTTTTTAATGGTTCATGTAGTGATTGTGTATGCCTATTTAATATGGAGATAGTGATCACAACTTTGAGAGTCAAGTTTATATCTGGGTCATCCTTTAGGATGACGTTTGGAATTCTATCATTTGATTCCAATATTCAGTATGAGTTTGCCTATATTCTCTTTTTTTATATTTTTGAAAGCTCTGTTTCCTTGTAATATGGAAAATACAAGTTTTGCACCTATGTTTATGACATTTTATCTCACCCTGAAGATACCATACATAGTTGTTAGCAGACAGTCTGTCATTAGGGTTTAGCAAGGGCAGCATGTGTTTTCAGAACTCTCCTTTCCCAAAGGCTTATGTATGGTACAAGAGGCTCCTCCCAAGTGTGAGGCTCAGCTTGTGAGGAGACATGAAAATGTTTGTAGCTGGCAAATTTAGCAGTGACTTCACAATGTCTGTTCATAATATTTGAATGGAGTAAAAGTATTCAATGCTGACTGATGCATGGAGGGTCATGATGGGGGAATGCGGCTGCAAAAAATTAAGGTAATTGGCTGATACTCTATGTGCCAGAAAAGGAGGGAGGATAAGAGAAGAGAGCAGTGAAGTGAATAGACAGGTTAAAAAGTGAAATGCTTTAGGTAAAATCAGGCAGGAAATTGTTGCAGTAGTTAGAAAGAAAAAGCATTTAACAAACCATAAATTAGATTTGTTATGCAGAAAACATATTATTTAGCACATGGTATTAAGTATAGTACATAAATACATTAGATAAGTACAAATATAATATTTATACAGTGAGAATGTGAGAGACCTTAATGAGATACATTTAGACATTGTAAGAGGTGAAGACCTACAGGATTACCTGAATGGTATGAGGTCTGAAGGTGTAAACTTTAATGGTAGGCAGGATGTGTTATATTTAGGACAGAAAAAGTAGATACTGCGTGTAGCTTTGAGAAAGAATATTTTATACATCTTAAACATTTGTCATGATGTTAAGCTGAACGTCTGTGTTCACCTCGGATGAGCTAAAGGTGAGTACTGTTATGGCTTATCTCCCCCTGAAGTCTACATGTTTTTTTGGCGAAAACACACAAATCCAGATATGCTGACACAAAAAATTTCCATGCTTTGGGCTGGAGCCATCCTGTATAATATTTTTGGTGCCTGTAAAAGTGAGCCGCAGAAGGACAGGAATTTGTTGCTGGCAGGTAATAGTGTTCAATTTTCTGTGGAGAAACCACTGGAGACCATCTAGCAGAGGCAGTCTTAAAATGGTCTTGTCTTGTTTTGCTCCAGGGCTTTTCATTACCAGCCTGACACCTTTTGTAGAAGGACAGCAAGTGTCCTGTGCTTGGTGCTCTTGTTCCAGTAGACTTGCTCTTGTTAGAGCTGATCATCTTGTATGGTCAAGCATGACTATCTCCATATCCTAGACTATCTTTGAGAGCAGGAGGCTCCTTATCACCAGATTTTATCWGCACAGGCCAAGACTCTCCCCTGAAAAATGTCCATAAACCTTCCTGTTGCCCTTTGGTCCTCTGCTATGTTGTGAGCCATACAAGCTCCTTGCTGAACAAGGGGGTGAAATGGAAAGCTGAGTGCTGAACCGTGGACAGGGACATGGAAGGTAGCCCTGGCTAGCTCAGAAGAGCTGCATGTTCTGCCAAACACTTCGGAAAAACATGAAACCAGAATTACTTTGGAGCCATGTAACTGGAGCCAGATTTACCCCTTGATTTCATCTGGAGCCAGATGAACGTTGGTTCATTCTGCCTGCCTGAGGGAAGGACAGATTTAAACCCCTGGTAGAGAAGGCTAATGGTTACAGTGACTGCTGTGCTTTTGGCAGAGTCTCGAGGCAATTTCCTGCCGCCTTGAGCCATAGGAAAGGAATGGAGCAATGGCCTGATGGTGGTTATTTAGAAAGGGTAAGCCTCTCGGAGCTGCAGTGGATTGGCCTTGCTGGAGCTGTCCCTAAGCCACGATGTTTAGGCTAAAGTTTGAACTTCATGAAACAATAATGGAGAAGTCGGATGTTGTTGTGCTTGCCAGTAACATTGCCTGTGTTTAACACTGTGAAGAGACACATTTTGTAGTGCTGAACTGCTTTCCTCCTGCTAAGCTCTTTCCTTCTCCCTAATGCTTGTGTTGAATGGCTTTTTAGCAAGGCAGGTGCTACCATCACATAYGAACCTTCTAGCCTCTCATGGGGAAACACACGAACACTGGCAATCCCCCAAAAGAACAAATGCTGCTCCTCTGCAGCTGCTGAGAGCGAGACTATGTGGCTTCTAGTTCATGGCTTCAGTACGGAAGAATTGGACATGAGGGACCCAGAGCACAAATAATAATGCTCTTCATATTGGACTGCATGGAAGGCAAAACAAGTCAGCAGTGACAACAAAGCCTTGCCAACAACCATTTAATACCATGAGCTGCTTCTGATTTTTCTTCAGAAGATTATTCAATTTAGGTTGAGTTATTAGTAACTGTCAGACACTGACAGCTATGTGAAAGAACAGCCTTTTTTATGGGACATAACATAAAAGACAGACTTTTTCCAAGTCTATCTTTCTCCTTTTTCTTCCTTTGCTTGCCTCGAGTATGCAATAATAGTGTTTTTAGTATCTTTATGCAAAGAACAAATATTCCTTGAATATTTCCGTTGCCCATGTTATTTGCATGTCCTTACCCATCGTTGATCTCTTTTCTGTAGTGCAGAACTGCTCTATTCTGTTCTGCAGAATGATTTTGGAGAAGCAAGAGGTGGCTTGTAGGTTTTTTCAATAATAGCAATGTGCTACATGCCTCTGAAACCAGCAGCACACCCCTACATGGTCYCTGCAGGAGAACAACTGTGGTAAATATTGCAGGAGACATCTGTGTGTTTAGTGTTATGTGAGGACTAGTCATTTGACGGCAATAGCTCTATCGGCTCCTGTGCAGCCTTGGCAAAGCTCTGCCAGCTGAACTGTCGTGTGTGTAGAGACTGTGAGGGAGACTGGTGTGTCAGGTGCCCTTGGAGATCCAGGGATGAATCCTGAGGGAGTTTGGTTTTGGAAATATATGTTGTACTGCCTGGGTATTTATCCTGGTGCCTCTCACTTTTTTAATCTCCCTTGCTTCTGTTCTTGATTTCTAGTTAATCTTCCCCAATCTTTTATTTAACAAGACTCTTTTTTTTCCTTTTAATATGTTCTTTATCATAACTATTTTTCCCCAGAATCTCATTCCCAAGCCAATAAGACAGTCAATTGTTAAGAAACCAATGTAAATGTACTATGGCTGCATGAACATTGACAGGTTAATAAGCAGGAAAGCTGTGGACTGAACTTTATATATAAACGTGAAGCCTGCTCTAAGGAGCTCATCCAGCTCTGCTCTAAGGATATATATATGTATATTCCCTTTCTGTCTTTTACAGTACTGATAGTTCATCTTTAATAAATCAAAGACTTCTCTTTTTTGCTTGCATGTGCTCTGTAAGAAGAGGATATCAAGTCATAACCTAAACAGCTTTGACACACAGATAATGCCTGTCGAAAAGAGCTAATGGTAGTCTTTTACTTACACATGTGCTGGGAAATATGTGAAGTAATGAGTTTATTTCCCTTCCTTCTTTTTTTTTTTTTTTTTCCTTTCCCTCACAGGAGGTGAATAAGATGAGAGAGGCATTCTTCTTTTACCCTCCAGCTCCAAAAGAAGCTGTTTTCCTGTCATCTCCAGGAGAAAAAAAAAAACCAAAAAACCAAACTTATTTACACTTGCCTAGGCAGGACAGTTTCTGAGATGCCTCTTTTGTTATGCCCGGGCACCCTGGTGACTCGGCTGACACTGACACTGGCGTTTCTCTTGCCAGCCTCTGCTCCTTGCCTGCTGTATAGGCTGATGCCCGTCAGCCACCTAGTGCGTTGCTCCTGGAGCACCTCCTGCATCAGAGGCTCCTTGTCATGCAGCAGGGACTTGGCAGGAGCCGTGAGCTTTTGTCATGTGCCTGGTCCTGATTTGAAATCAGCTGACATGGCTTGAATTTTGGAGAAGATGCCACAGGGAAGGAAAGGAGGCAGTAAAGGACCTTTGAGGCAGTAAAGAGCAAACCACCCAGCAGCTGTTCCAAGTGGAGAGGGGTGATTTTTTCCTGTTGCAGTGAGTTTGCTAAACCTTGCAGCCCTGCAAGCTCTAACTACAGAGCTTTTGAGATTTCCCACTGTCTCAACAGATTTCTGGGTTTCTATAACCATGAGARATGTCAGCCTGTACATGATGGTAAAAGTTTCTTTATGCTGCAGCCCAGCCTTGTCTGCAAGAARTGATGAAGTAGTATAGTCACAGTTGTTGAAGAATCCACACTGGGAGAGCATTTTGGAAAAGGAGCACAAAGCAAGGAGTTGCATTCTGACTAAGGATCCTGGGCATAATTTCTTTGAAGGAGACTTTGTAATTAGAGTATTACATAAATATTGTCCTTCTTATAAGAGGATACTTCAATTAGGTTCTCTCATCTTCAAAATTATAATTTGTTTCACAGATCAAAAGAATTCATATTTCCATTTTCCCTCTCCCCCACATATGAAACTAACTTCGTAGAGCGACATTTTTCCTTACTCTCAAAGTATTCATCTACAGGCCACACTAAATGAATTACCCTAACTTGTTCCACAAATCTTTATTTTTTTTTTTTCTGGGCCTCATTGAAAGCTTTATAAATGGAGGTAGTTAAAGGCATAAAAGGTGGCTAAGGAAATGCAAAGCTGACATCGGAGATATTCAGAATTATACCAGTCTTGTTCACAATATAAGTGGAGATGGATCACTTTATGGAGTTTAGATAATTAGCTTAGTCTCACATGGATAAAGTTAAAGGTAGCATCCATCTGACACAAGAAAGAAAAATTCTCTTCCAAGAGTCTGATGAATCACAGCTACACTGTCTGGAAAAGGCTAAGTGTGTRTGGGGCATCGAAACAATTTGCAGCTTCTAGTGCTTGTTTAGCAATAACTTTTCTAGGGTTAGCTTTGAAAATGATTTTCTCATTTTCATTCCAAATTCACTACAAATGGTAGATGAAGATTTGAACAGCATCCTTTATGTGTGCCAGAAATATGTCAGTGGATGTCTCTAGTATCTCTATCTTTAGCTTAGGCTATTTCTTACAGTTTGCAAACAGTGATTTGAATAGCATTTATTGCATTAAAAAGCATCCATTGCTAAGAAGAAAGAGGATAGTAAAAAGACATAGGACATCTTTTGACTACTTAATTATTTATAAATCTTTTTCAAAGAGGTTCTCAAAAAGAGTTAACACAGCTGAAAATGACTGAAAGCTGAAAAAACCCCGTGACACTTGAGCAGTCATTTTTGAGATGCCAGCATATAGATCAGAGGCAAAAAAGAAGTTCTATTCTAGTTTTGCTCACAAAGATAAACTCTGAAGAGAAGAAAGTTAAAGATTCCTGGGGCCCTCTTAAATGATGCCCAAAGATAAATATCAGAAAATTATGTTATAATTTTAGTATTTCTTGAGTATCTTCATCCCTCTACCTGGAGATTTCCAATTGAAAATATGTAACTCTCTGCTAGGAGAGGCCTGAACATTAAGATTTTGGCTATTCCACTTGTATGTGATCATTAGATTGTTTCATAGAAGCCCCAGGTTGCAAGAGGAAAAGTTTTCCATTATTAATAATAGAACACTAATGATAAATTGATGATAATAGCTATAGGGCTAGCCAAAGCTTTTGATTTACTGACACATGGTTACATTTTTAYATGCTGATAAAAATATAGAAATACTAAAAATTCTTACAGAAAAATGGCAAGATCTGTATCAGAAATATTCTCATTTAGAATCCATACAAGAACTGATAGTGTTAATTATTCTCTTCTACACTACTTTTATATAGGGTCATCCTTAAGACCAGATTTTATTTAATATCACTTTTTATCTTCCACTTTGTTAATTGAGGGATGAAATGGGTGTATTATAATTAGTGGGCAAATATTAAATTAAGTTTTTTGCAAATATATCTGCTGTTGAAAAGAATCCTTGTCCTGATATCATTAAAAATGTAGAGTTGCAGAATGGAYTTTGTTCAAAAATAAACATTTATGTTTAAAATAAACATAAATCACACACACACATATATATATATATAAAAGCATAACATAATATAAAATATATTTTAACTTGAATGAATGTGGAAAACTAGACAAAGTGAAACTAGTGACATAGGGGAAGGTTTATTTGTAAGATATTTGGGTATCCAAATTGATTCTTTAAAGAGCATGATATTACCTTCAAATAAATTAATTTGATGGTTTAACAAACTAAAGGAAGCAGCAATTAAAACACCAGAAATAGAAAGTTCTTAATGTTTATCCTTTTTCCATATTATTATGCAGTTTGTTTCTATTGTTCTTATATCCTGTAATACACATTTACTTGTGAGAAAAGTGTTTAAAACATCATTCACCTCTTAAAATGGACCTCTGACAAGCTAATATTTTTGGAAATTAGAGTAGAGGTCCTTATATTTTTTATATTTTCCATGTAGCCCCTCAGAAATTGTTTAGAAAAAGAGAAGACACGCTGAGGTATATGGGTTGAATCTTCTGCTATTTATATTGGTATATAACTTACTACAGCAGATCATCTGAAAAGTATTTTCTATTAATTTTCAAAGGTCTTTTTGTCAGTGACAAGGAATTGGAGTTAATTATTTAAGAAAAAATACTATTGGAAATATCTTCCATAATATTGTCATAGGAAAGCTCTGAAAGGACACCACTGGACAGGTGGACAGTGAGGTGGATTGAGAAGTGGTTGGATGGCAGAGCTCAGAGGGTGGTGATAAATAGGACCAAGTCCAGTTGGAGGCCTGTGGTGTCCCCCAGGGGTCAGTACTGGTCCCAGTGCTGTTCARTTTGTTCATCAATGACCTGGATGAGGGCACGGCGTGCACCCTGAGCAAGTTTGCAGATGACACCAAGCTGGGTGGAGTGGCCGACACTCCGGAGGGCTGTGCTGCCATCCAGAGTGACCTGGACAGGCTGGAGAGTTGAGCAGAGAGGAACCTCATGAGGTTCAACAAGGACAAGTGCAGRGTCCTGCACCTGGGAAGGAAGAACCCTGGGCATCAGTACAGATTAGGGGTTGACTGCTGGAGAGCAGCTCCACAGAGAGGGACCAAGTTAACCATGAGTCAGCAGTGTGTCCCTGTGGCCAAGAAGGCCAATGGGATCCTGGCTGCATCAGGAGTGCTGCCAGCAGAGAGAGAGAGGGGATCCTGCCCCTCTGCTCAGCTCTGGTGAGGCTGCACCTGGAGTATTGGGTGCAGTTCTGGGCTCCCCAGTACAAGACGGATGTGGAGCTTCTMGAGAGAGTCCAGCAGAGAACGACTAAGGTGATTAAGGGAGTAGAGCATCTATTGTACAARGAAAGGTTAAGTGAATTGGGCCTGTTCAGCCTGGACAAGAGGAAATTGAGAGAGGATCCGATTAACATATATAAGTACATGAAGGGGGAATGAAGGGAGGAAGGAGCCAAACTCTTCTCAGTGGTGGCCAGTGATAGGACAAGGGGCAATGGATATAAGTTGAAACACAGGYAGTTCCATCTCTATGTGAGGAAGAATTTCCTTCCTGTGAGGGTGACAGAGCCCTGGAACAGGCTGTGGAGTGTCCTTCTTTGGTGATCTTCCAAACCCACCTGGATGCCACCCTGTGGTGCCATGTGCTCTACGTGTCCCTGCTGGAGCAGGGGGGTTGGACTAGATGATCTCTAGAGATCTCTTTCAACTTCAACCATTCTGTGATTCTGTGAAATGCCTGGCTATAAAGTAAAATTAAGTCTTTCTGTAGACCATTCTCATTTATTTCATTTCTCAGAAAAAGTCTTTTTCATCGGGACAATGTGATATCTTTTCACTTCTTTGTGGCTTAGTCTTGCAGATGAATCAATTCTCCCTATATTTGATCAATGCTACAAACTAAAAAATGCCAAAATATAGAAGTATTACAGGCTGTGAGAAAGCTTCCAAGTAAAGACGTGAAGATTAGTTTTGAAATCGTTCATAGGTGGTAATACTAGCAGGTGTTTCTACAAARCACCTGGGGGACTCAGAGGAAATGGGAAGGCAGCCATTGCTACGTTATACAAAGATGGGGCACTGTTGTCTGTAGTATGGAGAAGACTCATTGTTTCAGTTAGAACTGTGAGAGAATAGAAGAAACAGCCYTCTTTGTAATTCACATCTCACAGCTCTTCTTTTGGGTTGTGTACAATATACAGTCATGGAGACTGTGCATTTCTTACCTCTTGTCACCTAGATTCTAGCAKTACAGTTGAAAAAAATAAGTGTACTTTCTTTCTTTCATAATGATGATTCATGCATTCTTCATCCGGAAGAGGTAATCAAGCTAGACTGTAACATTTTTTAGCATTGACCTTTGTGAATCATTGCCTTCAGTTATGTGTTCTTACACCTGTAAGAAGAAGGAGTATCAGAATGATTTTGGAAAATTTGTGTGACTTTGAAATCTCTGTAGCAACTGCATCCTGATTTTCATTGATCAAGATATGCCTTAGGAACCCAATGGGTAAAGTAGCCCAGATTTGGGACAGGTTAGCACAGATGCTTGATRATGAGAATAAAGTTACTGAAGGAATCAATTTATGAGAGGAGACTTGGTGTAGAATAAGAGCTCTAAGTAAAAATTTCTGGTGGCAGAATGTAGGGCATATGGGGAGCCTTGAAAAACACTATTGAGCATTGAGGAAAATATTTTTTCCTTGGAAAGATGTATTTTATGATTTAGACATTTATTTGGCATTTATTTATTTTTGGAAAGCATCTTATGGTGGTTCACAGAGAATTAGACTTTGCAACTATTTGTAAGGATCTACAGCCTACTTAAGGCCCTATATAACTTTAAAGTCCTTGTAGATAGTTAGCTTCACTCCTTTTTGCTCTGCATTGCATGCATTTTGCTGGAAGGATGTGTTATCTCCTTTACTTGTGGATGATTATTTTATTTATTTATTTATTTATTTATTTGTTTATTTATCTACTCTGTGACGTTCCATGGGCACAGCTTTATTGTATCTTGTTCTCTTCAAAGTGTGTTTTCAAGTAATTTCTTTTCTCTGGAAATATATAACTTATGTTTGCTTAGCACCTTTTCTCAGTATCCTTTCATCATGGAAGTGATATGTTTCAGCCTCTTCTTCCCACATATAGTCTTTTACCTCCAGATATAGACTACGGGTAGTTGACAGGGATTAAAATCCATGAAAACATTTTAGATGCACAAATCCAATTGAATTCTTTTGGAAATATGCAGGCACAAAATTCTTGAACTGAGTCGTCAAAGATTCTTGAGGGTCTTGGTCAAARTGATAGAGCACTGTGAATTACTGAAAGCTGGAGTTCCCTGCACTCAGTGTCTCTAGGCTTAGGACTTTCTCAAGACCTCACAAATACTATGAGCTGTACAGAGTAAGAAATGAGGGAAAACCTGTCTGTTAGGACAATTTTCCTCTGCCAATCCWTGGTTGAAATCCTTGCATATATTTGATACAAAATAGAAGATGCGTATAGGAGAATCACTTCAATGTGGAAATGCAAATGAATAAATAAACCTATATATAGTAATTCTCCCCATAACTTCTGGTAGTAACTGGGTCTTCATTTATGCTAATGAGTGTGATTATTTATTGCATCTTAGTTYTCATTATTATTCATACAATTCTCTAAGTGCCCTTAAACTTTTTCTCTAAATAATCTGTGAATTTCATGATAAAACTAGCTAAACTTAGGCCTTCATTATTCGCACATGTCTTTGTGGATGGTCCTATCTCTTCTGCCTCCAAAAGGATGATTAAATATTCTGCTTGATCATCATTTATCATGGGAATACTATGTAAATTGCTTCAAAAATGTCCTGTTTTAGGTTTGTTTATTTATCTTCAATATAATCTGAATATTATGAAATATGAGAAATGCATGACTTTCTAGCACACTTCATACATTTGAAAATTTGTTACAGTTCTTGTGATTAATTCCTTACTTGGTCAGATAGTACTATACCTGTAGTATCTTTCTAAATTCATTATCTGGGCTTGTAAGTAGCAGTATATTATTATAAGTGTCTGAAAAAAAACCTTCCTTAGCAAGTCAAAACATACATTTAGAGTTCAATAGTCAGAAAGAACAAAGATACTCTCTATCCTGTARGTAATATGTATATAGTTTTTTTTGTTGTTTTTCCAGCTTTGAAGCCAAACTCTTTTCTTTGATGCGATCTGTGGACCACATGTATTTGTTTTGGTCTGTTTTGTGAGAAACTTGAGTGATGTGAATGGAATTTTGGCTCACAGAAAAGAACATATGGTGTAAGAGAGGGCTCCAGTATACCTTGGAGGACATGATTTTGCTGTTGAAATCTCGTGTCTATTTCTCTCTGAAGTTTTCTTAACTTTCTGTGTGTGAATATGCGTTTGGTTCATTCTGCTCCCTAGAGAATGCTTTCAAGTCGTTCACATTGCATCCCTTTAATATGTGCATTTTCTGTCACTGCTCTACTGATGATATGTATTACTCTTTATAGTTACTTTTTATTCTGTTTCCAATAAAGAATAGCTTAGGCATCAAGTATTTGTTAATTTATTTATCAAGTTGAATATACAGGAATAGAATCGGAGAATTTGGAAGATATTTGCATTCCTTTATTCTCCAGCTTTAAACTTGATATATTACAAAGTGGTGAATTGCTGTATAGCATACCCAAGCATTTCTTGAAAATTTTTATTTTTAAGATTTTTCTTACTGTATTTTTAGATATTTTTAAATTCAAGTAAAGGCAGTTTCTGAAAGATAATATTTGTCTTAATAGTATTCATTCTTTGTCTTCTGCATTTGTTTATGCTTGATTAAAGATTCTTTCTCAGTAAACTAGATACATCATCTTTCRTTTGTTCTTTCTTGGAGGAAGGTCTTTTGAATTCACAATAGATGTGTATTGAGAATGGTTACTTTTACTACTTAATCATCCAAAGCTATAGAAGTTATGAGAATAATKTTAGGTTTTATTTTAGGGTAATTAGAGTAATTTTAGGTAGCAATTTTAGGTTTTGTATGTTTTCTTGGGATTTTTTATGCATTTTACATTATTTAAGCACTACAGAAAGAATCCCAGAAATATTTTAGAGGAATCGTGGGAGACCTTATCGTTCCTCTCCAACTTGTAACTCCTAGAACAGATTTACATTCCATTTCATTTGTTTATTATCTAGTCCTACAAATATTGTATTTCTGTCTGCTCAATAGTTGTGTTCCGAAACCTTCCACTTCAGCATCTTTCTAGTTTGAGAAGTGCTCCTATGGGATTAGATGACCCCATTGTTTTGCAAGTGCTTTAACTATTATGCTGTCATGCAAAAGAYAGAAAAAACCTCATGGTCTTTTGACTGTATTTCTGAAGAAAATCCAAGCAATCCACAGAATATGGCATCTTTGTACTACAAATGTCTATGTTATAGATTTAGTCTCTTGGTAGGAAGGACTTTGCTTGTATTTGGAGAGACACAGATCTTTTTGCCTTCTATGACTCTTACAGTCCATCTAAATCGCAATCTGGGGAACTTTCTCTCCTCTTCATATCTTTATTTTAGAATATCTTTTTCCTTTACAGACAATATAAAAAAAAAWAAGGAAAAAAAATAAAAGTAAGATATCTGTAGTTCCCCATGCTGTTCTATGCCAGAAGAAATTCTTACTTCATTGGTCTCCTGCAGACTTAGGAAGACAGGTCCAGACACATTCAGCTTCCTTGGAAACACTGTTCTAAGTCACTTATTTTCTAGTGACCTCCTGCAAGCCTTTGTCCTTCTACATACAAAATGAGCGTGAATCTGGGAACAGCTTTGAAAGAAGTGATTGCAGCTCCATAAAAGATTAGATATGAGGCAAGATTTCTTGACTTGCTTCAGGGCAGGAAGGTTGAACCAACAAACAGAAAAATGAAGGAAAGGTACATCTGATTGATAAGGGCATTGCAACCCTCTTCTGACTAGAGCAGTTTGGAGCAGTAATTTATTAGCTCTGAAGAAGATAGTAAGAGAAAACAATCACAGGTTACCACAAGGATAATAGAAAAATAAAGCTGGTAAGTGCTTCTATAACTTTGAAAAGTAAAAGCTGGTGACTTGTTGCTCTTTCTCTCTTTTTAAGCAGCTTGGCTAAGAAAACTTGTGGATTGTGATTCTCTATTTCTTTCCACTCCCATCTATTATACACGTTCTCAAGATTCTTCCTCTGCTGCATTCATAACTGATGGCAGATGGTGGGCACAGGTAGGAGCAAATCCAGCTCTTCAGGTAGACATTCCTGCTTGGTAAATGACTCAGTAGATAATGTTTGTGGTGATTTTTTGCCTGCCTTCCTCAAAGTAAAGAAAGGGCAGATATTACTGCTGAGACACCATCAGAAGTTAGTGGTTTTTAGGGCAGGGAGAGGGAGCATGCAAACAGCCTAACTGCCATGAAAATTATCTCCTGAAGGCTAATCCTCCTGCTGAGGTCTGAGGGACCACCACTTCTTAAAGCCATGAGACTATGTAGGAACTGCTGAGGGTTTGCCTGTGGTGTCTTCACACTGCAGCAAGGCTCTTCTAGTTGTTGGCGTTCAGCTGGGTCATTCGGGGAACATAAGTAGTGCATGTCTCACCAAAGGGGGCAGCCAAAGGCATCTCTTTAAGGGGAATCCTTCCTATAGGCAGCCCAGACTCATGTAACTGGATATTGTGCCAAATATACACAGTGAAACTTTATAGGCCAAGGGCACTTAGGTTCTGACTTGTACTGACATCTTTAAAATCAGGCTATACATTTTCTTCAAGGGAAACAGTCATCAGGAAAAAGAGACGAATCTAATTAAGAAAACAACATGATTGGTGAGCAAACTGCTACTGTTTAATTTAGAGAACTGAAAGAATGAACATCCTAACAACATCAGGAAAAAGAGACAGTGGTCCATATGAGCACTGCAGCAGGCTCTTGGTTAATTTAGGAGAAAAATTAAGGAATTGAAACATGAGACAGTCATTTGGTTAGCTTGTGAATTCAATCTCTGAAATAAAACAAAACTTAATAAAAACAGATGAGGGGAGCAGCAAATAGGAGAAAGAATATAAAGAAGTATTGATTCCTTATTTTATTGAAGCAAGAGTGATAATTGTGCATCAAATGTTCTAACTGATAGAGCCGATGAGAATGAATAATAAAAAGATTTATGAGTAATCAGAAGAAGAAAATTATTAAATACTGGAATTCATACCTTTATTTTTAAATTAAATGCTAGGAGTAAATGAGAATTTTGATTGCATGCTAATACAAACCCAGAAGACATTGATTTCAACAAGACGGAGTCTTTTTCTAGGTGTTGCCTAGGTGGCAAAACTTGCTAACTGAGTTTTGTCTCAATTATAATGTTGAATTGATCTGATAATTCCTTTTTTATATATATACTTCATTTTATAAGTTAAATAATTTTCATTTATACATGAAAAAAAAATGTGCCTTTACCTATTGAGCTTATTTACAGATCTCAGTCAACATGGATGAAATGGGAAAGAAACTGGTACAGATTTTTTATGTGCTATAGACGATTGAATGTTGTCTGTCTGGGAACATACGTTTTAGCACACCTACATAATTTTTGGCAGTAGATGTTATAAAACTGGAAGTTATGCTTCCAGTGATATAACTGGATATATGCAGCATACTTTCAAAAATTTTCAAGAAAAAAAATCAATTTAAATAATACACTCTTATGCATATCCTAGGATCCTGCTTTTAGAGATTCTACTCTAAAAGAGTAGAATGGAGGGATATTCTGTTTTTAATAATACTTTTCCTGATACGTATGAGGTTTCTGCTTCTAAGTATCTTTTGCCGTTCTAACCAGAAATAATGAACGTATTGCCAACAGATATAAAAAATATACTGCTGTTCTCTGATTCACTCTACATAGAATATCATGACTTTGTGGTTCAGCTGGCTTTTTTTGGCTAGTTTTTCTATCTTAATGTTATTTCCTCCAACTGTTTTTTTCTTGAGCTATACATTTTTGAGATGTCTCGAAACATTTAAAGAGTACAGAAGGTATTATATGTCTTAAAACTTTTTTTATTTTTCTACCATTTTTCTTTTTTTTTTTCTTTTTTTCTTTTTTTTTTTCCTTTTAGATGGGAAGTAAAATCACCCAACACAACAGTAAAGTAAGCCCAGAAATAAAAGGAGGGGGACTCCTGGTAATTTTGTAGGCAATTCTGGACATGTTAGAAAACTCCAGAATACTGATGAGCATGTGGTATTTCTGAAATTTGCATTAAATAAAACTGAGGGAGCATATGTTCCTTCTTATATAAAGTCTTGGGAACCTCCTGGAGGAACATTCAGGAATTAACATATTTTTCTTGGTCTGTGCATCTGTGTTTTGAATTGTTTCATGTCTATTTCATGTCTATTTTACCAATATTTTAAATTGTCATCCTAGGGTTATGTCCACTTTTTTTTTCTCTCTCTCTCTCCCTCTCTCTCTTTTTTCTTTTTTTTCTTTGTTTGTTTCTCTATTTACAATGCTCTTAAGAGATCCAGACACACTTTAGGTGTGTGGAATAGTTGTGATAAATGTCATGCCTAATGAAGGTAAGGTGTTTAGCTTCCTTTTCCTTGGAGACTTTCAGGCAGTAAAACATTATAAAACACCTATGGATGTAACTTTTAGGGTTACAAAAGAAAACAAGTTTTAATTGGCAGGAAAAAAAAACAAGATTTTCACTTGATTCTTGCTGCAGGCAGCAGGGATTTAGGTCTGGTACTTTTTTCCAGAGCTGCAAGCCTCTGAAAACAACCTCAAAATAAAAAAAATATAATAATAAAGAAAAACCTTATTCTTTTTATTTTTTATTTCTAGCTCTGTCTCTTGCAAACATTTTTCATCCAAAGTGAAGGAAGTGTGGAATGATGTTAGATCACCTCATATCTTTGAGGAAAGGGACTTTTCTTCTTTTTTTCCTCTTTCTGTCCTCTGTCCAAAACAATTTTGCCTGTCTCCTGCATTTTTTTTTTATTTCCTCCCAGGCACTAGGTGCTCCTCACTCAAACCCAAGTAGTTGAAAGGTCTGTTAGCTGAGGCTAAAGTTCAGTTTGCAAAGGCATCAGCTCTTGTTCTTGGGGTGAGAATGCTTAACACTAGTAATAGCAGGAGTAATAGCAATCTCTGTACCTTTCCTAATTAGGTTTTCCAGGCAAAAAAAAAAAAAAAAAAAAAAAAGAATACAAGAATACACAGCTTGATAGCCTCCAAAATGACGTGACTGTATTATCAAATATAATTTGAAAGCTGAATCAATTAGAGCCTCTGTAGCATACACATCTCCTTGATTACCACTTCTCACAATATTTTGTAGCTCCTATGCTACAATGGAACCAAAATTAGAGGAATGAAGCAAAGAAAAAGACCTTTTGGCTCTCAGATCTGGAAGAAATAAAGTAGTAAACTCAGTGGAAATCCTTGGGGAAAGGGAAGTCACATATTGATGTAGTGATGTTGATAGCCAGAATTAGATGTGCACGAGCATGCCTCTACTTAGTTGGAACTGTATTTATTTGTGTATGCTGATAGGGCAATTTTCAGGAAACTGCACAGGCAAACATCGTTTTCTAAAGTTAAAACCAATTTGCATGAGAAATTTAACTGGAAAACCAGGTCCAGAATGTGGTATAGGCCTTTGTACAGGGTGTGTGTGGGGTGCTGTATTTTACCATTTTTAAGGTTTGCTTAAATGAATTAACAAAATAAGCAAAACAAATATGAAAAAAAAAAAGAAAAAAAAGAAAACCACAGTTTGTACAGCCTGAGCATTCTCAGTAAATTACTGGTGCCTTTGTGTGTGACTGTCATGCCTCACCATCGTAGACCTACTCCTAGAGTTTTGAATCCTTGATATTCACTAGAAAAGGAATGAGAAGGATAAACTTTCTCTTATACCTAAATCATACATAACACAGTAATTTCACAATTGATTTAAGCCAGAGTATGATTGTCTTGACATCAAAAGTAGTGATGCTTCCTTTCCATGATCTGACTTTTTTACAGCAGTGACTTTCTCTGAAACATACTTTACCTGTCAAAAAAAAAAAAAAAAAAAAAATCCCAAAGGCTAAGTTTGGCCCACCTTAATTGTGGGAATGGTGTGAGAGAATTGCTTGAGAAAGGGGAAATTCCAGAAAAAAACATGACGCAACAGAAGTTATGACATTACAGAGGCTTGCTTGAGGTGAGAGAGTTACCAGTTCCAGGATGGCTGGTATGTACAGAATCTACATCTCCACGATTCCCTTGGCAATACAATCTGCCCTCCTAGCACACACTATGAGTGTTGTACCATGCAACTGATAAGCACTTTGAAAAGATGTCTGGTGCTGGGCCAACAGTGGTGGCAGATCAGTTCCTTCCGATGGACTTTGTTCAAATTTCTCCTCATTCTAATGTCATTATAATGCCAAAACACAACAGGTAACTAGGAGTTACCTGCTTCCAAGGAATGATCACTCCTCACTGAGCATGCTCTCTAGATTTCCAATTAACTTTGGAGACTTTTTAAACCAATGTATAATGAAAGTATGTATAACCAGAGTCACGCAAGCTCCATCTAAACGTAAAAGAAAATATATAAAATGTAAACAAAGGGAGGAAACAAAGTAGGAAGAAGGAAGGAAGGAGAAGCAAAAGAAGGAGGAATGAAGGAAGAGGAGAGAGGGAAGACTCCATTGTAACCTCTGGATCAGTCGACAGGCTGAATCCCTTTCCTCCCCTCCAGGCAGGACACCACCTGAGGAGTCTCCTTGATGTGAGTGATGATTGTACATTTGTACACTAGGCACCAGTTAAGAACCCACAATAGAGTAGAGAATTTCCTACACTGACATTCAAAACTTGTTCTCTATATGTTGCATTTGAATAGATTGTGCTATTTGTGAACTCAACTACTTGTTTTGAAGGTGATTGGACCTACAGTCAACAGGCTGCTTGTGAGCCTGGTACTGCCAAAGTTGGGCCTATAGATACCACAGTATTTGGTATCCCTATTAAGTGATCAGTCCAGCAGCCTCTTGTCCCTCTAACCTTTGAAGACTGGCTGGAATGCAAGGGGATTCATCTCTTACCAAATTTCTTCTCCCTGCCCCCATCAAATTGCAACAGATTGGCCTAGCCACATGGATGGTGGAGCTGACCTAAAAATGGGGTAGCAGAGAAGACACAAGTGCCTGGGACAAAGCTGAAGGATGAGACCACCTCTTTTTGTGCCAGTACTATTTGTATCAGGTGAAACATCTCATGAAACTATCAGATGAACAGGAGAACATACTGGAAAACTGCTGAATAGTGAATAGAAACTGCTATTATCTGAATGCTTAGTGGGCTGATAGCAATTGCTTTCCCTGATGTGGTTTTCTGCACAGAAGAAACTGTTTGAAATTGGTAAATTGTTTTGCTTACCATTTGAGGAATGGTTTATTGGTGTCAATGAAGTTAGTTAAAAAAATCAACAAAAATGGTGATCAGAAAATTGGAAAAAAAAGCTGAATTAAAAATCATACAGCGAGTACTGCATGTACTCGGAGGAGGGTTTCTCTGGGTGCTATACAGAACAAAATTACTGGAATTCAGAGCAGTGATGCAGAATAAGATACTTACAGGATAGTGTAAGAAAATGGTAGACCTGCTAATTGTTGCTTATAGTATTCTTTGATAACAAAAGGAAAAGAAAAAAAAATATGCTGGAGGAAATTACTTGAATTCAGAAAATACTTCTCACATAAACTCTAATACTGTGTAACTGGACCTCATATCTATGGGAACAGAGAAACTTTTTTGGGTAGTTAGATATGAGATGGAGTTGCCTCTTCAGTAGCAGATTTTTAAAATATTTTTATCATAAATGCTATATTAATTACAGTGTATGTTTGATAAAATGCATTGCTCCACTCAGGTAGAGGGTTAGAAAATAATCTATGAATTTTCCTAGTTCAGCTCCACTGGATATAACAATGGTCACTGGAAATTGCACGTATTATTCTGGAGGTCCTACGAAGTAATTCAAGTTTTCTTACAGTGCCACCAGTGCTGGGATGGACTTTTTCAGTTGTTTGCAACAAAGGCTCATGGAAATCTCTGCTTCCATGAAAATTACTCCTTTAACTTTCTATTGTTGCATTTAGGTTGGAATACTTCAGAGCTTTACCAGTTGCTATCTTTATACAGCTATCTTTGACAGTGATATTTAGAGCTTTTTCCATATGAGAAAAGAGCTGAAGTTTTTTGGAAGGCTAAAGTTGAGGTGACTGCTCTTATTTTTAGTTCTAGCTTAGCTATACAAGTATGCAAGCCTAATGAATCAGTTCACTGTGATGCTTAATTGAGCTTTGTTTCTCAGATATTAGCCTGTGGCTGATTTTTGATGTGTGCTCTGTGCTACCTCTTTTAATGTTATTTACTGCTAAAAGGAAGTCTAAATTTCCCATTTGCTTTCCTTCTGTGAGTTAAACATCATGTTGTTCCCTAAGCCTGCAATAATAATTCAGGTTGTAGAGGGACATGTTTTGACAGGAACATCATACATAATTTTAAAATTAAGAGTCGCAGAACCCATGACTTATGTAGTATGACAGTTTTAGGCCTTGTAGTTCCTAAAAGGCTGGGTAATGTGAACAAGAGAATTCCTTTAATTAGTGTTATTTACTGCTCCATAAAATGAAGCATCCAGAGGACCTTTAGTATACAATTTTGTGTGGGTTGAGGTACTTGWGGTTGTTCAATTCAGAGACAGTGCTGGTACTGCAGGATGATGCAGTATTATGCCACTGCCATTCTTGGGAACTGCAATAGCAGGTAATTTTGCTGGCTTGTTCAAAATGGTGCCAGTACTTTGCATATTTTGATTTGTCCTTTTTTTTTTTTTAATTAGGCTAGTACAGCAATTTTCAAGGTAATGAAATGGTGAGCAGCACTGGAAAACTTCATCTAGCTGTTTCATACTAATAGTTATATGAAGATTTTAATTGTATGCACTACTTGCTTTTCTGTTCACATAATCCAATAACAATCAAGTGTGCATACTTTTTTAGTACTGAGCCTTTGTAAATGCTAATAATGAAGTACAGAAGGCTGCAGAGATGAAAACAAAGTGAAGAAAATGAATAAATAGAAGAAGCAAGAAAGCTATAAGAAAGAAGGAAAAGGAAAAAACATTCAAAGAAAATCTATTTCTTGTCAGCACAAAGTGTTTACTCTATACATTAAAAAAGAATAACAATCACTTCCTCGGGGCAAAACCAATAGGTGGTCAAATCCTATAAGAAAAGCATCCAAGTTAAGTGACAATAAAACTTAACTGCTCTAATTCTATGTAGCATTTTTTAACTTGCTCTTGAGAAGCTGGCGTATGTGGTGGATGTGATCTTAGAATAAAATGAATCTTACTTGTGAACTTAAAGAAATTATACAAGTACTTCAGTAGCTCAGGTGCTGTGTCTTACTCTGCAAGTTTCCCAGTCAGGACCAAGTGTGGTAGCAGCTATATATTACCCTTAGTAGTATATATCCTAGTATATGTTTATGCGTTTTTTGTTTGAAGGACTTGTGAGCTGGCCAGGCTACGGTATGGGAATGAAATTCCTGAAGGCCTGAAGGAATGTCAGATCTTAACAACTTGAATCTATTTGCAAGACCCTCCTTACTGATTAAATGTATAATCAGAGAGAGATATAGAAGAAAAATCATCAGAAATAATGTAAGCCCAAGGGGAAAAGAGGAAGAGAATAGCTTAAGCATGACAGGAGCAGTGTTCTACTAGAATAATTTAATTTAGATGGATATAAATACAACAGAAAAATCCTTAAGTTTTAATGTAAAATGTAAGCAAAATGAATACAAGGTGACTGTGAAACAGGAATGCCTTAGGAACTATTGCTTCCTCTTTATTCTCTGTCTCCTGTGCCCTGACATTATTTCATTCAAACAGCTTTGATTGGTGTGGGGACCCTTGAAGATACTTTTTTATGTTGAGCACAGTCCCTTAATGAAGTTTGATAGTACTTCATCCTTAGTGTGTCGTCATCCTACTGCTTATTAGGAAGGAATTGGATGTGATAGTTGATAGGTGGTTTACTCCTTCTCATTCTGTCACTGGAGGAATTCTTTATCTGCGGGGATGATAATAGCAATTTGGGTCAATGGTGCAGAACACCTTGTGAAGTAGCAGCTAGAGGAAAACAGGTCATGAAAGAGTACACTGCTAGTTTTGAGCATAATGAGGTGAAATTTGTGGTGTTATTTTGCTTTTTTGAGACACTATCTTAGTATCCAACTGATCATTTGAAAAGCATGGAAAAATTACTCCCAAAGTCCAAGGTTCTGTTGTGTGTAAAAAGTGGTGGGATTATCCTGGTACTTCTGATGTTGTCATGTGCGGGTATTAATGTCTTTGCTCCTCTAATGTAAATTCTTTGCCTTTGTATGTTCTATTGCAAAGAGAAATAAAGACATAAATAAGGAAGTATTCATAATATAATTGGTTTTAATCTCCTGCCAGAGACAATGGCACGTTTCCAAGAACTGCATTTCTTTAGTTTCACTTACCTTCCTCTTGTTCTTTTGGCTTGTCTCCCAGTTGTTTGTCATGGTGCAGGGGCTTGAGCTTATATTTCCCAGATATTAGAAAAAGGTCATATATATTTGCTTGTTTGTATCAATCAATTTGCTTTTTGTATCAATCATTAAATATTCATTGGACTCGATTCTCTCATGCTCCAGTGTGTGTTCTGACAGTGGCATTAGAGTCAACTTTTTTGCTTTTTTTCCACATCCTCTATGATTATTTAATGTAAAGCTAGAAGATTCTGCCTCATTTCAGAACTATTGCCTATAATGGAAAAAATCTGCCTTCTATTTTCTAGATATTCATAACGTATATAACCAAATAGAATCGTTATGATATGGGATAAAGCTCTGAAAAAGAGATATATTTTAATTAGGTAATAATGGTAGTAATAAAAAGTTTGTTTTTTAGGTAGTACAGAAGGTTCTAATGAGCTGTGAATTTGGAAGAAGTCTTTGGTAGACATGAAAAAATGGGCAGCGTAGTTTAAAACTCTTTTTGGATGTAATCTCAGGAGTGCCATGAAAAAGTTCAACATGAAACAAGGCCTGGAGATTTTGTAGATGTTTACATTTGGCATTTCTATTCTGAGAATCTCTTAAAAATAAGTACTTGTACTTTTAAAAACATATATTGCATATAGAAAAAATGCAATTTAAGGGGAACTTAGAGGGCTAAAAAACAGGAGGAAGCAAATGCACTTCTCGATTTCTTGTCATTACAAATACATCATATCTGAGCTTTCTAGATTCTTTCATCTGTTTATTTGGCTTGAATTTGGCAGATCTAGAATGCATAAATGATATGGAAAGCCTTTTTTTTTTTGTTTCTGTTGTGTCACCTCTGCTACATACTTCCTTCTCTCTTATATATTTTTAAACATATTTCTGGAGTATTTATAGAGAAACAGCTGTACCTACGGATGGACAAATACCTAAGAAATACTGTAATATTGACAGGACAATATCTTTTCTCCCTAAAGTATCATCATCGAAAAAATAAGCGACCAGGATCCTCCAGGTCTAATGTCTGAGTAGCAGTCAGAGTAATACATAAGAACAAATAATCCAAGAGGAATAAATGCTGTGCGCCCACTGGGTTTTTACAGCCATTGTCCTCTCTCTCCAGAGGTTCTGCCTCTGTTGTGAACTCAGTAAATCTTACTGATTCTCTCACTCTGTGCCCCTGATTTTATGCAGCCTATACAAGGATGTGTACATAAGGGTGTGCACAAAAGCACACGACTGCTTTTTAAATACCTGATATTTTATATGAATATGATGTATCTGAAGAACAGCTCATATGCATGAATACACAGTATGTTGATATTATTAACCAGTCAAGTTTTGTGATCTTGCCTACAAAACGAAGACTTACAATGATGTTTGGCTTTATAATATTTTATTGTTTGGGATTCTGAAAAGAAAGATCGAAGAAAGTTAATATGGAGGAGAAAAACTCCTAATAAAAAAACCCCCATCATTGTGCTCAGAATTAGCTATTGTCCCTCAGACAGTAGGTCCTAGAGTCACGGATGTCATTCCATCAGATTATTAGCTTGGTACGTGGCTGTGGAATGACAGGATTTGAATAGGAAAAGCACAGCGGCAAAAGAGAAGTTATCAATACAACAGTGAACAGATTGAGAATGCACTCATGGCTTATCTGAAGACAGGGACTCAAGAATCGTTATTCACCTTTCTTTTTCACTGTAAAAGAATTAGAGGGCAATCAAAGAAGTGATCAGGCAACCTGTTTAAATCTAGGAAGCAAACAAAACAACAAAACCCTTACTGAAAAGGCAAAAAGCATGACTGAGTAAATTCATGAAATAAAAAATCCATCGAGAGTTACTAAACTCAAAGATGTGAACAGTGGCTYGCTAGGACCTTAAGCCATAGATTTCTGGAAGCTGAAAGTCCTGTCCTCTTGTTTCCTACTCAGCTGTTTCTGCCCACTGTTAGACAGGATGTTAGATTAAGTTGACTGTATTCTGAGCAATACAGTCATTCTTATGTTTTTGTTGAGAACTAGAATATATAGAATATCTATCTTCCTGCCCTCCCTTTTTGCCCTGAAGGCAACTGTAACCAGATATTAGTCTCCTTGTCAGAAAAAAACCAACACTGGAATAAAAACAAATCTATGAGAAGAAAATATAAACAAGGAGGTCCTTTCAGCTTATCTACTTTGTGGAGAAGCTCTTTGTTTTTTCTTTCTCTAATATTCTAGGTTAATTTAGTTCACTAGATAAGTGTTGCAGCCACTCTTTGCACAAGCTTAAAAAAACTTGAAAAAAGTGAAAACAAGTTATCTCAAATCTAGCTCTCTAGTGAATCTGTGAACGTCACACGTTTATGCTTTTGCAGCAATGTTTTACATTTACAACAGATTTATTTATTTATTTATTTCAAATATCCTGCAAGGAAAATAATGGAATCAGTTACTTTGAGTAGCAAATACTTCAAGAGCCTCCTGGAAAAAGTGTGTTTTCTGAGAAGGCCTTTAGTAAGGAACTAATGAGTAATTTCAGGCTCTCTGTGAAGCATAAGCATGAATGACAGAAAAGAATGTAAGAATGAGTTTTGTGCCCTCCTCAAGATCACCAAAAGAACCATTAGCTGGGTGAAAAGGAATTCAGACTATCCAACTTTAATATGGATTTTTTTTTTCTGTGGATGAGAATATTTGTAGTGACCCTGCGATATCTCCACTTTTAGTTTACATTGGCAATATGTTTTTTCTTTTCTTTTTTTTTTTTGAATAGTTTGTATGAAACCCATCTGTTCTGTGATAAATTTAATGTCAGCCACTTTTCCTTCTTCCCAGATGACATTAACACATTCCAAAACGTGTTTTGTGCATCCCTAAATTAAAGTATTTGCTAATTACCAATAAAATTGCAGAACAATGAAGACTGAATAAACATAAATGCTCCTTTGAAGCTAGTTCCATCTGGAAAATAAAAGAATAAGCATGTTAGCAAGACAAGTTTAAGTTAAAAGTACAAGAAGAAAAAGTGTGTTGTTATTAAACTCTAGCAAAAACAGAAACTCCAAACTTGCTTCCAATGACAAATAATAAAATGAAAAATAAAATTTGCCACAGAAATCAGAAGGCAAGTTTTTCTCGTGCTGTTTACTTTACTGTTATAGCTGCGTGGTGATCTTTAAAGTAGTCAGGAGGTGCTTTCTTCCGTTTTCTATTACAAAGATACAGGTCAAAAAGATGTCAACCTTCAACTCTGGAGACAGAAGTAGTGCAAAATATGTGTGTTGAAAATACTTTTAGGAAGTACAAAAGAGTAATTCTCTTCTTGTACATACACCTGTTTTCCATTATTTCTAGATTTTCCTGCCAATCTGCATTTCTCACTTGTGACAAGTTCTGTGAAGTTGATAACTTCAAAGCTTGATTTGTTGCAATAGCCCCTTGAAGCTACTAGGCTTTAATTTTCCAGGCTTTGTAGCGAGAGGGAAGAAATCATAACACCATAGGAAAATAGCACATTTATTAAATAATACAACTCATATAATCAGTGTCTTAGTTGCAATGTGATAAATCTTGTTTTCCTAATAAGTAATGAGTAATGAATAAAACTGTTTCAGATTCAATCCTTCTTGTATTGTCAAGATTGAGACAATTGTGAAATCTGTATGGAGCTCCAAATTGAGTATTTACTTTGCTTACAGTTTTATTACATTTGAAATTCTAATATTTGTTTAGCTGTAAATCTGAATTTTTTATGCTGAACACTTCAGCCAATATGGCTTTTTTAACAGAAAGTAAGTCCAAGAAATTGAAGTCTCTTCTTCTGTTCAATATACCCGAAGTATGTGGTGGTATTGCTTTCATAAACCTAAATTTTGTCACATTTTATATAGAGGAAAGACTTCTTAGATTTTGCTTGAAAGCCATCACTCATAAATGTATATCTTGTTTACCATTTCCCTTTCAGTGATAGGGAAATAATAATTGTGAAGATAGATACTGGTCACTGGCTGTATTATAAATGTGCTAACCTTTTCTTCTGACCATGAATATAACTTTCCTTATTGCTGTCTGCTGTCTTTTGAAAGTCAGCTATAGCAGTGCATGTGCTGCCAAATCTAGTCTTTTAACCCACTGGGGACTTCATTAGTAGATATCTTTTTTTGAGTTCAAAGATTGCACTTGAGAATTTTAAAACTATCTAGTTGACTAATTAGCTTACCTCCAAGGACTGTGTTTAACAGTGTACAAACCTTTTTTATTGATGTGGGCATTTGCACACATCTCCATTCAACTTAAAGCATCACCATTCCCTGTAGCATTCAAGGACAAATGCTTTTAAATTTGGGGTGTGATAGCAAGGCTTTCCCTTGTCTATTAGCTCTGCTTTTGCAGAATGTCTCCTTTCTTCTTCTGTGAGGATAAGTAATCTAATTTTAAACAAATTGCTGCCGTGTATGGCATATGTTAGGAATGAGTGTTACTGTGGCAGCACAAGAAATTTCCCACATGGTTTCATTTTTTGAAGTCCATGTCTAAGTAAATTCCTCTTAAAATTAGAATAATCAAACCAATCCTTAATGGCATACTAATCTCAAACCGTAACATATGGCCTGATTCACAAGCCATTATTCTGTGGATTTTGAAGTTTCTGGGATGAGTAAATCTGCTGATCAAGTCTGCCTAATCCATTTCCGTGTGTAGTAATCCTGACTGTGGTGGAGTGGAGAGATTCCTTTCAATCCGTACAGACTCATTAGGGAGGTCCTTGGCTCACCCATCAGAGACCATAATTGCCATGTGTATCTCCGGATGGGTTTGTGTTCCCAGTCCTATCACCTCCTGCCATTTTGTTTGCTACTGAYTGAGCAGACTCATTTGGCCAAATAGTGCTGAAGGATTTTTTTTCCCTTTTTAATGGACTGCTTGGAGTTCCTCAAGAGGTGCCTCTCTTGCTGTAGGTGGGTTTTAGGCAGCTAATACTTCTGCCTGAGCTTTTGGCTCCTTTTCTTCATGTTTCAAAGAAAAATGAAAGCCCTGGAGGACTGTGGCTTTACAATGGAAGGATCAATTAATGGTGTACAGAATGATAAACACAATACTTCAGTATACACATGCTAACTGGTGGACAACTTCTGTTGGTATTTCACAAGATCATTTGTTCTGATTTCGGTTGCTGTGAGTGCACAACCAAATTCTTAGTGCATTTCTAAAATTTTCTGCTGACCTGAGCAATGAAGTTTCAGTTCTTTCTAGCAAACTTGTTCATAGTTTATCCAGAGTCCTGCTCCAGAAGCACATCTACATACCAAAATTCATCATTCCTGTACTGCATCCTTCTATTCATCTCTTCACAGTCTTGGCAATATATAGTTAGAAGTAGCTGTTAGAAATATTCTTTTGCAAGAGATATTCAAAAATGACATTTCCTCACACACTGATTTTTCACTGTAGAAATGGGGGAAAGTGCAGGTCCTTTCTGCTGTTTAGCTTGGGTAAGTGCTCCTGATCTGATTTCAGTAAAATAGTCTATTAAGTCTCAGTTGTTCATTTGCTTTTCTCAGGGATTGCATGTGGGAGGGCTGGCATCTTTGAATATTCTTGATTTTTGAATCCAAAGCAGTGGTTAAAATATTTTGATTATTTTCCAGCATTAACTGTGAATTTACTACAAATATCTCATTCTCTGCTCTTCATCAGTATGTTTAATTCTGTATGTGTAGATGGGACTGAACACTCACATCACTTCTGAGGTGCTGCACCAGCTGGCAGCGCAGTTGGAGCTTTTGGACAGCTGGTGCACTTTGAAGTCAAAAGTAAGCTCTGCTGAAGGGTCACTAAGTCACCACATGTGTCACAGAGGACCTCCTTTTAAGCTGAAATAGATATTCTCTGAGCCAGATTTTTTTCTTCTTTAGACTTTACCTGGGATTGCAAAATGGCGGTTATCAACAGTGGACATATGCTGGCAAGTCTTAATGAACTTCATGCTCAGATTATACATAGATGGTCCTCCCTGAAAGTAGACAKGAACTATGAAAGTAGTGTTCACATTACTTCACAGTACTTGCTTTTTTCCCCTCTACTGGAGTAATTTTATGCCTTTGTGATTAAAATAATGTTGATAGTGTGAAAAAAGAACAGAGAAGGGAATTGTGTTTATTATTATGAGAATAATGTTCTGGGCACTCTGCTTTCAATTTCCTTTTGCTATTGCTTTGCATTACACAGGAGGCTCTTTACTTAGACTACCTTTTGCCTCAGAAGAGAAAATCCATCCCATGTGTGAAAAGTAAAACAAAGAGGAGGCTATTTTTGGAAAATTTAGAGATGCTTTCTTTAGCTACCTGAAGCTATCTTGGGGAGTCTGAGCTGGTTTTGCAGATCAGGGCTGGATTTGACAAATCTTCATTCTAGAAACTAAACTGGAAATGGTCTCCTTTCCAAATATCTTTTTATTTTCTTTGCATCGTTTCTTTCTGAATAACAGCCTTCTATTATAGTCTTCATGCTTTCTTTCTCACTGCCCTGATCAAATATTTTACACATCTTTAGCAAATGAAACCCTTACATTCATTAAAATCATAAACTGATAGTTGTTAATCAAAATATTTTCATAGGATTTATCAGTATAATACTACAAGTCAACTTCATCCTCCCTTTTCTTACCTCTCTTCAAATATAACTTGCTACTATTGCAAAAATCACTGACGACCCAGAGAGTATCATGTAGTACAGTAAAGAACTAAAAAGAGCAGGATTTTGTGTATGTCACAGTAACATTAACAGACTAACTGCAATCTTGATTGGTAAATAGGCCTTTAATTATATTTCTTTTTATGACTACTCAATGAAGGGTCAAAAGAAGGTAASTTAAATTTTATTTTCCACTTACATATGTTTTTGTTCAAAAACTCAGTTTTTGATRTTATTTTTCAGGACAACCTGTAGGTAGTTTGTTCCTGGACTTGTTTGTTTGCAAGAGGAAGACTTGAGAATCGTATACAGTGATTATTATAACCACGTAGGAGAAAAAAACTATTCCAGAACTTGTTTATATTAACACCTGTGACATTCATTCTTGAACATTTGAAATAGTAATTACTCTAATGGAATCTTTTTAGAATATGAAAATACCATCTTTTCATAATGTAGTAATGCAGTGTATTCAGAATTTATTAATATTAAATTTTCAGTGGACAGTCTGGCATTCTAATTTTGTCTGTTGTTTGGAGAAACTTGGCTTTAATGATGTTGCTTTCACATGCATATGTCCCATATGTTTTGTTTTAAATTATTCCTTCCTCTCCTGAATACTTATTAGATTGCAAGTCATTTCCATGACATTTCATTCAGACTTGGTATCTTCCCCTCTTCTTCTAGATAATAACAGGCTGTTGAAGGTAAATCCAAGTGGCTTGAGAAACATTGTGTGCAGTTGGGTGTATGCCTCTTCAGGAATGCAAGAGTTTCTCCTGTCTYCAGAATATAAATGATGCAAACAAACACATTTGTCATTGTTCTGCAGATACGCAAGGTCAAAGGACAAATTTTGTGAATCGGTCAATTTAATGTATTTAAGATTTCTGTAGTTTCTGTTCTTGAAGAAGAATATTGGAAATGCTTTAAAGAGGGTTGCTAGCTAGAATGAACACTTCTTCACCAAAACATTTGCCTTACCTTTTAATATSACATGGTCTGATAAACCTGAGGAGTAAACCAACATAAATCTGTAGGATTTATTTCCAAATTGATATCTGGAAAAGATCATATTGAGCCCTAGTTCTGATCAAAACTACTACAGCAGCATTTCTCGTCACCTTATTTGATAAAAAACAGTGAACACAAAGGAAAAATGTTGCAGAATAACAAAACCAAAGAAGCTAATACTATGCTATACATGGATACTTTTATTCTGCAATATTTTATTTCAATTTTCTTGAAGGTAGTTATCATGAGCAATTTWAAAACAGGTTTTCGTTTATGATCACAGACCAGAGTTTTCAATTCACTTTCCACTAAGCTTTCAGATAAAGCTTTTCTACTCAGAGACTTGTAGAAAGGGAACACAGTAGTAGTGTGAATTACCTAATAAACCCTGCAGTTGAGTGAAATGTTTTATATTGCTTAAGTAATATTAATTGTATTAGACTTGCATAAAACGACTTAGTGAATAATTATTTCTTTTAGCTTTGTTCTTAGTTGTGGTTTTATTTTCATTAAGTGATTYGACTGTCTCCTAATTTAATCTCTAATGAAATAGAATTGAAGGGCTGAATTTTAGAGGAGTTTTGATTTGACATTTTAAACAACGTTAGCTAATAGTTTAATTCTTGGCCACAATATTGTGCCAGTTTATCATGGATTTTGTGATTATATTAATKACTAAGTTGTTTGGATAAACAGTCTTCAGAAGTGTTTGACATCTGCAGCTCAGATTTTTTCTGTTTGTCTATTCTTGCTAGAATATTTTTTCTATAGGGCTATCAAACACTTATACCAAAGTTGTATGTGCTAGGGGAAAAATTCTAAAGTGATCCAGAAAGGTGCTATCTGAAAAAAAAGCTAATTTGGTTTGTGAAAATACTAGTGGAAAACACTAGCAGTGAACATTTGGCAGAATTTGAGAGTCATCTGGAAGAAGAGTCTATCACTGATCAGCTATCATATTTAAATGGAATGGCAACAGCCATAGTAGAGGCTGACAATTTCTTCTACAAATTTTCCTACTCCTGCTTGAACCAGTCTATTTTCAGACATAAACTAACATTTTCTTTCCCAGAAATAAAGTCTTGATATATGTAAATGGTAGTSTGTTCTACAAATCTTTTCTGGTACAATCTGATGGGATGCTTAGTTGCTATGTATAGGAAAATAGATTGTCTCTTCATTTTTGTCTTCCCTACCTGCTTGCCAGATCTTATTGGAGACAGCACATCTTTTCTTCAATGGGATGCTACTACACAGAGGTTGAAAATTAACTTTGTGTCCAATATTCTGGAAAATTTGAAGCTTCTTCCCAGATGTCCCAGGCCCCCCAAGTTAAACTCAGTGTATGACTCTCAATTACTAATATGCCTGAGGCATATTTCTGGGGAGGATCTTCTGCAAAACCTGGTATTGATTAATAGGCCAAGAATGTTATAAGAAATTTAAGTTCCTACATCCTGAATGATACTGTTCTGTGAAGTTGTCATATTATTGCCTAAATGCTAACTGTGCCTGTAAGATGACCTTTTTAGCTATCAGTTACACCTATTCCCCATGTTTTTCCAGTAACAGTGTATTTTCAAGATATTACATGCTATGCCTTAGCTTCATTCTTCACTGAATTACTCAGTTGTGATTTTAGATAGTCATCAGTGCCTTGAATTTGCATGATTAACCAAGACTGCTGTGTTTCTTACTTAGTTTCTGTGTTTCTGTTACAGAGAGAGCCTTATTTCCTATGATCAACCAGTGTGATCAGCTGATTTTTTTTTCTTTTTCCTCTTTTTGTTTTTCCTCTTTTTCTTTTTTTTTCCCTCTTTTTCTTTTTTTCCTCTTTTCCTTTTTTTCTACAAAGACATGGAAACAGCTTTGATCAAGTATAAGGAAGCATGTGGTGCCAATGCTTGACTGCTGGTATAAATGAAAAGCTTCCTGTAGCAGAAAAGGTATTTTCAGTATTGCGCTGGCTGCTGATCTAAACCCATCATTGCATGCCACATGCACCCTAGAGCAACCGTCTGACCAACTTGTGAGCAGACTCCATGCCATCTGAACAGATGGGCATGAGTATAAGCTGACAACGGAGCCCATATGTTCCTAACTTGTGAATGTTGAGGAGGGGATTCTCAGCCAAGACTGTGCAGATGACTCTGTCCCAGTCTTACGTGATTATAAGATTATACCAATCTAAGTATATGGTATAATTCATTAACCCAGAGTAGGTTTTCAAATACCTGAAGACAGTTAATATTGCTAATAACTGTAATCTGTTTATGGATGAATGGACCTTTTTTTTTTCTATGCTTGACTATATAATAAAAAATTAAAGGAAATAAATGATTACAAATGATCTTGTCTTTGAAGGTTGTGGAGACTTTTGCTTTGTATTTTTTTGGTTTTTTTTTTTGTTACTTTTATGATTCTACTGGGAGATAGTTGTTATAAGTAAAAAAACCCCAAAGATGATAGTAAAAGAATGACTAATTTTGTGTAAGGTTTCTGCAAAAATGTTCTCAATTTTTAGGAGGAATAATATAAGTTAATGGTATGTATTAATCTTCTAAAGTTGCATAAACTGCAATAATTTATTTTCCTTTAGAGAAGACTTTAACTGCATATAATTTTTCCTGCTGCCATATTAACTTATGACAATAAGCTAAAAATATTTGAAAGTGGACTTCTGTTTTGTTAATTATAATATTTTCAGTCAGGTTTACAATAGTGATATTTTTATTATTCCCTTTCTATTGAATTGCTTAAATGAGAGAAGTGTGTGTGTGGGAAAGACTAGTATAACAAGATTTGTTACACTATGTAAAACTAGCGGGTGAGAAAAGTGTAAAGATATTGTACATGGCAGGAAATCTTTTGCAAAATTTCCACCAACACTGTATCTCTTTTTCCCTGATATGTTTGGGGTTGAGTGGAGAAGRGAGAAAAACTCTTCACCTATGAGGTAGACAAACTTTAGCTTGGAAGAAAAAAGTGACAATCTGAGTTACACTTGACTGACTTGGTAACTAGTCATTCTAGTGTCAGAAATCACAGATGCATTTGCATAAAGATTTCATGTCTGAGCAGCAGTACAGCACATCACATGTTCTTTGAAAATCACATCTTGATTTAGTGATTGACCAAGTACTGTCTCGGCAATGCCAGCGGGGTCCCATGTAAATCAGCACATTCCCAAGCAGCTTGATTGGAGCTACAGTGGAGTGAATGGTAGTTCCCTGGGCTGAATCACCTGGATTTGAGAAAGCATTTCAGGCTGATTTGTATTTTTAACTARTAGCTTATACTGGGAGTTGGAAACGGAGTTTGGCAGCCTTCACAAAGACTACAAAGACTTGCTCAGATCTAACAGCACTGGGTGTGTAATTGCCAGTTAGCAGCATGAGCTGACACTGYGGCTGCCGATGACAAGTTTCATTCCTGCACCATAACAGCCTACAATGAGACACAAAACAGGCAGCGAAGGCTGCAGCTTAGAAAGAAGACGATGCTTTGTAGAGAGACCTTAGTAAATATTTACTCTATACAGTTGAAAYGCCATTATTTTAGTTTAAGAAAGATGATTATGGATAAGAGGCAGATTGCTGATCAGAGGGAGGTATGCCTACAAAGTGACATGTGATGAATGCTTTTGCATTGCGACCGTTTGGAGTTGCTTTGTCTCCTCTTACAGCCCTAGTAGAAATGCAGCACCTTTATGAAGGATTTGTTTTTGTAACTTGATAAAAGTTGATGTAGTGAATGATAGACTGTAGAGAGATTTCACTCTGTTATTCTTCCTTCACTCTGGATAAGAGAAAGGAATAAAAACTCTTTTTTTTTTTTTTTTTCTCTGAAGGGATTATCATTCTTTCTGTGAAATGTGAGACTTAGACTCATTTTACTCAACCAGGTAGTTTCCAGTCCTCTGTCCCAGTAAGGCTCTTTGCAGGTGCTGCATCACTACAGCACAGCAAGTGCATTCCAGCTTTATTTGTATTAAAATTGAACCCGTAATCTCTGCCTCCTTAGAGGATACGTTGAACTCATCTTCAGAACTTGCTGGTAAGAATCCATACTTTCTTCTTGTTTCCCATTATGTATTCCAGCAATATCTGCTGCAGAGATAGAGCTGAATTTATTTGAGAGGTTATTAATGTATTTCCTGGATCACTTAGTTGCTGTAGGGTTCTGCTTCATCCCTTAGAAGGAGTACTGTTACCATGACTTGGTCCAGGAAGAGTGAAACAGCTACTCTCTTCTCTTCTTCTGTTCCATTTATATTTGGATTTTAGACAAACCTCCATTTTTTTTCTACCTTGAAATTTTTTTTCTTCAACAACTTCAATAGTTATAATTTAATTCATTTGTATCATGAATCCACTCTTTTTGTATCTTACAAACTGCAGGTTAAATCGTTCAAAGAAAATTGCATCTTCCCTTCAACATTTTAAATTTCACATTGATTTTGAATATCTTGCAGAATGCAGTCTGAGGAATAATTTTAAATGTTTGTTTTTGTGGAAAGGCCTATGAAAAGAAATTTCTTCTTTTCTTCTCACTCTCTCCCCCACCCTTTCCCTCCAGTGATGGCAACAAGGAGACCATAGGTGCTGCCTCATTAAAAATAATATGTACCTGATAGAGTTGTTTCAAAACTCAGAAAACTCCTTGTGATGAAGAAGACATTTACTTTGAGAGTTTATAAGCAAATTCTTAACTTTTTAAAACTTGTTGTTCTGCTTCACGCTTATACATATTTCTTTTATCTTCATAGTCTAAGCGCAGAGAAAGACTCTATTAGTTGGAGTTTTAAGGGTGGAGAATGAGATGGATCCAGATATGCATCCAGTTAATGTTGTTATGCAAGGGAAATATGCCAGTTTTCTTCTCTGTTTGTGTCTGAATATAATGGCAAATCTGAAGGTGAATTATTTGCCCTTTATGTTGGATCTTGCTTCATAGATAAAAATAAACTAGGATGTTATACTGWTTGTTCTTTGACCAGACCTTGAGCTTGCTAGATCACTGAGCACTCACTCACTTGACTACAAACTCGTAACTTTTTTAAGATATAGAAAATTCAATTAGAGAAAGAGAATAGGAGAAAATAGAACTTACGCAGCCTTCCACTTTCCCCTGTTCTCTTGCATGTGGGTCTTTGTTTCTGTGCCTGGCTTCAACTATCTTGGAAACTTTGAGTTGCAGCTCAGCTACCTGGAGGCTGCTGATGCCTCTGAGTATGGCACTCTGGCTTCTTGCTACAGCCTGGCTCTGCATAAGCTGCAGCCTGTGCTCCTTGCTGCAGCTTTCCCCTGTACTGTATCCGTCTGTGCTTCCTCATGATTTAGCAGCTGCCAAAAGGAAGGACTGGCAGGCGTCCTTATAATGGGCCTCTGCGAAAAGAAATACTACTCTTAACTGAGACCTTACTTTGCTCAGCAATTACAGTGCTGGCACGTTCTCCAGTATGTGTGGAAACACGTGGTATTAGGTGCAGCCGTGTGTATCTGTTGCTTGATAATGCTGCACATAACTGTGTAAAATATTTTTTTTCTGCTTTGCAAGCATTCATGCAGCTTATTCTTTTGTTTCTTGGCTGTTTATTTTTGTGTCCTTTAATCCTTTTTTTTTTAATTCTTCAGTTTTCTTATTGTAGAATATAGTGAACATGAAAAACTACTTTTGCATGGTACCTAAGATATGCCGTATTTACTTTGACATCTTTCTGCATTTTTTTCTTGATTTTTCCAATGTCGCAAATAAAAGTGATTGAAGGAAAGTTTGCTTTGAATTTTGGAGTGATTGCAATGCATTAAAAGTAAATCAGGATGAGATATGCATAAACTTGTAGGAATAAGATGTCTGGTTTATGATTTTGGGAGGTCAAATTAGGCCTTGTCAACTTCTAATATAATGACTAATTATAGGTYCTTTATTGCCTTATTTATATTTGATAAACATGTAGCAGAATTCTTTGGTGTGTTKCTAATACTTTATATGGATTTATTGAATTGTATATCTGTAGTTTTGAGAATCTTACAGTACTGGATTGGCTGTCTTTTTTCAAGCTCCCTTTCCTTATTACTTCTTACTTGCAGACCTTATGGACTTTTTACTCCTGTTTTGTTTATATATGCTACACCTTGCCTTGCTGACTAGCACTTTCCTTAACATGTGTGTTATTCTCTTGCCTGGTTCTTTCTCTTCTTCTACACTCAGGCATTAGTTTAATGTATGCTTTTTTCCATTTCTCTTACATTTTCCTTTTTRTACATTTTTCCTTTTTTTTTTTTTTCACAGCTGGCATGAAATTTGGAGCTCTCTTCTATTAGTCCTTCTCCCTGGTTTATTTACTATGTATCACATCAAACTTGACCCTGGTACATCAGTTTGCCAAGTGCCTGTTTTCCACTAAATCCTCCAAAGACTGCCCATCTGAAACCTTCCTTGGATACAATTTTCTCATTCATCTGTTGATCCTCTCTTCTTTTATGATCTCTCCCCTTACAGACAGAAATAGTTACCATTCACCTTGCTTATGCCCTCTTCTTGTCAGTATTCTTTCTTGCCTTGAGTGCATATCTCATACCTTTTACTCATGGCAGATATCATACATCTTCCTTGGCTGCAACTATTTGGGTAACAGACTTGTCAGTTCTTATGATCAGGCCTGCAGTAGTGGTAGGTAGTGACCTTTTCCTAGGGCTGGTGTAAATCTTAGAATTTTTCTTTCTGCTGTCAGCAGATCTTCCTGTTTTCCTTCTCAGTCTGCCATCCTATTGTCCTTATTCCTCTTAGGTTATGGTCCCTTATTGTCTGTCTGCTTCATGCTTTTCTTCCTTACCTCTTTGATGTTTCCTGTTGGTCTTCTTTGCAACATATCTCAGTTTCTCTTCCTTGGCTGTGCAATCTGGAATTGGGTCTTAAGGCAGCGTGAACATTCTCACTGTGTGCTCTCCATAGCCTCAAGTTTTGAAGGTAGACAGGCAAAAGTTGGGCAGACTTCCACACGGATCCACTTTGTTCTTTTGCTTTAATSACTGACAGCTGATTTAGGACATATTGTTTCCTTGTTAAAATGAAGTGGTTCTCATTCTGTTAAAGTGATCAAAACCTGGAAATCAGCAGTGCTGGGATATATGTCTCCTAGTCCCCAACATGGATACCACAAACACCACTGAGTACCAGACAGAAGAATGCAATTATTTACTCCAAATGAGCAAGCTGCTGCTGCTTCTTCATCGAGGAGTTATGTTCTGAATACTGCTACTGCCTCAATCATTTTATGAAGAGAACCACAGCTCCTTTGAGGATGCAGTTGAATGAGGAGCGGGTTWATCTGAAAAATTGACACCGTCTCTGAGAAGAAGGATGATATAAAACCTTATTAAGAGAATATACACTTTGTGAACTTTCTCTTCAGGATGTTCCTTCTGAAATCTGGAATACTGCATCAGTATGTGYAGACTGTAATTTCTCCTTCCATTTCAATATTTTCTTGTTCATCATTTTTCTTTGCTATTTCTTCCACACAAAGTGTCAGTAAAAAAGAAAGATTTAAAGTTAAAAGGTYGACCACTGAAAACTCCAGAACCCCATTTAGGTGCTCTGATTACAYAGTAATCTTTACTAGATATGTTTTCTGACACTGATTGTGGTATTTTCAGTGTGCAGATGCAGCACATTCGCTTAATGCTCTGTTCCTTTGTCACTGAGCAATGAGTGACCCCAGGTCTTATTTACTGAACATAAGCAGTTTCCAGAGAGGAGTCATGACATCTCATGAGGCTGTGCCAGGATAAGTAGGATTATAAGCCTAACATATTCCACTATTAGTTTTAGTACTTGGAATTCACACAATGACAGAAGAAGAAAAACTAAAAATGCATTCACAGCCAAAAGAAAAAGAAAAAAAAAAAAAAAAGAGAGAGAGATGCTTCTTCTTTGCATGATTCAAATCAGGCAGCAGCTTATTTTCTATATCAGCAGAAGTAACTACGACTTCAAGACTAACACTTGGGCAAAAGTGCCTCTAGATGGATCCATTAAGCCTCATCCTTAACTACAGAGCTGTAACACATTCCAGCTTTCTTTATGGCCCACAGCTGTGAATGGAAGATGCAGGAGAATACCATACAGGTTCCTAGATTTCAACCTACTCCATTGAGCTGGTTCTAACAGTCGTTACAGCACCAACTTCTTGTATATCCTTGTTAAATATAGACTTTGTATTATTATTATTGCACTTGGACTCTGCTAGATGCCAGTAAAGTACAGTAAGAAGCCCATGCTGTCTGTTACAAAATCTTTTTTAACGGTATTGTTGGGTAGTCAATACCTTTTGATGATACTTTTCACTGTGGCAAAAGAGCTATTTTATGGGGTACATTGTTATCTGGCTTGTCAGTGATCTATTCAGCTTCCTTTCCAGTTGGAACAGGCAGTTAAAAATGTGAAATTGCCAGGCTAATGAACTATTCTCACATAAAAGGTAGTGCTCTCCCCAGTGAGCCTAAACTGAAAGCTATGTCAGTGTCTACAGGCTTAAGGATCTATAGTCTAGCTCTCAGAAAAAAAGTTAGATGGGACAAGCAGTCAGTCTTGCAAGAAATGTTTCTTTTTTTTTTTTTTAAAGAAAGTTTTTCATATGCAAGTTTTGAGAATATTAATTGTGTTCYGTTTGGTCTACTAGTAGTGGGGTAGTTTGTGGACCTCTGGGGAGAGATGTCTCAGATGATCTTGTGAGACGTTATTCAGCCAACTAAGGAATTGGATTATTCAAGTTTGACCTAAGACTGTGATAGTTCTTTTTATCGTTTGCAATCTTGTTTCCAGCTTTATAATTGTTTTGCTCTGCTAGAATAAACTCATAATTTTTTTTTCACTCTTAATTGTCCCTGTTAAAGTCRGGGCAGAACGTAACTGGCCAATTTTTGTCACATGCTTCTTCAGAGCAGACAAATTAAATGATGAATGTAGACAGCCASAGGGAGCGTTATACATCTATTTATATATTTAATCTACATGTTAACAAGATTTAAAGATTAGAGGGTACTTCTTTCACCCTGTGAGAGGCACTGAAGAGAACATTGTGGCCAATTCCTTCATTGTTTCWGATCTTTCCTTGCAGATCAAGGGGTCACAAGCCAGAGACACAGCTTACAGCTCCTTCAGTTATCATGTAGAGCCTGGGTCGTTCAAGAAAATGATCAATAGACTGCCCATGTGAATGAAGGAAGCAGTTTAGCTTGGACTCCTTAGGGATAATGAGAAGCACTGGTCCCTTCAGATATTCATGAGTAAATACCATAGTCCTGTTCAATCTCTACTCTTAAGTTATAGTACCTGAATGAATGAATAAATAAAATTCTGTTGTTCACAGGCATAAAGTGAAGCTTACTGAATAATCTTGCACACTTTTTTTTTTTTTTTTTTGCCAGTAAGCAACATGGCAGAAAAGACCAAGCCACAGATGTGCAGCAAATACTCTAGGCACATGTACACTCATGGGTAAGCATACCAGCTTCTTATTCCTTTGCAGAAAAAAATGTCACATTTAAAGGTTAAGGATTCAAGTATATTCACACATTTATATGCCATGCCTACAGGATAACCTATTTACAGTATAATAACTTCTAGGCTGAGAGGAGTTCCCCAGATGAGCTGTAGCTGTGAATCTCTCCTTATGCTTCCTGTGAAGATATAGCAGATGGATAAATTTCTTGCCATGCTTCCTACCCTCCCTGCCAAAAACAAAGATCAATAAAAAAATGATTCCCTTCACCCCTGCTGCTGTTGTTCACAATGCCATATATTACTGAAATGATTTTGTCTGGCCTRTTTTTCCCGGTGTCTTTTAGAGGTTTTCTCAACTCACCCTTTTCACCTCACCCTCTAAAAAAGCTGGCTCAACAGAGGAGAGAGGAAAAAGCAGATGCTCTTTTATTTCTTCTGTTTTCTTCTCTTATTTCTTCTGTTCCACCCTCAGCTTACATCCATCTTAGAGCTATGAGCTAAGCTACATTTAGCTTGGTGACACTGTGGAGATTAAATGAAGATCCTCTCAGTGTCTCTCCTTTCTAGGGAAATAACATGTGCATAAAAAGTATAGACACTTCAGGAGCAACTGGATCTAGCCAGTCAAATGTTCAGTTTAAAAGCTCACAGGTAGCTTTGGACCAGTCAGAACAAGCAAACGTTTTCCCCCACTCAAATTCTTATGTTCTTCAGCTGTTATGTATTTTGTATTCAGCTGAGATGTAGTCCTTACCAGCATTGTTAAAATGGATGATGGTCGTATAGCAGGTTTCATCAGTATGTGAAGTACCCCAAAGGTAACACTATGTTTGAGAGAGCTGGAACCCACAAGGGAAGTATGAGGTCCCAACTTTATCCATTAGTTATCAGGATATCAAAAACCTTTTGTATAGTGCTTAGTCCTTGGACTGGCCTGAAAAAAARTTTGGACTCAGACAGTGAAAGTTAGAATAAACATACTAAAACTCAGAGTTGTCTGTCATTAACAAAGTACTAAGTTGGCGGTATTTTTCCTGCTTTGGTCATAAAGAGTTAATATGTAATAGACTTCATTTTGGATGTCTACAGTTAAAGACAGATTCTGTTGTAGAGCCAAGAGGTAGAGGTCTGTGAAAATTCCATTGTGATGTGTTTGTGAATTGTAGCTCATCACAGAACAGAGAAGTTGGCTTCTAAAGTTGTGTTTCAGTAGGGAGAAGTTTTGCATGTCCTTCTGTTTATCCTTTTGCATGTCTTCTCCTCAATAATATTTTAATGCTACCTGTAAAGTAGAAGTAGAAAAGTAGAATCACATTGTTCTGGTTATGGAGATTTATTTTATATGGAGGGAATTGCCCAGGGCACCATTTTGTGCTGCCTTTGACCTTTTCCTTTTTTTTTTTTTTTTTTTTTCCTCACGTGAGACTGCAAACAAGGGAAAGTATTGTAATGAATTTGTGGACCTTACATAAAGCAACGAAATTTCAAATCAGTATAGATGTATGTTACTACTTCCTCAGGCTGTAGCCTTTAGGACAATGCAGAGGAGTCTGTGATCCTTTTTGACAATATTTGCCTTCTCAATAAGGCAGATGTCAGACTGATTCTGAACTATTCTGAAGAATGTGAGAGCTGCTACATATGCAGGCACTGGTGATTTACATTTCACTGTAGAATGTATGAAAGATGATGCATAAATGTTCCCATTTGCCTGGCTTCTAATTTCTTTAAGTGGTCTTTTATTCTTCCTGCTTGTCCTATGAGGTACCATTGGAAACCATTGTGGGTATCCAATGCAACAGTGCACTTGGCCTTCTGATTTCAAGGTTATTATTACTAAAATATATCTGTTAAATAATATTTGCATTGACTATGAGTAGGGTCAGATGACAGATGAATAGACAGAAGAATGAGATAAATTATAGGATGATAGGTATGAAATACATGTATGCACAAGAAAAATAAAACATACAGATTTCTTGAAATGATGTAGTGAGGATCCTATATGTGATCTCTGTTTTTTTATTTGGAATGAATATGGCTTTCAGTTTTAGAGAACGAAAGGTAGCTGTCTTTTTTTTTGCTACAAAACCTTCTTAACCCTTTCCAAAATGGAGTTAATTATTAGATTTTTAGGGGTTTAGGACTGTGCTGCCACCATCAGTGGATTTACTAGCTGTTTGAAAAACACCATATTTTTCCTCAATTTTTGTTATTAGCCTACCTATATATATAGATAACTATGGGTAAAATTTTTTTTTTATGTCTGGAGAATGTTGATGAAAATGACAGAGATTTTGTTGATGCATCTAGCCCACACAAGGTATACTTCTGTAAACTTTTCTGCACATACTGCAGGTTTTGTCAGATAGTGATATAATCATGCTTTAGAAGTGATTTGTTTCATCACTAAAATCAACTGGTTTTGTCCGTTATTACTTTAACTTTGAACTCAGATTCACCATATTGCTGGCAAAGCAGTTTCTCTTTTTTGTCCTTTTTGGTTTTCTCACACAGGTATGCCTTCTGTGCATAGATATCTGCCTTATTTTCAGTTAGATTGATTAATCTTAATAAATTATCTTCTGTTGATTCCTCTGTGGTCTGATTCACACTTCAAAAATTATAGTCTGCTCTTTTATTTCCTTTGGCAGGTCTTCTCTGCAAATTTTGCCAGATATCTTGAACCTTCTGGGAGGCTTTGTTTGCTGAAACAATGCCACTTTTCTGCCAATGTGTCTTCAGATGGATGGGCAACATTTTATGCTGTTGCTATTTTGTCCCTTYCTTACTTTCTTGCTGTTTCCATTGCTTTCTGTTGCTGAAGGCTAGCTCTGATATAAAGACTCAAAGGAAGTGATAAAGAATATATATTGCTCTTGGGAAAGGAGGGCACTACAATTGACATCTCACCTTAGCCACATCCACATGCAGGAGCTGCTTCTCTTGGCCACTATTACAGATCTCTGCTGTGAGAGGAGCACATAGGAAATAAATCCACCTTTTTTTTTTTTTAATAGATTCAGAATTTGCTGAATGTTCTATATTTTCAAAGCTGAATCTTTCTGATAGCATTTACATGCACAGTGTTGCTCAGTTAAACCAATTGTCACACCACGTTTAGCATGAGAATCTCTGAATGTTAGTTATTGAACGTCAATAGCCTTGAGACTTCAGCTGTTGCTTTATAAGATTAGAAAAAGAAACTAACCAACTGTATGTGCAATTATCAATAACTTCTATGAGATTTGGATGGTTGGATGCAAAACAACGGTTCTGACTCTTGTTAGCTTTCTGTACTAAATGTCACTATGCTTATAACTAAGTATATGAAGATGTATGTGCAACTGTTCATTTATTTTTTGTGAACATAAACCTATCTTTGTCATTTGATTAGCTTTCCAGAATACCAAGGAAAGCAAAGCTAAAATTAATCATTATACATAAATTAATCATTATACATGAGTGCTATTCAACATGACAGATTCTGGCTTCTGTGCATCATCAACCTAGTGACATATCTAAGGAAAGATTAAGGAGAAACCCAGAAGACAATAATAAAAGAGTCTGTGGATGATTCAGAAAACTCCTCTGAAGAAGGAAAAGCATAATAGGAAAGAAAGCCAAAAAAGAAAAAATTTGGATAACTTCCATTTTCAGCAGGCTGGTTGGAATCAGCTTCAGGAAATGTCTGCAGTATTTGACTTTTGGTGGCAGCCTGAAGATATAAGAGTGTCTATCTGAGGAGATGGAGCATGATATGTGAAAGAAAACTGCAAATAGTAAATGTGGGGACTATGAAGAGGTCTACTTTGAAGAGAATGCTGTGTTTATGAGTATCCTAAGGTACAGTGGATACCCAGGTGCTTCTGATAAGATTTAGCAAAGAAAGTCTGAAGAAATGTTGATGGATGTCTTGAACCATGTTAAGCTTGATTTGAAAACAGGTATGAGATCAGATAAGCAACATAAAATTGAACAAGATATTATTAAGGTAGATCTTTGAATAATTAGCTGGAGTGCAATAGTTACGTTTATATTTACAGATAATATTAGTCTAAAGTGAAAGAAAAATTGGAAGAGACTTTGGAGAGAAGTGAAATCTTCTAAGGTACATAAATAGTTTGTTGGACGTATAACTGCATGTATAAATGACTATTTGGAATTTGGACATAGCAGAAAAAGGTATATGACTTCTCATGAGTTCAACAGAAAAATTTCCAATTTTGCTCRTGAAATAGACTTTTTCATTTTTATTTAGTGCTTATTTCCCATGATCCAAATGAGTTTCTTTCAATTAGTGTGACCTAAGTTCAAACTCTATCTCAGACTAAGAAAGAAAGGATGAATTTCAACCCATTTCTTGAAACTCAATGTCTTAACTGATGAGATAGCTTTTTTTTTCCCTGCATCATTGTCCAATTCTTACTTAAAAAAATAAAAAATATAAAAGAGAGTGTTTCTATGGCAGAATGAAAAAAAAAAGTTATCTTGAATCTGAAAGCTGTTTCTGCCTATTTTGATGCAGTTACAAACCCTGGAAGACTGGGCAATTAAGTGTCCTGAACAAAGACCCTACTCAAGCAGAGTCATCTAGAGCAGGTTAACCAGGACCTTGTTTTCAGTATCTCCAGGATGGAGACTCCATAACTTCTCTGAGAAAACCTGTTCCAATGCTCAATCACACTCACAATGCTCACAATGAAGAAGTGTTTTTGTGTGATCCATTTCCCATGTTCCAGTTTGTGCCCGTTTCCTCTCGTCCTGTCACTGGGCACCACTGAGAAGAGTTTGTCTCTGTCTGCTTTATTGCTCCCCATCAAATATTTATACACAATCTTATCAATATAAGATCCCCTAAGCCTTTTCTCCTCCAAACGGTAGAGTCCCTGTTCTCTCAGCCTCCTCTCATAGGAGAGATGATCCAGTCCTTTGTGGCTCCACTCCTTTGATGCTCCAGATCTTATCTGTGTCCCTTTTCTGGTCTTGCTCCAGCAGTAATAATAGGATTTGTTTTCTTCTCATTTTCATAGTTCTATATACTATTACCTGCCTTTTGTGTTCACTRTGAAGGACACATGATGATAAATTCACTTAAAGGAGGAGGTTTTGAAATACAAACTGGCAACAACAGGAAGGATGAAACGACTATATCAGAAAATTTATCAACTCATATCAGCACATTATCTATGTTGGAAGGAAAATGTCTGTCCTCAGTTTCCAGGATTTATTCCATTTTTCTTGTCCAAAATGACTTGTTCAAAATGACTTCTGTTTGCAGTGATTGTGAATGAATGTAAACATAGATGTAGTACAAAGAATCAGTGGCATCGTATCCAGTCAGTAACTGCTGTAATGACAGTTCCACCATGCTTTTTTAATTCATATATCTCCACATACTTTACAAAGACAGTGCTATTTTCATTTTACAAATTACAGATAAAGGTGCTAAAGTATAAAGAGGTTAAGGTACTTGTCTGAAATCTCAGAGTGAGTCAGAAGGCTGGAAAATAGTCTGATTCTTTCTTGTCTACACTAGATTCACTGGACCATAGTCTTGCTCCTCTCTCAAGTTCCYAATCTCTTAGTAACTAACTGATGAGGTAGCTGCTCTTGTTGGTTTGGACAGTTGGCTGAAATGCTTCAGTAGCATGAGACTGGATTTTCTGTACTCAGGAGGTTTAAAATATAGCATGGCTTACTGAATGGACATCTAAGTTTCTATAATCAAGAAAAGTGAGAAGCCAGCCAAGAAAACAGTTAAATCCTTGCACTAAGACATGAAAAAATCTAATTCTCARTAATTCTCTCTCAAATCCTTTTTTAATTTAACTTGTATTGAAATATTTTGCTTTTAGATTAAAAACTCACAAGACAAATAATGAATGGACACAAAAAAGCAGGAATCTCCAGAGAATGGAATAGCACTAAAGGAATTATGAATGTGGTACCTGTGTCCACCTCCTGTGCCCTCCCTCCATTTCAAAAGTGCATCTTATTTAATTTTAATAATCCTATTTAATTAAGCTAATGAAAATTGCTGTGGGTAAACTGGTTCAGTCTGATTCTCTGGACAACCAATGGTGTAAGAATCTGTAAATTAGTTGGTTCAATGTGTGCAGATAAGACATGAGCAGTAAACCTTTGGCCAGTGGTGTTAAAATTATTTAGAATTCCTGGCAATGTCTCTGTTGGTAAATTAAAAGGYCCCATGTAACAGATCTGTGTATGAGACTTGTCTGTCCACCCTGCAAAAGTGAAAGAGGGTCAATTATTTTCTGACCCAGACCAACTGTTCACAGGTCAGACCTTTCCTGGTCATGGTTCTCAGTYGTCTCTTTGCATGCGGCAACCCCTCTGGAAACTGCAAGATTAATAATATGGTCCTTGACAGAATTGTGCTTTTGGTCCTTCAGTTCAAGGAATGAGTTCTGATTCTCCTTGATTTACTAATATCAGTGTAGCTGTATATCATATTACTTTCAGGATAAGCAAGCAGATTTCATGAAGGACATGCACAAGAGAGAAAAAGCCCATTAGAAATTATATGGAAATCCACAAACTGGTGATTTTGAAATTTGATTACTAAATGAATTATTGATAACACCTAAATGAAAAAATGAAAAAGGGGTGTGTTTTGAACAATAAGCTCTTGGTAGGAGGCACTAATGTTTGCCCTAAAACCAGATGGTTAAAAGTGCATTATCCTAATAGTGTCAATGTATATCCAAAGATAGCATGCTGACTTACAAACTTTCCTTGCCAAGGCATTTTTATGGGGTATCTCACAATTCTTGATGACAATTAGGTTATTAGCGCAAGTGGATGTAATCTATTTTTTGTGGTCTTTCACGACAGTCACAGTAGCCTGAACTACAGGAGTTGATTTTGTTGAAAATATGTTCGGTGACAGCAACAGGAGATGCTGAAAGGTAGTTCATTCAGTCTCAGTGCCGTGAAGTATTGMAAAACTACTGTCTTGGCAGTGTTTGCAGTAAACGCAGAAATATATGAATTTAGAATTATATGTGAGGAGCAGAAAATAATTTGGAAAATAAAGAGATTATGCAGAAAGCTAGAGGAGGTTGCTTTAGAGGCAGGAGCTGAAGAGGACTGGCTTTTTATGCTGATTGTGCAGTTTTTTAGAGTTTAAGGAATGGTCAGAAGATGTGATATCTGGAGGARCTAGTCAAACAATGAGAATTCATATACCTTTTCAAAAATAAGGGCTTTATTGAATGTGTCCTGAATTTCTCAATACTAAACACAAACTGACTGGTTTTACTTGTTATTGTATGTGTCTGGATAGCTACCAAGTGTTGTCTATGAGTATTCTTGGAATATGAATCCTTAGGGCACAAAAATCCATTTGCTTTTTATTATTATTATTAKTRGTAGTAGTATTTATTTCTTAATTTCCTTCAAGCTTCAAGGAATCTGTAAGTCCAAAACATATTCGAACTACCTAATTACCTRCAAAGTCTCTTTGGGCCAAGTGGTGTGAATCAGCATAGCTCTAGTGAAGTCAAATTCTGTAAAAACTGCTGATAACAAATATGAGGTTAATGAGGAAAAGGCTTCAGAAGGGACTTTCTGGGTCATTTAGCAGTCTCCTCAATTATATGCACTTAGAGAAGAGGTTTGGTCCAAAACTCTCCCTGAATGTCCCCTTGGCACATCACACTCTACTGAACACCTCCCTCCTCTGAGATCTGAAGCTTCACACATGTAGGAAATCACCCAATCTGACAGACAGATGTCAGAGGAAGAAATTAAGGCCATGATCAGCACYGATTGTAGGATGCTTTGACAATAAGAGATTTGGAAGGCGAGATTTCCAGCTGCTCACAGCAAGCAGATTATACCCTTTGCTAACTTGGCTCTGCCTTTTTCTCAGAAGAATGTGTTTTGCTCACCTTTCCAAATAAAGATTAACTTAGTAGGAGGCCAGGGTCTGGGTATTTTTAACTCTTCCACCTCCACACTGTCCCTTCAAAAGTCCTCCCTCTGAAAAGAAARTGCACCAGCTCTTGAAAATTAATGAAGACAGATGAAAGAGTTGTGAACTCCTACACCAAAATGCAGGGACTACTATTTCAGTTATGTTATTTTCCAACTTGATGCATAGCTATAATATCATTTTTGCTATTTTCACCCTTCTAATCAAGGTGGAACTAGAGAATAAGCTTCTTGAAAAACAAAACAAGCATCCCAATCAAGTCAATGAAATGTTTTATGTGCTGCCACTGATGCTTCTGAAGGAGAACTTACTTCATGCCTTGGAACAAATGTGGGGGCACTTGGACCTTGGCACAGAATTCCGTAAAAGAAAAAAACAATGGTATTTGTTTTTCTTTTCTACCTGATGATAGAACAGCCTTAATAGTTACTGTTTTCTTCTGAGTCCTTCAGAAGGATGGATTAAGTTTGCTTTCTCATTTCTGTGCTCATTTGAAGCTAGAAATATGCCTTTACCACTGAATATTCCAAAATATCTTATTGCACCTGGAATTCTGACTGGATATATAACTAGCATGGGGTTACCTTAAGAATATCAGTGATTCACTGATGTTGAAACATGTTTTCACTAACCTCACCGGTGCAGTGGCATTTAAAAATAAACACATGAAATCAAATGAAAGAATGGATTATTTACCAGCTGTACATTAATCTTACAAAGTTGAATCAAACAGGCAACATTTATYATTTCAGTTTGAGCAATCTGGCCATGTGCTTAGATTATAGCAGGAAAAAAATAGGTCCAGGAGTCAGAACATTGCATTTCCTGAGAACTGGCCCCCATTGCAGAAGGGCTTAATCTGGGAATGCTTGAGTAAACTAATGCTATGTCTCACGTTGTCTGGACTTGGTCCAGACTTTGTAGCTTACATTGTGATGTTTTCTGAAAGTGAGGGGAATTAATACTCTCATGGAAATGGAAAAGAGCATAATATAGCAGAGGATTTCCTTAGTTCTTGTATATAGTATCTTATGTGCAAATACCTGCAAATGCCCTCAGCTTCACTTCTGAAAAGATAAGGATGCAAAACAGAAGGCCACTGTCATTTAATCTGACTTGCCACTATTCCTTGATAAATTTATTAAGCTCCATCTCAGACTTAATTAAGGTATTTTCCCTCTCTGCTGGCACTGAAAGAACCTTCCAAAGTTCTGTTCGTTTGATGTTTAGAAACGTTTTTCTCACTTCTAAGTAAAATTTATTCATGGTCACTTCATACCCATTTGCTTTTGTGCCAGCGTTGTCCTTAAGTTTGAATAGTTCCTCTTCCCTCCCTGGTGTTTACCTTTTGATGTATTTATAGAGAGCCTGAATATCCACTCTCAGCTTTCATTTCACTGAGTGAATGGACCAGCTTCCTTACAGTCTTCTATAGTAAAGTCAGTTTTCAATTCCCTTGATCATCTCAGAAACYTTTGCTTGTACCTGTTCCAGTCTGAATTAATTTTTATTCCTCCTGGGAGATGAGGACTGTACACAGTATTAGTGGTGAGGTATAAAGGGTATTAACATTTGAAACATTTCTGYTGTTGCTTTACCTACTTTTCCTCTAGTTAATACTCTTCAAAATGTAGACTTACTGGTTGGTATTGCTTTTCAAAAATGTGAGAGCAGCTACTGCTTTAACTGTTTCTGTAGGGGAAGGTGAGAGGAAGGAGGTCAATCATAGAATCATAGAATCTTTAAGGTGGAAGGGACCTTTGGAGATCATCTAGTCCAACCCTTCTGCACAAGGAGGGTCACCTGTGCCCCTCTACTCGGCTCTGGTGAGGCCGCACCTGGAGCACTGTGTGCAGTTCTGGGCTCCCCAGTATAAGAGGGATGTGGAGCTTCTAGAGAGGGTCCAGCGGAGAGCAACTAAGATGATTAAGGGACTGGAACATCTCTCATATGAGGAGAGACTGAGTCAACTGGGCCTGTTTTCTCTGGAGAAGAGAAGGCTGAGAGGGGATATGATTAACATGTATAAGTTCATGAAGTGAGAATRTAGGGAAGAAGGGGGCAAACTCTTCTCACTGGTGGCCAGCGATAGGACAAGGGGAAATGGGCATAAGCTGGAGCACAGGAAGTTTCGTCTCCAGGTGAGGAGGAACTTCTTCRCTGTGAGGGTAACAGAGCAGTGGAACAGGCTGCCCAGGGAGGTTGTGGAGTCTCCTTCTCTGGAGGTCTTCAAAACCCGCCTGGATGTCACCCTGTGCCACATGCTCTAGGTGTGCCTGCTTGAGYGGGAAGGTTGGACTAGATGATCTSTAGAGGTCCCTTCCAACCTTGAATATTCTGTGATTCTGTGATTCTGTGCACATGGCACAGGACTGGGTCCAAGCAGGTTTTGAAGATCTCCAGAGAAGGAGATTCTGCACCCTCTCTTGTCAACCTGCTCCAGTGCTCTGTCACTTTCACTGTCAAGAAATTCTTCCTTAAGTTTTTGTTCAACTTCTGGTGCTGAGTTTGTGGCCATTTCCTCTAGTCTTGTTGGTGGCCACCATTGAAAAGAGGTTGACCCTATCCTTCTATTTATTGTAGACTGTATTGTGCTCTTGTCTTTTAATTTGCTAATGCATTTGACATCACATATTTATTCCAGATATGTGGAAAATTCTAATACTAAAATTCAGATTCTGGCTTATTGTAATTAGATGTTGCAGCATTTACAGACCCAGTTGCTTAGGACAGTACTATCAGGAAAAGAAAGAAAGTGAGAACTCATGAGTTCTCTCCAAATTGCAGTGGCATCTATGTCAGTAGAAAAAAGAAGTAATGCGTAAATGAATAAATGCTAAGAGTATATGGTGGCAGTTCTTAGATCTGTTTTGGGGTGGGAATGAAAGTAAAGGAGGATTAAAAATGTCAAAGCTGATGGATAACTCTGATTCAAACAGGTTAGTAGATAGTTACTTTTTTGGTTTTGTCTCATATGACTTGCTGGTGTCCATGAAAGCTGTTTGGGCAATAGCAATAAGACCATTAGGCATCCCTCCTGGGTACTGTCTTGCTTCTTCCTTAGCACAATTCCAGTGTTTCTCTCCACAAAGAAACATTTTTCTCTGGATGGAAGAGTAACCTGACACCTGTCTGCAGCAGCCTGCTTCCCCTGCTGACCTGTGGGAAGCACTGAAAATATGTGGGAGTGGGGTTAATTCATCTTCTCCTAAGTCTGAGAGTTCCTTGGTCAGACTTAAAGCTCCTTTGCAAARAGGATTTCCTTGGCACTTCAACAGAACCCAGCTCAGGTTCAGGCTTCAGAGCTTTCCCTAGCTAAACAGAATCCCTGCAAACTCTGGGTCAGGATGGTGTGTACAAGTAGCAATCTCTTATGGTGAAGCCATTAGCTAAATGCCAGGTATTTTCTTTCTCCTGGAGATCTTCTGGTTCAGTGYTGACAGTGTCCCTCTGAGAGATGCTTTTATCTGCCAACCTTCCAGGCGCTGATTTATAGTCTGATGCTGGAAAGGAGTCCTGGCACTGTTGTTTCTGCCTGGAGCTGCAGTGAACTGCATTTAAACAAATACTCAGATTCCTTTTCATGTTCTGTCTCTTCAGATTTCCTCTTAAGCCTGTATTTTCAGGGATGGACCTCTAACAGTTTTCCTCCTGGCACACAAGCAAAAAGCAAAATCTGTCTGTAGCTGTGCTTTGTGCTTTCACCTCATTGTATGCTCTCTTCCAGCAGTAAGCAAAAAAGCAGAGATACCTGACCCTCTGCCTACCTCTTACCTAGCCAGTCTCCTGACTCAAAAGTGGAGTTGTTACTTAGCCAATGATTAACTAACCTAGTTGTTTTTTGTTTCCATAGTAAACYTGGTTTAATATAAACTTTTCTAAGCTTGCTTTCCTTTTTATTCCCCAAATGATGAGTAAAACCTATAAAGATCCTGTAACTGAATAAAAGTCAAGGGTTTGTCTTGAACCTTCTTTAAGGTTCTTCTTTTCCAAAGGCAGTTGTAGGATTGAGAAAAATTTATTGAGCTCTTGCAGCAATTCACATTTGAATAAAAGACTACATTCCTCTTAGTAATTCATCACTTCTTCAAACAAGGGTTGGGATATATTTAGGTTTCTAGCACCTCAAGGGGTGGCCAAGCACCACTGATTTTTATGGTGTATCCTAGATCATAGACTGGTCCAGCTGCATTGCAGTGCTTGTTTCTTGCGTTTTACTCTTTTTGATATGCAAATGCACTTCTGAGAAATCAGAAACCAAATGTAAAAATATAATTGCTATGAGATAATGTGGTAAGGAAGGGAATTCACAAATTTTATAAACCTAGACTTCCTGTCCATGTAGAACAGAATCTATGCAGAGTATAGTCCATAGTATAGTCCAAGCAGAGCAGAGGTGCTAAATTTTTGAATGTAGTGAAAATGAAGCTGATTAAATTCATTGATTTGGCACCTAAACTTAAGATGGCATGGATAGTGCCTTTGCACCTCTGTCACATTCGCCATGTAGCTAGTTTCCAGAGGCAGAAGGTACGCAAAGCTGTGTTAGCTATGTCTTGGTGAGGCTGACCACAATGGGAATTAATGTCTAAGCTGCAGATGGGTCACAGTAGGAACAGAGGAGTTATGATACTTAAAAATGCAATACATTTTATTTAGTAGACCAGCCAACCCAAGACTTAAGATTAGAATTGTCACCACCTGTAGGAGATGGTTGCTATTCATGGACAAAAACTACATCAATAACAACAAACAAAAAACGTAACTGCTGTAAAATTTACATGCATTATGCAAGCAAAATTTATATAGTTTTCTCTATTAATTTTCAGTTTTATTTATGTATTTATTTATATGACCTACAAGATGCGTCATTCTGGATGTTTATTCCATTATTCTCGCAAATTGAGTCATACTTGTTTACCTAATACATGCCTTAGAGTCAAGGTGCAGAAGTCCCTTTGACTGCTTGAGATACACACATCACCTATTTCTGAGGCCTCAATGTTTTGTATAGACACTTATGCTTGTACAAAGTACGTGTAGCAGACCATAATAACTGTTTGCACTTGTTTTGCTCTGATGCAGTTGACTAATATGAGGTGTGAGGCAGCATGGAAAAATCGAACAGGAGCATGCAAACAGTAGGATCAGAGGTTTGTTACAAGGGCAGTGAGGCATGAACATTCTGCTCATCTTATATAAGTGGATTTCTAGCTTCTGAAAGACTTTCAAAGTTTACTCTTCTCTTGTACACTGACTGACAGGTTGGTTGCATTTCAGGTAAGGAGGCAGTCATGCACTCCAGTAACCATTCTGAAATATTTACCTTGCCTTTTTAAAGATTAGTGTAACTTGTAATACTTTGCAAGATGGTTATAAATTTATTGTTCGTCTGTAAGGACCCAAATGCATTTATTCCTTAAGGGTAGTGGAATTTAACATACTGTTTACAAAACTGACTCAATGTCATTGAGGCTGTATGCTAGATGCAAAGAAATAATTTATCCTAAAGCTCTCCAGAGAGATCTGTATGCTGCCTTTGTCACCCACAAAAATTTTATTTTTCATTAAAATAAAGTGTAATAAAGATGCAGTGGATCTCTATTCGGAAACATGACGAATAAGAAAAAATGTGGTATTTTATAGTTCAGTAGTTACTGAATCAGTGATGCAGCATGTAACAGGATAGGAAGCTCCTCCTGAGAATTCACTGTTACAGTATTTTTTTTTTTATTGTTGTCTCTTTTTATTGTAACTTTGGAAAGATTAGCTTCTACTATTGTTTGACTGGATTTTTTCTGCAATTGCTGTGGTGTATGAGGCACCTGTCTCTTTTAATTTTGTTGAAGAAGTAAAAAATGCTTAGATTTATGCTCTGGCAGCTGTCACAAGAAAAATAAAACAAATGTTATTTTTATTAGGAAGCAGCACTCTCTTTTCCTKCATAGCAGTTCACACTGGCTGGTGTGGCTACAGCTGCTATCAGCCCTCCCAGCAATGACTCAGGCTGATCCTAGGAACAGGACAGGAGTGGGACCTGCAGTTCCCATGCCTGATATGTCAGGTTTATATTTGGCCAAACTGCTTTGAAASATCAGAAATGTAGGATGATCAAGGAAAGTTAAGCAGCTCCTTTTGAACTGATTGGAATCAAGCAAATGGGGATGGTGCCTTCATATGCTTTGTGCAAGACCTTGGTAAAAAGCTTGCACTGAGTGTAACACTGGGCAAAATCTTACCTAGTAAGTTTTTAGAGCAGTATTTTCTCTCTGTTCATTTAGAGAGAGAGAAAAAAAGCTATTGCTTCTAAACTGTTGTAACTATATTACCTATAATGAATCCAGGTGATGAAAAGAGCGTTAAAGGAAAAAGAAAATCACATTGCTACTTAGCTGGGACTTTGTATTTTGGAATGGAAGAACTGATCTGCCATTTTGACCTGGCGAATCTCAGGTGTGAACTCCTTCCAGTAGGTCTAGTCTTCTTTAAATGGGTGGTAGAAGGAGTTGCATATTGTACAGTCCATCTCCCCAGTAAAAATATAAATGATTTTTTCTGATGGAGAAAATGGAGAGTGATGCCTCACACTTAAATGCTGTGAATTACTGAGAAATAAAGACTTTTATTAGTGCTTAGATGTTATGTTACATGGTGTCAGAAGAAGAAATTTAGCTCCCTGATGGAGAGAAAAAAAAAAAAAGAAAAAAAAGAAAGACTGGAGAAAATGAAGGTTCACAACATCCAATTCCTTTCCATACTGAAGCAATCCATATGAAAATTGAAAGTTCTGGTGGAAAGAAAAGTCTGCAATATAAGTGTTCACTTGGCTGTTTGTGCCTGTCTGCTGACTGAAACAGAGTCAGAAGCTCTGTCCTTTTAGCGGACTGATTTATAGGCATGGGACAATGGTAAGCACAGGTGTTTCTGCAGTTTTAATGGACTGAGCATAATCCACAGTTTATTGCCCCTGAAATTCTGTTTGGCTTCATGGTCCAGTAGCTTGGTTGTTAGCAACAAGACTGTAACTCCAGAATCCAGAAATGCATCATTTAATGATAAAATCACTTTTTCACTTAAGGCCAACTTTTAAACTTTAATGTTATATGTAGAATACAGTATGTCTGATTCAGATTTGTAGTATGTAGTTTATGAATCAGAACYGGGCTGAATAAGGATTTTCTAGGAAATTTTATTTATTGATTTTTCAACATAAATAGAAATGATTGATTCAAGCAGTGTTATTTGTATTTTCTAAGTGTTTCTATTTCCATAGCCTAACAAATATCTGGATGGGTAGTTTCCTCATGGAGATAGTTTGCCTTCCAGGACCTATTTATGCATAATAGAATTAAAGCTACAGAAAGATGATTATCAATTTATTAAAACTTTGTCTCCTTACTGAAATATTTTCTTTAAGCCTCCTCCTTCTAACTTTTAGATAGCTAACCTCTCTACCCATAAATTTCAATCTAAATATGCTTTAAGGTGCATTGGCTGATGAAGTCAAGAGTCCACACTTTCTGAATTTGCAGCCAACAGCTTCAAGGAGGTAATGAGAAGAAGCAATATACTTCTAATTATAAAAGCCTAGGAATATTTTACTGCAACCATTAAGAAAGTTACATAAAAGTTACTTGAGAAATGGTCTATGTAAAATAAAGATTGAACTCTTGTTCATCTCTCTTCAGTTTATATATGACATTTCTGAAATGCACGTAGCATCAGGAAAGGTCTTAATGACCTCTGATTCTATTGCTATGACATTCTATTATCTTGCTTCTAATTCCTCCGCATTCCCTACAAATAATGTCTGCACTGTGGTCTTGCAGTCATTATTTGTATTTTTCTTTTTGTATTTTAKCCTAAGTCTGTTTACTCTAAGTATGTTTTTATTATTCGTGTCTAAGATGACTTTATGATTATGAGTTTCCCTGGMGCCTGCTGGAAGCTCTTTGCTGCTTGCATTCTACTGCATTGCTTGAAGTCATAACATCCCACAATATGCTGCTGAATATATTGCTATAAAAACAGTATACAAATTCATTTCTCCTCCTCACTAGGTTTTAATTTGACATTTCTCCTTCCAAGGCTGATTCAGTGAAACAGAGCTAGATAGAGTAGATTGGGGGTGGAAAGGAAAWTGTGCTGAAACTCTAGAGTGGGAGATATGATACTGATACACGATTTGTCTGCATCAGAGAACTAAATTCTTTCATTTATTTGCTCTGTGCTGATAGGAAGATGTACTTAACTGATACCTTTACTTTCAATACACGGTGTTGCTAAACTTGCAGGTTATATTTCAAAGTTCTGTAATTTCCTAGGAATTATTGCAGATGTGTTATGAAACATCCTGTTGAGGTAAGCAGATATAGGATCAGGTAGTTCTTTCAGAACAGAAGAAAATATTCAGATTTTTGTTAAAAACAAGCAGAAGTAATAGAGCAAAACTGTATTTGCATTAAGTGCAAACTGTATTTTGATATTTATGTCCGGGATATACTGAAATGCACAAAATGTGCAAAGTAGAAATGAAAGTAGGTAAGACCAGAAGGTATGGACTGTTTGTCTATATTTCTAGGAAGCTCTGTATCTTTTCATGAAGTTAGTATGCATCAGCTAACACTTTTACTAACATCTCTATGGGGATCCAGAAGGCTGTTATCATGAAATAACTACAATCTCAGAGAACAGTGTCTCAGAATTACAAAGATGTTTACTTCAGTCCTCAATTACAGGACTTTCTGGAGTCTTTAAAGTAAATAAATTAATCAGTCTCAGTGAATAGAATATTAAGATARTAGAATGCTGAATTTCATTTTTAAGTCTGCTTGAAAAGATGAAAACAGCCTTGGGTATGAGTGTAGGTTGTGCTGGAAGCCTACTTAATTTGCAGATGATGTTCTTAGGATCACAAGGATGGGAGACAGAAAAGGTTCTTCTTACCCTGTGGAAGTTTCCAAAACTAAATGCAAAAATATGTAAGTGAATACTTATTGCTAATTGAAACACATATACTTCTGGAATACTTAAAACAACAAGAGCTTATGTGTTTTGGACCTTTCTGATATGGGAATGAAGGTTTGACTATAATTATCAAGTGTATGATTTATTATGTATCTGAGTGCAGTCTATGCATAGAATGCTTTGACCCACTATTTTCCTCAATTTCAATAGCCTGTGTATGTTGACACATTTTTTAATGCTTGTCTTTTAACAATCCATTTCTTAGATTTATCATCCATTTCTAGCATTGTTGTACGATACACCATTCATATGTAAATGTTTTCCAATTTTTCCTCATTTTCATAAACTTTCTAAATATGACTTATTTCAGATGTGTTTTCAGATATTCTTGATTGCTAATTAACAGGTAATGAAATTCTTTATACTAGCTTAGAGCTTTTGCTCCTGATCCAGGTTCAGATGAGTCCCTTGAAAGAATATGTGACATGAGGTCTTTTCAGTGTGCCGGAAATTGGAAAACCCTGAGAAACTGTGACTATTAAATTATGGATGCTTCTGTCACAATTGTTTATTTTTTCAATTTCGGCCAAAACAGCATACATGTGGCATTAAGAACTGCAGTCTGGAACAGCAGTTTGAGAGTTTCTTGGCATGTCCAGTGACAAAATGACCTATTTCAGAGTGTTAGTCACATATCTATCAGGACAGAGATTGAATGCCCCTATTGTTTCAGCTTGCATCTTCTGCCCTTCAATGTACTGAAAAGAAAAAAAGAAAAAGGAAAAAAATGAAAAAAAAAAAAAAGAAAAGCTCTCCTTCTTTGACTTTCATTCAGTAGTTTTCCCCTTGTGAGAGCTTTGGCTTGCCTTAAAAATGTATTTTTGCAGCTCTGTTCCTGAGGCATATAATGGAACCTTACAACTTTATTACATATGTATATTATCAACATGTCTGCAAGAGCTGTTCTACTCTGAAATTAATAAAATAACCTCTTTCCTTCACAATCTTTATGTGTGATACTTGTGAATTAGAGACCTATGGCAAGGTAATATCTCACTGAATTGCAAGACAAGTTTTGACACTATATGGCAAATGCTGAGAAAGCATATCCATGTTATTTATTCCAAGCTACTTTAGACACATGAGCTTAAAATGGTTTCAATACCCCTGGTTAGATAGTGATGTTGTGGAAAAAGATGAGTTGTAGATCATAAGGCCAACAGAAGTTAACATCCTGCCACAGCAAAATGTGGAAATTCTAAGCTAGAATAAACATGTGAGAATATATCTTCAGGACAAGCTATGTCATCCTTTTTACTCTGTTCTGCAGTTATGAGGTATTAGTTAGCAATAAAGCATTTTTTTTGAATATAGAAAGATGAACAGCTGAAGAGAATCTAGTGGAGAGAATGGGAGTATTCAACAGCTAGAGGTGCATGATTTGGGGTAAAAAGAACATTGACTTGGAGAGAAGACTGAGGAGACTGAGGTTGTATGTGAAGATYTCTAAGAAGAGAAATAATAGATTCTATTCTGGATTGCTGATGGATTGTAATAATAACAGGCTTACACTGTAGCACTGGGAAATGTAAGTTTTGTAAATATAATTGAATTACTTTGTCTTTGGAAGTTGTGTGGTCTCTATTATCGCATGTCTTTATGAGGGRTGTATAAAGCAAAAATACATCAGGAATGACTTAAGTAATTTGGGTAGGGAGCTAAACAGATGACTTCTTGAGTGCTCTTCTGATTCTGTAAATCTTTGCTAGAGGCTCCTTTGTTTAAACAAAGCCAAGAAATACTGAGCTATAAATATATACAAAAACCATGTGTGTGGCACAAAGATTTTTCTTCAGTGTGCTCCCTATTCTGTCTTTTGATTTAGAAGGATTTGTTTATTTAGCTACTCCTACTGCAGCTTTCCAGYGAGGACTGGAAAATGGCAGCTGGATCAGGAGCAGAGAAAGTTGAAATAAGATGTTTGCTGTGCAGGTTGTTTACTTGAGACTTCGAGGTTAGTATTTCCTACTTACTCACAGAAAACTGCTTATGTGGTATCACACATGTGGAGCATTTCTGTAACAGCAAAATTAGGAAGAGTAATCCAAACAAACTACAGAACTCGATTCCCTGTGGGGAAAGTGTAAAAATAGGAGCCAGAAATATTCAGAAGTCCTTTCATTTTGCTGCAGTCTTTTATGCTTATTTACAACATTTCAGATGTTAGCATAGACTAATCACAACATAGAGGTAATCAGATCCAGTCAAATACTGTTTTCTACATCTGTGCTCTTTCTCACCAAGGACTTGAACAGAACAAATTCTACAGGTGTAATGAACTCTGGATTACCTCTAAATAGAGGCAGGTTTAAAAATATGCATAAAGTATTGTAGTTGTTGATTATAAAATGTTTTTACTTGGGGATCTTCCTTCTTTCCCGCTTTCATGTTGTTTATACCTCTGCTAGAGAGCAGGACTCAGTTCATATATATTTTGTTATGCTTTTTACATAGATATTATATATCACCCAAAGTAGACATGGATCTTTTCACTTGTGTTGTTATATGCATGTGTTCTTTTGAGAAAAAAAGAAAGGAGAATTCAGCCTATTCTAACAAGGCTACTTATTTTTTTTCCAATAACATTTTGTGGAGAAGACTGGGAAAGCAAGTCCTTTACTTCAGTGCTGTTGAGCCGTAAAAACCATTTCTTTAGTCAGTTTCTCATTTCTTTCCTTCTAGAGAACCTTACCACAATTGTAGCTGTCTSTGGATTGGAAAAGCCTAGCTGTATTTATTTTTAAAGATGGTCTGATCTGCAGTAGCTAATGCAGTCCCAAGCTCTATTGCCATACTGGCGCCACACAGGAGAAATCAGAAAGAATCCAGCATTTTAAAAGCAAATTTTTTATTTTCCATGTAGTTATCACTATGAATAATGAACTAATAAAAGCAGAGACCTTCTGTAAGTAGTTACTGCTTTTTGCATTCAGGGAGGTGGCCACTCTTTGCTTTAACAGCTCATAGAATACTATTTCCTTTCTGGGTTATAAGTAAAGGCATATTGATTAAAGTAAAAGAACTCAGGAAAAAAAAAATTGGATGAGTTTTACCAGAGAGCACAGGAATTGACAGACTTAATTGAGCCAAGGTTTGCCTTGCATTTTCTGCTGCTTTCATCAAAAACTAGTATCAAAAGTTTTTTTGACAGTTAAGTACTGCCATTATCTGGTATAGGATAGCTTGTCCCCCTACTCATTGTCAGTCTATATTTTGTAAAAAAAGTAGCTTAAATTTGGGAACTTTAGACTTGATAATCTCCCCAAAACAAAGATGTTTTCTAGTAACACTGACCGCCGTTGTTGCCTATATGAATTGTGGGTAGTTCTTGAAACTTCCTAAATGCTAGTTGTCCATAAATTCTCTCAGAAATGATTTTCAGAATGTTTAATTAGATTGAAAAARAAGTTTTGAAATAGTTTCATTTTTATTTAATTGAATACTTTATTGAATATTCTGTGTTATTGAATATTCTATCTGAGCTTAACTTTTCATAGCCACAGTTGAGTCTACTTCCTAAACTGATTTAGGTCTTTCAAAACCTTCATAGTTTGTATGAATATGAATAACATTGATTTTAAAGGCAATTGTCCTACTGAATAGCCTATTTAAAACCTTTTTTTTTTTTTTTTTTTTTAGTAGGCCCTATATTCTGTCATTATTGTTATAAAAAAATTTGCAGTATTTTAACGGATACATGTCACAACTTCACAAATTTCTTCTATATTGTTTACTACTTTCTTGCTTTTATAATTCAAAATTTAAGTACACAAAAATGGCATGAGCTCTACAGTTCTGAAACAAATGTTATTTACTTGGAAACACTTTTCCCACTAGCTTGGAARATATATTAGAAATTGATTCTTGATACACCAAGAGCTTACTTCGTATAAGAAGAGTGGTTTGAAAACTGTAGAATGAAAGGATTTTTTGATGATTCTTTAAATATTCCTATATCCTTGTATTCAGAAATAAATAGAAATTGCTGCAAGAATAGATTTTTTTCAAAGGGCACTCTTTCATAATTTGTAGGGATTCTAAAACTTGAAAAATAGTAGTATTTTACATAAATCTGAAATGTTGAGTTTGAGAAACAGATCAGGATCTTGCCTTTGTTGTCATTTAATCTAACTTGGTCTATTTCTCTGAATATAATGTGCAGAGGTATAATCCTGTCACTTGAAGAACATTTAGTTCTCTATGGAGCAATTCCATAGAGAACATTGTCCAAATACATTGTCCAAATACATTCCGACTTTAGTAACCTTTGCAAGTTTACCATTCTGCCTTGTTCCTATAGTAATTGTCTTAGCACACAGAAACAAATTGCAGAGTTGTAAAGAGGACCTTTCTAAATTTGATCATCTCCCTTTTGACAGGAGTTAGAAATAACACATCAAAATCCTAATATTCTGGATTTTCTATTAAGTGACCACCATGCAGGAGTGACTTTAGCACTGGCATTATAAAGAATTAGAGAATGACTAATGTGATTATTTATTTTTGTCCATTTTCTTTTTCCTTAATTCCTTTTGCTTCAGCTTTTTTTTTTTTTTTTAGGAGTGACTTTAGCACTGGCATTATAAAGAATTAGAGAATGACTAATGTGATTATTTATTTTTGTCCATTTTCTTTTTCCTTAATTCCTTTTGCTTCAGCTTTTTTTTTTTTTTTTTTTTTTTTTTTTCTGCATTAAATGCTCACTGTGAAGGCCCGATAATACTTAGAAGCAGAGGCTGAAATGCACATGCTTGCTGCAGAGGAATATTTTTTTTTTTTTTTTTTCCTGCATTAAATGCTCACTGTGAAGGCCCGATAATACTTAGAAGCAGAGGCTGAAATGCACATGCTTGCTGCAGAGGAATACTGATGTATGTTTGCATGACGATGGGAAAGAGAATTAAGTTGGTTCAGGTTCATTCTTTTTAATTCTGTTGGTCTTTTTGGAGAGGAAGGACTCACCTTATTTGTGCCTTCAGGTAAAATTAATTATACCTTTTCCAAAAAGCATCAGAGAAAATGAAGCTTGTTCATTTAAAGAATGTGAAAGCTGAAGAGGTGATGCTGTGAGCTTAATTTACAGGCCATCTATGCCTGCCTTGGAGATTTATATCTTTTATGTTGTTGTACCCTAGATGTGCTGAGAGATGTGACCGCATGACACTGTGTAAATAYGAACAACAAATCTAACCAAGTTATAGGATATGATAAAATTATCCTTACAATTCATATTTTCTCTGCTTAAGTGCTTCACACCGTCTTCAGCCCATATAAATTACAGTTTATTTGTGGGGTCCATAGCCACTGGAAATGACAGATACAGAATAACAGATACAGTAAAAGGATGAAAGAATGTTAGTGAATCAAGGACAAGTTGTAGAATTCAGGTAAGCAATTGCAATTGCTATGGTGCTTCTTCCTTTCTCATCTCTGCTCTCTTTTTCYTCTTCCTTGAGTTCATTCTGCAGGAAAAAAATTAGGCCTATTTAAGTGATAAGTCCTGTTCAATGACAATGGGATTTTAAAAATAAGAGATGGGGGAGTAGAGAATGAGGTGCTGAGAGAAGGAAAGGATTCAGAGTTGTGAAAGGAAAAAGCAGAACCCAAAGAAAGCAGCTGTGACAGAAAAGGCAATTGTGACTTTAGATCTTGTGGAATAGATGATCTCTTTCAACTTTTGGAAGACAAAAAAATAAAATCAGAATTTTCATTCAACTATTAAATCTACTTGATTTTTAAAAGTTTATTTTGTAAAGTATATGACTACATTTTAAATAAGAAAAAAAGGTAGGGAAGTCATGTGAAACTCTCTCACAACAGCCAGCTGCAGTAAAGCCCAGAAATGCATAATAAAAAAAAAAAAAAGTAAAAACTAAGTACATACTCTTTTTTTTCCTAAAATAATTAATACAAAGAATGTAATAAAACATTTATTATAGCAGTTAAATTTACATAACATATTACATTGTATTATGGCTGGAATTTTGTAATAATGAAGAATACTTAAGATTATTATTAATTATTTGTATTCTATGTTTAACTGGTTTATTTTATGGAATGGCCTTGAATAGCAGAAATTGTAACACAAATTTAGATTAGAATGGAGCTCARTGCTTCAGAGCAGTTAAACTGCCTGAAATTACTCCAGGATTTATTCTGAATTTAGCAAATATTTCCATCTACTGGCACCCCCCCACCTTTTATACCAAGTATGTTTSACTTGATATCATTTTTTTTATATATTAAGTCAGCTAATAAGAACTGCTATATCTGGATAACTTTCTAAGAAGTGAGAAATCTCAGTAGAAGTCCACCACTGCACACCATCTTGTAGTGTACTCACGGACAAGCTGCTCCTCATATTGTCTGTTGACTCTGTCTCACTTCATAATGTTCATGGAGCAGGGACTAGAACGTGAGTGTTCTTCATTGCTACACCTGCTAGATTATACTGTCACTCCTTCCTGTGTCTCACTGGATGTTTAAGTATCTTGTACAAAGATGGAGCATATTCAGGAGGAGACAGTGAAAACCGTGTCTCTTTTGTCATGATGTAGACGYTAACAGTTTCAAACAAGGGAGAAAACACAAGCAGAAAATGCAAGTGAAGTCAATGTCCAAATACCCAACTGACAGCAACCCACCTCATTTTACAAACAGTGCTCTGATCCTCCCCACATCCATGGTTTCTTTTTGCTATAAATACTTCAAGTGCTATACACTCACATTCTACCCTAAATTTTCCCCGTCTAATTCCTGTTAAGATGCTGAATCAAAAAATGCAACATTTACTTAATTATGATTTTGACCAAATATTTGCTACTGTCATTATTCTTATTATGATATTTTGGTACTATTGTTATTGTTTGAGGGGAATGTTATGAGTGCCCTAATGCTCCGTTGTACTAGTTCTCTACAAGTGCACAAACATGCTTGGGAATATTGTAATGGGGAAGCTAATTTATACGGAAGTGGATTTTGAGTCTAAGTGTAGTTGAAGCAAATAGAGGTCAGGTGAGCTGAAGGTTGTGAATAAAATGAGATAAATGAAAAGAGCTGGCATGAAGTACTAAGTTATTTATTTATGCAAATTGCTGTTCAGCTGTTCTGTACAGTAGGTGGATGTGCTTTTTATTTCCTGTGGCAGAAATTAAAGTTGTTTTTCTTCTATTCTCAGTCCTGTCTTCTTCTAATCTCTATATTTTGCTTACAAAGGTTTTTACCCTCATAGCTGGAAAGGCTTTTATATAATTCTGTTTACCTGTTGTGAAATAAGTTTCTGTGTATTTAATAATCCACAGAAAAGCCAGTTCTTTCTGTAAGGACAATAACAAAGCAGTAATCTCCTTTAGATGGCATTTAAGACATTCAAATAGTCTTGTAATATTTTAACCTGCCTTTATAGACATATTATAGTAAAATTTCTTTTAATTTCTCTACTGTTGAACTTTCTTCAGTCAGCTGTACTTAATCCTTATGATTGCAGTCTTCCTCTAAGAACCTCATTATGTTGTAAATTTGTCCTTGTGATAGTCTTTTTCTTTTCTTGAATTTCTGAAATTTTAATGACTGAAGCCATTTGAGCACATGTGTTCAGTTGCCATGAAGACCATAATACATGTAAAATCCAYTGGAACTCTTAGTATTTTAAGTTATCTAAAATACAGTCTAAGAAGGTTCTAATTCTGCTACTTTGTGTGTCTGCRTCATACACATTTCAAGTTGCCTCCAGTAGATATCACTCACAAGATTGGTAGCTGAAGCCTTTTACATCTTTTCTGCAGCACCTTTATGCAGATCAAATTGTTGGGTAGTGGCATAAGTCATAAGTCAGTCATCTGATTTTTTGTTGAGGTGTTCTTCTAAATAAATCTTCTTCATGGAAGTGTTTGAGGAGGCAAATTGGCTTTGAATTGATGTTGGGAGGATGGATGGGAGAAGAGATCCTTAAATGGTTTGCTGTTGGACACTTACTTCTCAAATGCACTACCCGCAAAACTAAATCACAGCACGGGATACCTGAAATGCATCTGATTAAGAAAGCTAAATAAGACTCTGTGAATGATTTGATGGATTGCARGATGAATTTGAGGAATCTTTAAAAGCAGCATTTAACATTATCAATAGAATTTGTATTTGTTGCATATTGCTTTTCACTTGTAAATTAAATTCTTTTACCTGAACCAATTCATAAAAATCTTAATTTCAGTTTTATTGAGTTCAAAGGTGGTTTTATTTTCCTAGTGTGGGTAAAAATAGAATTTGACTTTTTTTTCTTTGAAATACAAATACTGGCAAGCTGTGGTTAATGAACTACATACAGGCTGTGCAACATGGCARAGCTGCAAGTAGCTGTGGAAAGCTGGCATCTTAAATCTCTTTCCTTTCATGATGCCTAAAACCTCAGCCATCGTATTGCATTAATATTCTTGAGTTTATCCCCTTGACATTGCTTGTGATCCTCTCTTGTCATTTAAAAGTCTCTGAAATCCCTTGAGGTCATAGCCCGAGTSTTCCTATTTGTCCTGGAAAGCATCCAATATTCTTTTGGGAATTGTGAAAACAATACTCTCAAATTTGACATCTAATATGGATTGTGTTTAGCAGCAGCAGCAGCAGCTCTACCATCTGTATCACCAAGGTCTGGTTGTTTTTACAGGTAGCTGCTTCTCATTCCAAGTTATAGACTTGTGATCCTTTATAGACTTTATAGACTCCTATGTTACTTTATTCTATATAGATTTTTTGCTACCTTTATTACCTTAGTTGCTGAGTACTTTGCACTAAGGGAAGAATCTAGCACCTGTTAGATGTCATCTTTTCTTTTACTGTTTGCTCATGGGGTGAATTTCATGTGAAGTAAGGTGTATTCCTTGTGTAAATACAAACATACAGATATATTCATTTACATTTACACATACACATATGCATACATAGAAAAGATGTGTAATTCATTTTTCCAGACTTGTTAAAGGTTGCGGTTATAATTCATTCCTGAAATAAGAGGGATAGCAACCCCTGATTAAAATAAATGTGTTATTAAAATGAAGACAGAGAAAGTCTAAAAGAGAAATAAGACCAAACTTTTTTGCTGCCCATCACAACTTTTGCTTATGTTCTGAATCTCTTCTTTATGTATAGCCATTCTTAAAAGTGAAATTCAAACTGCTTTACCTCCTGAAGTACATTAATCAATAAAGGCTACATGTTAATCTGAGCTTCAAGAATTTCAGCAGCTCCGTTTGAGTGTTCTTCCTCTCTTTTTTAAGAGAGGAACATAAAAAATACCTTTTTAATAGCGTTTCATCATCTAGTTGGAATGGGGAGATGAACTGAGTCGCTGGATCTATTGTCCCAGGCTATGTGATGCTTTTGTTGCTGAGACCGGAGACCCTTTTTTAGAAGTAAACAYTGTATTAATATAAGTATTTACATCTGCTACTGCTGGGTACCTTTAAGAGGTTATGATTCTCAAAACAGAGAGAAGGTTAGGTGGCTAAAAATAACAGAGCAGAAATCACACAGGCGGCACAAAATGCCTCAATTGCTTTGGAGCTGGTGCCATGCAATGACATTCTCCTTTTGCTAAGCAAATTGTGGTCTGAGTTGTGATTTTCACATTCAGAAGGATTTTTAACATGACTATGACCTGCTACTTTAATACAAGTAAAAGACAATAGGAGAGCAACTGACAAAGCTTTGTCCATATGATAGATTAAAAATTGATGTCAACATCAGGTCTATGAGGTTGCTGTTAGGATTTATAAAAGAAATGTATTTTGTAATGCTACTATTTTTGGGGTTCATATAAAATTCAGCATGAGCAAACTTTCTGCTTTTCTTTTGTACTGATTTTACCAGCATTAAGAATTCTTTTTGTAGAAAGYTATCATCACCTGAGATAATTTTGACATTCTCTCTTTCCTTTCTCACCTAAATATCATCTCCTGGGATCACCAGTTGCTGATATGTTCAGTTTTGCTTGTTAATTTTTATTACAATATTCATTCACTCCTATGGGATCAAGATATTGTATAAATGTATATCAAACTGTGGACTGTTGAAGAGTTGACTTACCAGTTGGCTTACCAGCTCTGTAAATGAAATAAAGTGATGGTGAAACGAAATAAGTAGATGGTAGATTTTTTTTTTCCCCTAGGAGGTTTAGGGGTGATCAAGGACAAATCCTTTCTTTTATTCCTCTTCATTTATGCTGGATGTTTGTTGCAATCATGTTCCAAAATATGGGCTTATATGGAACCACATACCTTCTGCGACTCCCTCTAACTAACTGCACTCCTAGTGCAGCACAGACATTAGCAAAGAACAGGTAGATAAAATGTAGCATTCTATATAGCTAGGTATAATATATTACAGCAAAGCCAGTTGTTTTTAGTATGTAGCTACTCCCTATTTTTCCTACTCCCAAAGCTGTTAGCAATTGTTTCACTAGATGCCTCCTGATGGCTGCTCAGGAGAAAAAGAGCAGGACATGCCAGGATTTTTTGCCTATGGCAATAGGAAAGTTACAAACCTGCAGACAAATGGACTGCTTATATAATAATGCTAGACAAAATTGAGAAGGGAGAGGGTATCATCAGTTTTCCAGATGGAAATATTCAAGGGCTATGTTCCCTCAAATTATTATTATTTTTTTTCTAAAACCAGGATTTTAATTTTATTTACCTTCTTTTTTTCTGTCTAAAGTTGGAAACTATAAATGTTTTGTGTAGCTTGATGAGCTGAAAAATAGATCCCTGGGCTGATGTTTAAGTAAGACATGTACCCTTCTAATGGAGGGCCCGCTACATGTACTCTGTAGGTCTTACAGCTTTGCCTTCTRAAGCAATTTATGATTTGTTCTACTGTTCTTCTTTTGGAGGAAAGTTTGCTACTCTATAGACTCAAAAATGTAACGGGCAAGTCATGCCCTTGCCCATGTGTGCCCATGCTCACAACCTCTTAAGGTTTAAGGACTTATCTCAGAGTTTTTATTGTCTGATTTTGGCAATGATGGATGAAATAATTTCCTTTAGTTATTCACTGATTCCTTATTTTGTGATCTGAAGTTACCTAGAGGTAGCTAGTATAGCAAGGGTGGGAGGAACACACAGGCAAGTTGGGATGTTGCCTAAACACCGTCAGAATTAAGAATACTAATTCGGGGGGAATGAGGTTAGGTATCTAGTGGTCTCATTCTGTTTTGTTTCTTCTAGACTTAAACAGAAAACTTTCCCGAATACAACATCATTTCAGATTTTATTATTTTGTTTTTGTTGGAGAATAACACAATGCAGAACATTACCTCAGCAGGAAACTGAAAAAACAGGTTCAAGTTCCCTTTATATACCAAATCATGAGCAATTTGGGGCTTAGTTTGCTCCTATGTCTGTCATTTTTGTTCATTTCTAAAAAAGTACAAAGTATTTTTCATTCAAACTGGTACATTACATTCAAACTGGTACAAGTTTTCAAGATTGATATGTTAGCATTGATATGATAGAACTCTTTAAAAAATAATAAATAACAAAAATGCTTCTTAAAAAAAGCCCTTTCCTACTCATTTTTCTATCAGGACTTAAGCTTAGATATTTCAGTCTTTTTCCTACAGAAACATAACAGATTCTTCCCTTTTAGCTACTGTGTTAACTTATCTCTCCTTTAAATCTGGTCCTTTCAATATTTTTAGTCAATACACTTTTGGGAAAATTTCTGTTTTTCTCTCTGTGAAATGAGACCCCAAAAAAGGCAATTCATGAGAGAATGTCTTTTTTTTTTCTCCACTTTTCTAGCAATGCCGAGGTTAAGTGACTGAGAAGTTATTTTGTTGTCAGGTAAAGCTGAAATAAATTTTAAAATAAAATTTTATTTCTCAATTAATGATCGATTTTATAGTTGATTTGGTTGAAATATGTATTTATATAAATCTATCTATCTATCTATCTATATATATATATGTAGAGGTTGCTTTCAACCAAATCAACACCGTGAACTGGCTGAGGAACTCCAGTTCAAAGGAGAAAGTGGGAATATGCAGCTGGGAATAAAACAATAGGCAGAATTCAAATTGGCTGGGGAGAGTCTTTAAAAATGAACTTCAAAGCAGAGAACAATTTCTGTAATTATTGTTTCCAAACATTTAAGGAAGATATATTTATTCAAGTAGCTTTCACCAAGGAGATATTGCTTTCGACTGTAAACTCAGCTTTGAAGCATTAAAGTTTGGGTCAGATTTCACAGTTCAGTAATGGACATAAAAAAAMCCAAGTATGTTGAGAAAACCAAAAAAAAAAAAGATTTAGTCATGACTTCTATGCACAAATTGGAGAAAACATTYCCCTCATTTTTATTTCTATCATTATAATCAGCTGCTTTTACAGTGAAAGTATTACTGGGACAAAAATATATTGCACAACAGATAAACTTTATCTGTTTAGTAGAGATAATTGACTAGCAAATGTAGAGTGCAAACCCAAGAATCAGGATAAAATTTTGGCTGATAAGGACAAATGTGTGTGCTTTTTTTACGTAACTGTGAATTTCTGCTGAAAAGTTTTATCATAGCTGAGCTTCTGCAGTAAACAAGAATCTCCTTCCTCTTGCTGTCTTCCCTTAGACATGTGAAGGACTGGTCAAGTCCTCAACATAATATATGTGGACAGATTTAAAGAATGTAACATGATTTTGTCTTAGTACCTTTCATTTCTTCATTGCATGAAAGCACTTTTGAAAGCAAGGAACTGAACTCTGGTATTTGAGTCACTATGCATCTTGAAATGAAACATCATTTTGCACTCAGCAATAGATCAGAGGAAAATTTCAGTAAGGACAGGGAATGACTCTGAAACTTAAACAGCTCTGTTCACTTCGACTTTCTTCCCTAGCTACTGATACAAAAATGGTCTCATTTCCRGTTTTAAAACAGACGTCAAGGAGATTCTGAACTTCAGTATTTTTTTTTTTTCTCATTTTTACAGCACTTGAACTTCTAGGAGCTGGCCAACACAGAAAGACCAAGATGCCTTAGGAGAGGCTGCTGCTATTGAGAAGTTTCTAACTGGATCAGAAGTGTTAGGAATCTTGAAAGACAGGTAATTTTTGCACTGAATCCACTCCAGTCTGCAAACGTCAGAGTTTTCAATCTCATTTACTGTGATATAGCTCAAAAGTACTGCTACTAAACTCAGTAGTGTGACACAGATCAAATCAGTATAAATGAGATCTAAATCCAGCCTTCAAAGAGTTACTTAAATTTCTGCAAGAACATTTGAAATTCAATGTGCTTATCCAAACTGAAAATAAATGCAAAAATTTTTGAAGCTTTCTTGCCAGCTAGAGAGCTTTGTTTCACTAAGAAGAGGAAAACTGACAGATGTATAAATATTGTTCACAATAATTTTACAAATGATTTTGCTAAATATCCTTTCATTGGCTGTTTTTCGTATTGTCATTTCCAAATGGAGAAGTACAAAGTAGCTGAAGTGAATTCATCATCTAATTTGTTCTTTGTTTCTTTGTTTCTTTGTAGTACTGAGATATTCAGAAATTCTCCAGAGCTGAATCTAGTCTCTGACTATGTTTAGGAAATACCATGTATTTTTTTGTTTTTCAGAAAGCATCAGAAAATTTACAGCAAGTACAGTCTATCTATGAACTTGTAAGTATTATTGGCCCTTGTGCATGCACAGGGAATTGAGAAAGATGACACGAAGGAAGACATTTATATCATTTAACCTTAGCTGTCAGTCAAAGCTGACTGTGTAAATTCTAGCAATCAGTGCAGAAAGTGGCACCTTCACATGGTGATTCATCTCATCCTTTCTTCACATAGACCAAATCAGTTGGGCTGTATTTGTCTCTTTACTAAAATAACAGAGGGACCCTTGACACTTGATGTGTTTACAACTAAAATTCTTCCTTGAAAACCAGCCATACATAAAGAAAATTCTTCTTGAAAGTAAAGTTTTGATGACACACGCAAAAAAAAGGAGAACCAGAGGCACAATGGAGTTAATAAAGTAGGATCCAGATAGTAGAATGTAGAAGAGATCAAAAAGTATGATCTGTCATTTCTTCATAAATAATTCATCAAAGGGACAAACAAATGTAGTAACGAGGTAATGTTTCACTTTTGTAAAATAAAAGGAGCAAGGAAGGTATGACCAAGACTAAAAAGAGGACAAAAATAATGTTTTCTGTACCAGAATCTATCTATAGGTTGTGGTCTTGGTCTTTTATATCTTATTGCTTTTAGAGATGCAGCAAGATTAGGACACGTGAGGATGTTTATACRGACATTACTGTAATTTCTTTGTGAATGATTTGTCTAAACAACATAGAAGATTATTAATTTGGCATTAAACCAATTCTTAACTCTGAATAAAGCAAAAACAAAAAAAATACATTTTTAGGAAATTTGGGTTCTAATTCTTGAAAATTCTTGAAATATTCATCTAAGTAACAAACCTCTTAGCTAGCTCTCACACGCTGTCTTTTTCATCTTTCACATTTACGTGACTGTACCCAACACAGTTGCTAGTACTATGTTGGGCTTGGAAATATGTCTTCTATATAGCTTAAGTTTCACAGATTTTTATTTTTCCTTTAATGTTTCATACTTTCTATGAAACATTATATATGATATGATATGATATGATATGATATGATATGATATGATATAATATAATATATATATATATCCAGCTGTACCCAGATTCCCCTCAGAAGGAGTTTGGAAAGAAAGGGGCTGCAGTCTGAACCTCATGCCTCGACGGGAGGGTATCCAAGATAATTGTGTATTATCTTGAGCCCTCATGCAGTAAATAATAAATGACCTTGCCATAGAATCTTGTGAAATCATTGTCCATATCAATAAACCCTATTATTATTTCTTTCATATGAGTGAAGGGCATTTTGTCACTGACCCTCTCCACCCACCCCCCTCGGACACCACTCGTTCCGTGACAGGGTATCATACTATTTACTACTTATATAGCATAATTGTATAGTACTATATACTAGGAGAGGGTATAATAATATAATTTGAAGAGGAGAAAGATCTCTAACAAAAATTAATTATTTTTTTAGAAAATTTTACAGAAATGTTCACATTTGAACAAGAGACCACGGAACTACTAAATCTTTCATTTACTTGATAGCTTTCTATTATTGCATTTGTTGAAATGCTTGGTGGGAAATAGAGGACTTTATATTTTCTTTCAAAGTTTCCTTTGAGAGTGAATAATATAGGAAACAAACAATATGTGTCAAAGGGATAACTTTGTGAAAGTTGCACAGTACCAAAATTGCACTTTCTTTATGTTGCATATTATATAAAAAGAAAATATGTATATGGAAATTAAAAATCAAAATATAGAAAGCAGAGCAGTTGTAATATTTTGGGGTTCYGACAGTACAATTTCTCCCTATGAGACACTTCAGATGAAGTGAGCGATATACAATTCTGGGCTAAGAGTGGTTGAGTCGTACTACTACTCCCTGCTTTGTAAATTTCTCTAAAGAAAAGGTCTGTTGTCCTTAGGAGAAGCACACAAATTAAGTGAAACAAAGTAGCTACTCATTTGAGAAACTTCAAGCTGTGATGACTTTGACTTTGACTTCTAATCTTGTTTATTTGATATTATTTTCAAATAATACCTCTAGATGTAAGACTGATCTACCTCGGAGGATGCTTCCTTCCTGAAGCTAATCCTCTCTATGCCAGTGTGACTGTAGGAATTGGAAAGGAGATGTTCAGTGATTGCAGCAGTAGCATCAGTCCCGCTATGCAGAGCAACACACCGCCAGTGTTGTCGTTGGAACTGTAGTGTCACCAGTAGAATAGACCTTAGTGGACACCCTAGTTCCTGATATACATGGACTTTTCAGAGGAATATTTGATGATGACAGTGAGGATTGACTTTGTTCTTATGTTTATAGCACCTAGTCTTTGGCACCAAAGGAAAATGGTGGAATGCATCAGAGCATTACAGTTTTTTATCTTAACTATTCTATCTAAATAACATAAGCCCATCCTTATTCACCTCCACCAAGGAACTTTCATGATTGATAGGAAATGCAAGAGAGTAATAATACTGAATATATAAGGACTTCATTATGAAATGCAAAGCAAATATCATAAAAAACTTGTTATATTATTTAATTTCTATGTATTTATTACTAGAGTTAACAGAAGAGAACATACGATTATTGCTGTATAAATAAGCAACATTACTTTTATCCAACCAAACAGGGAAAAAATGGAAAGGTATGGTTTGCTACATTAGTTTCTCAATGCCAATTTTTTAGCAGTTAATGACCAGCATTATCCTTTCTTACTGTTAGAGTTATCTGGGAATTCTATTTAGGTGCAGGAACGACAGAAACAGTCCAGTGATGTATCCTACCCTCACAATGTCAGCACTGTTTGAGATGCCCTAGAGCATATTCCGGGAGCCTGATGCAGATGTAGATGTCAGTTCAAATAGGATGACCTATTTTGAGTAATTCTAGATTATCTGACTGTACCCAGAAAACAAGTTAGGACACTGATATGTCCAAATGATGCTGCACCTATCGATTGTCACCAATTGTTGCAGTATTCCATTGTCACCAATTGCATCTTTCCTCTTTGATGGTTTGGTATATCTATCAGTCTATGATAGTGATCTAATCTTATCTATGAGATATAACTTTATCTATTTTAGGCTGAACTGTCTCAGATTGATACATTGCTTTTAATCATTCCTATTCATCATGGTCTTTTAGCTATTTTTAATCCACATGATGTTCTAACTACCCAATTCCAGAGGAATCAACTTTTAAGATGCTGAGACAGATCAAACACTTCCTGACTTCAAAATATATTGCTTCTTGTGTTATTTCTCCAGGAATTAATTTTGCACATCTTAAAGCAATCATATGCAAAATATATTTCTTCTAAGCCTATGTTCTTTATTTTTTTTTAACCCTTAGTTTAATGATTCTTTTCACTGAATTGTCACTGCATTATTTCAGGATGCATAAAGCTTCCATTTATGCACTTTGGAAGCAAGGATTGTAAATGAGTGCAGTAACTGAACAGCTCTATGGTCCTGTAGCGCTCATTCGCTGGTCACTGAACCCCTTTCAGTTTGTCACTGCTCCACAKTGCTTTAGTAAATTCAGATATACCATATTGCCATTAAAGAATTCCTAATTCACTGATTATATTTCCAAGCATATTTTTAGCGTTCTAAATGATTATGTGTTCTATTTTTCTCAAGGTCTTTCAAAAATATTTCCTTTAAGTGCTGGATCTCCTGCTAGGAGAGGGTAAAAAAAGGTGGAGGAAAGCATCCAGATTTTATAAGCTTTCACATTTTGAAAATTGTAATATTTTGCAAATATTACAATTGAAAGTGGAGAGTTTAGAGTGGTCACACAATCCACTTGCAGACATTAGGGAAAAAAATAATGGTAACATTTTGATTTGTTTTGATTTGTTACCATTATTTTTTTCCCTAATGTCTGCAAGTGGATTGTGTGACCACTCTAAACTCTCCACTTTCAATTGTAATATTTGCATACACATACCACTTCCTTATTAGATGCTTATGCATACTTATACTTATGCATATTGCAGATAGAAGTGTCCCTTGTCCAGTGTTTATATTTTTAATTTCACAGTGTAATTCTGATTCTGAAGTTGAGTGAAGCAGCAATGATCTTCCATCATCATTGTTACTATTTGAAAAGCATATGGAGTGGTAGTAACTCTGATGTGTGAAACAGCCATATCTTAAAATTCCTTTTCTAAGGAATTATATTCATGAACTACATCTTAAACCTAGTTATTCCTCCTTCATAAATCACAGGGACATCTTCCTAAATGAATAAAATTAATTAGATTCAATAGCTACTGCTGTACACTTCTGTACCACTGTTTCTGTTCCTGTTATCATTGATGACTGGCTCTGGTGGTAGTGCCAAGAGTTGTTATAATAGCTACTGTGTATAAGACAAAATTTAATATATGAGAAAACTTCTTCTGTGATCATGATCACCTATAATTTAGTAATTGTAACATATATTAATTGGATTCATATTCAACTTAGTCAAAGCTGAAGGCTTAGAATCTCTCCCTTCCAAATAAAAGCTCTTTGAGACCTTTGTACCTGACAGGCTAGAAACTAGAATTTTCCTGATCTATTAATTACAATTTCCGTCTTATAGCTGAAACATTCTTTTCCTATGTTGTTTACCCCAGACTTACAGATAGCAACTTTGTCTTAGTCTTCATTTTGCTTGAGTAAATGCACTGTCTGGTGATGCTATTGGCGACTCATTGCTCACAGCACACCAGTATAACTTCTCTGCATCTCTCCTACTCTGAGTTCATTGTATCTGAAGGAGTGGTAAGAGCCATAATTTAAATTAGGCTCCACGTTATAGTGCACACATGACATTTATATCTCTTCAAATCAACTAGAAACATCTTGGATTAAATATATTTTAATTAAACTTTCCGTATATTTCCATATTTTCTCAATGTTGGTTTTTGGTATTGCCGTGACTATCTAATCTATGCATTTCTCTCTCCTCCTCCTTCAGTTCTAGCTGATGAATTTACAACTTTTGATGGAAATTCCTGTTGTTTCTACCATTGCATTTTATTTTATTGTTTTATTTCTGTTTCTTCATGTCTCAGGGTCATCCCAGGTGGTATTCCAGGTATCTGAATTGATTGAACTGATTATCTTCCCAGCTTTATATATTGACTAGTTTCTTATTTTTTTTTTTTTTTCATGCAATGCTATGTTAGATAATGTCCCCTTGAAGGTGGTAAATCTAATTCCAATATCTTTATTTCCTTTGCCCATTTTGTCTTTGGTCATATGTTCTGTGTTACCATCATTTCTGAAAATATGCAAATCAGTCTACTCTGTAGCACTGTCTGAGCTTTTTTCTAGTTGAGTGTTTTGGTAAGTGYAATATCTCTGTCAGGATATTAAGGCAGAAATTTAGGGGTCCTGCTGGACCATGAGGCAGCARTGTGCCCTTGTGGTCTTTCTCCTTTCATCTCATGACTAAATTCTCTCCTGAACTTGTCTTGCTTAATTCTGAAATTTTCATGCTGAGCATTTTTTTCTTTCCTGTTTAATCTTTTGTAAAATGATATATCTCAGCAATCACTTCCTGAGCTGAAGTGGTTTTATTTGACACTGCTCTGAGTAACACAGAGTCTGTTGGGCAGAATGAAATCAGTGTAATTCTCTGTGTTGTCACACCAGTTCTGTATCCACTTTGCTGCATCTTCTCTTTTTCTTTTTTTGGTCTTTAAAGATSAAACCACAGTAGAAACTTATTAGATGGATAATTTGCTACAGATACTTCAGCAGCCCTGATCAGTTAACAGATTTATACTTAGAAGATAATTATTCTCTTTCCTGAACTTAGATTTTGGTGTTGCTGGAGGAGGAAAGATTCATATGTCAGCTAGATATTTTTCTTTTCATYATATTTTATCGTGTTCTGCAGACTTTTGTTTTTTAGAGAAGTTAATTTCTTTGTAATGGTAAACCATTTTCTATTGGCAAGCCATTTTGAACTATGTCTCTGTCTTGCAAGTTTGCAGTATATTAAATGTGTTCTTTAAAATAATGATATCTTTCCTAATACCAAGAATATTCATTTTTGGTAGCATTAACACTGCTCATTATCTTAGTTGTTTCTAGGTAGTTCCACATTTTTAAGCTAAATAGCTTAAAATTAAAAATTCATTTTGCTTTGAAAAAACACTATCACTAACTCATTGTCCTGAAAATACATCCAAGCCCTGATTGTTGACAGTATAACAAAATCAGACCAGGCCTTATGATGTGAGCATAAAATACAAACGATATGAGTAGAAGTCTGTTTCCTGACAGTATAAATTATGGGCAGACTAAATATTTTAGGAGTGAACTGTTAGGTTTTCTTAAAACCCCGGAATTGTACAGGGTGCTAATGTTGCCTCAAAGCCAAACTTTGATATAACTGGTATGCTTGAATGATAAACTAAAAATCTATTCTTTGCGGGCAGTCAGTCATGTGAGTCCTGGATCATAAAACCACATGGGCTATTTCAGATATTCAGGACAGGGAATCATTATTTCATATGAAAATATTATTAATAGTCAGGAGAATGAATAATTCAGAGCTATTAATTTATACAGTGTGCTTCTTTTCTCCTTTCCTTTTGCCTTTTCCTAAGGGATAATTGTATGTAGATGAAAAAGGCAAAATATTTTTCATATGCATATGTTCTGCTAGGTTTTTATTAGAAGGGAGAAGGTCAAGGAAGTTGGTTTTGCAGGCAGAATGCAAAGCTAATCAGGTTTGCATCCATTCTAAGTTTCTACTTAGAAGTGGAGTTTTCATAGAAGTTTTCAACATTCTTGGACCAACTCCCAACACTATTTTCTCCAACAAATCATTTTTATTCCACCTTGTAAAAGGAAGAGCCTTCATACCTTGCTTTGTGGTGTNTTTTTTTTTTTTTTTTTTAAGAAAAATTATATTTTATTTATTTTCCAGGAATCTTCACACTGAAAGATGAGTAAAGGGATAATATGTTCTTGTACTCTCTATCTATATATGAGAAACATAACTTAGAATCAGACTTTTCAAGAGGAAAATAATGGAGTTTTAAAGCCAGTTGTGGGTGTGTAGCTAATTGCTTCCTCATAGATATTACTGTATAATGAAAATCTGCCATCATCGAGGAACCAAGCAATAACTAACTTGCATTTAGAAGGGACTGTCTGTGATTTTACTTGATCAAATAGATGAGAATGTGCCATTTTGTAATCTGTGCTTTCCTCTATCTTGCAATGTAATATTTAATTTGATCTGATTCATTCCCTGACAGCTGTTGTTCATCTATGAGCTCATCTTCATGAAATAGTTGATTAATGTAGTGGAGGCTGTATGATGTGCAAGGTAAACAGAGTAAATGTATTTTCAAGAGGATATTCCAGTTTTAGACTGCAGTCTCCTCTGTTCTCAGAATAGTCTAAGAATGATTTTTGTGAATCTCTGAGTGAGGTATCTAAAATCTGAATTTCTACTCTTAGGTATGCTTGCCTTGGAAGAATTTAGCTTGAGTTCTAGCCTTAAGAGAATAGGTCCTTAGCCAAAGTACTCACAAACAAAATAGAATCATATAGTAACTCAGGCTATGAAAATTAATGGAGCAGAATGCTATATAAAATATAAAGTACCTCTTTAGATTGTACTCTTCTGTTCCATGATGGAAACACCGAATGATTCAGAGAGATCCCAGGAATATGAGAACAGGCATTAACCTTCTATCTTTGAGACAGTCAATAGCATGGCTAATGCTTTTTTAGTTCTGGATGCAACATGTCCAGCAACAAGATCAGTGTTAATAGCTAGGTGAGTTTTAAAAGCACTTCAATGAAATTGCTGAGGAATAAGAAGAGTAGTAGCTARACAAGTCCGACAAATTTCTCTAGGTTTCATTGGAGCCAATATATTTCCTGTTGAACAAGAAAATAATGATTTCTTCATGGAGTGAGAAATTTTCATGACTAGAACCAAATATTTAATATATTTTCTACAACTTTGTTATAATTTAACTTTTTAATATTTTTTTCAAAGTTACTCCATCTGAAACTCCAAAATCATTTGTCATAATTGGTCTGATAAGCCACACTAAACATTTCTTTTCATTGGTTGATATAGGAATTGAGCAACACTAGGACTTTGAATTCCCTTGAGAGGAGCAGTACTTGAAGTGGATATAGAAGATGAGTAAATGAGGGAATGTTAGATAGCTTTAATCATTTTGCTTTCTTTGCCACAGATTATTTTCCTGAGGCATTATTGTAAGAAAAATTAGACTACTGCAAGATTTATTGGCTGTCTGCATGGTTTATTTTTTTAGCACAGTTACTTTAAGAAAATAGAGAGATGAGAAAACTTTTCATGTTTTTCTTTTTCCTTTAGAACTTTGAGGCTTGAAACTAGAAAGAAAATAACCAGCCATAGAATGAGATGAATTCTCAACTGAGAGAGTCCAAAGCTTCCATGAACGTTCTCTCACCACCCCTAAGAACTTTGTGTGTGAGGTTACAACTCACACAAAAATCTAACATACATAAATYTATCTTGCTGCTGGGAAAATTTACCCCCTCACACACCTTACACACACATGCACACACACATATATATATAAACGTATATATGCATATTCTTAGAATAAAGATGCTGACAGATGCCGATGTGAAGTCCTTACCCAACCTATTGCCTAGTCTGTAGAAAGAGAGCCTTCTTTGTTTTATTTAATCACCTCTCGGATGATTTTTCTTTTASTAGAAGCCTGGAAATAAGAGCTCTTGTTATTTTAAGAAGTAATAGTCATTTTAAGAAGTAATATCTGAATAAAACAAACCAAGCAGTCTTTCTGTATAAGTTTTCCTGTAATCTCCTAACATTGACAAAATAAAGCTGAATGCTTGTGTGATCTGTGATATGTGTGAGGTTCTTTTCTTGACCAGAAATTAGATAAAGCCAAACAACCTATCTAACTATTGATAGGTTGATAGTCTAATTATGAGTTTTCCTGTTAGAGGAATATAGTTACTATAGTCATGAGTGACAAGAGTCACAGCCTTACTAGATTGAGAGTACTGTTTTCCAAACTCCCTATACAATGGGTGAAGCTGATAATCTTCCAGGATTTCACTCTTAAAATGAGTGCTATGAAGACAGCACTCTAGATAGAGAGAATATCTATGATAACCTCTCTAACTTTCTACCTTACATTGTTGTCAATTTAATCCTCTGCCATAAACTCATGGCATGGACAGTCATAGACTAAAGAACRCTACTGGCACATAAAGATTTTTTGGCTGCAAGAGCAGGGAGGAATGACTTGTGAATCACTGCCAACAAAATCAATTCTTTTCCTGTGATAAAAGTTATTTAACCCATAAGAACAGTCATAGAGTGACTAAGGAATCAGGGAAATAATCTGTTTCATTCTTCTGGATGTTTCTGGATGTAACTTGTGTGTTATGGTATAAAAACATTTCTTAAAAAAAAGAAATTGCAAAGAAAGCTTATTTCCATATGTGTTTTCTGCTATCTAAGTGGAAGAGAGTTTAAATTTCTCTTTTCAGACAATTTTTTGCACTATATTCACAGGATTCTTTCTCTGATAAAACAAGAAAAATTTGGAGAACCTCTCAGAGATATATTTGGCAATTATCTAAGAATCATTTGAGTAGGAGAGAGAAATAATTCATCAACACAATGTGGGATGCTGTTATGAACAGAAAGGTAGGCATCATTTAATGTTAAAATGGGAAGGAAGTGAATATAGAGTAATATTAAAATTGTCAACCAGGTAAAACAGATATATAAGGGAAGTAAGGTTTAGGTGTCATAAACAACATTCAAAAAGAAAACACAAGAAAGCTGATCCAAACTAGAAAGCCTTTGCTTGACTTTGCACTGCAGTGTTACCAATAAAAGATAAATATGGGCATTTATTCTCTCACTCCCTCCTTACAAAAGCAGAAAATGAAAAGAGGGGAGGACATTTTTGATGTGTTTTAGAAAGACATCCACCTGATACAAAAGTTCAACTTCGATTAAAAGAGTCTTTTGGGGAGAAAACTCAACCCAGATGTTAACAAACAAAGCCTGCAAAGTAAACCTGAGGTTAAGATAAAATAGTTGCAGAAATGGTTGAAGCAAGCAAGCAGTGCACAAAACTTGAATATTAGGCAATTTTACCACTTGCTGCGGGAGAAGGAATATTGTACAGAACCTTGGGAAATGTAACCCCAGACATGTTAAGTCAGCCCAGACATGTAACCAAGTGACTACCTCACATGGAAAGGTTCTAGTCAAAGATTAAAGGCATAAGGTCACCGAGCAGATCACTAAGCATGACCACGCACAGCAAGTATCACCTTTTAAAGCATTTAGATTTGCAAAGCTTTTCTTCATCATTTTGCTCCTACTTGTTCAGAGGCACAAACCAGAAGTTACTTGTCATTTGCTGGGCCAGTTCACAGATAAAAACTTTTTTTCTTTAACTACCAATCCTTTCCTGAAAGGATAGACGGACTCCATTGACCTCCAACTTGAATGAAATTAATTTAGTTGTGCTTATTGTAGCATTGTTCAATGTTTATGGCATAAAACAAGGGTGAATAAAGAAATAATGCCATCTGTCACTCACTCTAACCCTAGTGGAGAGTTACAAAGCCTTCTGCRATATAAACAAAGTATTTCTCTGGCAGATAACAGAGATGTGTATTAGCTTGTAAAATTGTCTGGTTATTTAGAAGTATTTTTAAGAAGCCAGAGGGGTCAAGAATGGACTATTCGGCCTTATGTTACCCGATTTAGGTATATACATGTGATTTCTTTTGTGATTTTAAATTTTGCTGATAGTTTGTTTAAATAACAAGCTTCAGGTTTGGAAATCAAAATTTCCTGAATACACAGAAAATATGAGATACATTTGCTTCCTGAATGTACTGAGAAGTGAAATACAGCAACTGTATTTAATCAGAACCACTGAACAAGTAGGTCTTAAAACAAATTAAAACCAAATATAAAAAAAATCAACGGGAAAATCCATTGCCCTAAAAGACATGCCTTAATTGATGACTTTCCTGACTAAAACAGCATCTTTTGTAACAMTATAGTACAGTATCCTGGGTATGTAAGACAAGCATTATTTTCAGAGCCTTATTTCACTTTGGCAATTGAACAGCATCACCAAGTTCAAGCAATAAAAGGCAAATGGGAAACAAAAGCAAAAGAGATCAACTTTGTACAAAACTTCTGTGGCAGGACAGTGGCTAAGGGATTAGCCTTATTAAATCTATGACTTAAAGGGAATAGAGATAGGAGTGATGCTAAAGCATTGTAAGTGGAGCCCAAGAATCACTTTCCAGTTGATTTGATATTGATCTATCCTATGTAGATGACTCAGTCCTGATAGAAACTGTGTGCTAAGGATTTGATCTGCTTTCCAAAAATACAGTCTTGACAACTCAAATGCTCAAAGTATGGAAGACTTCATGGGAGCACAAGAGCAGTTTTCAGACTGAAATGTAGGGTTTGGCTGTGTGGTCTCAGTCTTGCAGCTCTTCCACAGCCCCTAGTGTGTCTCTCTCTCCCTCTCCCTCACTGGACTAAGGGAGTGTCTCACTGGCTTATGCTGATGGAAACAGATGTAAGTCAAGGTTGGATCAGCGAGGTGGAAGGATGCTGCATGCTGCCTTTGAGGGCTAGCTGCTTGGGGATCACCATGCTGAGTGATGTGCAATGTCAGTTCAATGGGGCAGGGCTGCAGCTGGGTGAAAGGCCAAGCTCTGACCATGGCTCCCATGAGGCACTTGCACTTCTAGTACTCTGACATCCCTGGCAGGGAGATGACTGAGCTAAAGGCCAGGTAGGACAACAAACATGTTATTGCCAAACCATCTTAATAAAAATGAGAGAGGTCTACATGCAACAAATGATTGCCTGTAATATGTATGAACCTGTTTGCTGTGCATTTTTTAATTGTTCAGCTCTTAAAGTGTAAAATAAGATCAGTATGTGATTCATGAATCCTCCATCCACTTTTATTCATCTGTGTGTTGCTATCCTCTCCTCTCTCCCCACCAGACTTTAATATATTCCACAATTATTGAAGCTTTTAAATTTGAGACCTCTTACCAAATTGACTTTATACAGATCCCCTTACAAAAAAATCTTGTATTCTAGACACTTAGATTTTGTCCAGAATAGTTGAATATCTATCTATCTATCTATCTATCTATCTATCTATCTATCTATCTATCTATCATCTATCTATCTATGTATCTATCCATCTATCTATCTATCTATCCATCTATCTATCTATCTCTGTGTATTTGTGTGTGTGAGAGAGAATATCTGTTCTTTTGCATGGACAAGATCAGGACTAAATTATTCAAGAGTTAACGTTCAGAGGACAATATGTTGTATTCCTCTGATGATGAAACTATGCATCCACAGTATCTGTAAAGGGACAGGTTAGTAAAAGGAAATGCACCAATCTCTTGGGCTTGTGAGTCAAAATGTGTTTATATATATGACTATATTAATATTTGATAAATAGATTAATATAGATTAATATAGAACTATATTAATATTTGATTGAATTTTCATTGTTTCTAACATATTCCATTAGCAACATCATATTTGCTCCACATAATAGGCCTGATACAGTATATTGAAAGGAAGTTAGTTTAATTATTTTGCAGAACTGTGATGAACTGCACTAATCCATTATAAGAATATRTAAGAAGTATCTTGAAACCTTTATGCAAAATATTTGGTTCTTATTTATTTTGCATTTCCTTTAAATGTATTATGACACAGGACTGCATGCAGAGAGAAGATAATCATGTTTGTATTAATTTGCAATATAAGACATTAATATTTATGACTCAGGGTGGAATTCAGGGGTAAGGTGTTTCTAGGGATATTGGCTATGTAGTTTTCATTAGTTGTAAGGAGGCTTGTGACTGCACACATGCATGCTGAGTTGACACAGTGGGCTGCTTCTGGCTATGTAGGTGTTTATGCTTGAGATGACCTATGATAGCTGAGACATCTGCACTGGCACTTGTGTCAGTACAATGGTGCAGATGTGTTCATCAGTTTTCACCCTGATCCCTCAGTCATCCCATCCTAAACAACATTAGAAACCACCAAAATTCCCTTCCTACTCATGACCAAGAGTTTCTTCCAAAAAAAAAAAAAAAAAAAAAAACAGGTTGCAAGGCAAGATGCTAAGTACCTAGATCTCTTATTCCATATCTGTGACTGGATGTACCACAGAATGTGCTGCCTCTCAGTACAGGCACAGAGAGAGGATAAATACGACATGCTTTGAACTGATTAATGAACCAGTGATTACATTAACTTGTAGGCCACCAAAGACACTGTGTAATCTGAAAACCAAGCTTTGATCTTTTCTAACTGGGCATTATACTGGTTACAGCTGGTTGAGCATTTGGTTTAACAGTCATAAGGAAAGAAAGACGTGAATAAAACAAACTGTCTGGTGCATGTTTTGTCAGTGTAAACCACAGTGTAAATACAAATCATATACAATGAAAATATAATGAAATATTCTAACTCAAAAAAAATCTTWCTCAACAGTATTTGTGAGTGTATGTGTACTACTCTTACTCAAAAATCAAAATTGTAGTTTTGAAGAAATGTGCAGGAGAAGGTTAATAAACACCTAGAAGTTTAATAGCCTAGAATTAAACCAGAATTCTATAATAGAAGTTCAATTGCCATCTGATTTTTGAGATCAGATTTCCGGATTTTTGTAGATGGAGCTGAGGAAATGAGGATAATTTTTTTTTGTCACTTTTAGTCACATATATTCACTTGTTTATATATTTGTGATAATGGAGGATCCTCTTCATTGGAATTTCAGTTGAATGCTCACTCATGGAAGTTAAAATTGCCAATGAGTGAGGGATCACTAAGAAAATTCTGTCTATATCTATCTATGAGGTACCTATATCTACTTATATAATTTGCAGATAGCAGTCCTCAACTTTACGTAAAGGGTCACAGTTTGGGGAGTGGTAATATAAGGTAGTGACTTTCCTCTTCATGAGAAGCATTTTTTGTAGGAAAGGAATATTCCATTCCATTCCATATCATTCCATTTTTCTAGCATACCTAAGTAAAGAGTGTGTAGGATTTATGGGAGTTATGGAAAATATATATATAAATAATGCAATACAGTGAAAGTATTGCACTTTTGTTAAGTGTGATCTCTTCATTGCACTGACCTTGGGTCGGATAACCTTTTTATGGTTACAAAACATAATTTACCCTAAACTTTATCTTATTTTTTAAAAAAGGATTTCAATAATATGTAAATGCCAGAGGCCTTCCTCAGTAACATCATGAATTGAAATGAAGTCTTGAAGCTCAGGAGCTTTAGGTTTTTTTTTCACTATATATTCATCAAACTCTGCATAGGCTTGAATACCAGCAAAGTCTTTCTTTTGCTCTTGCCTCAGGCCCTTATTCTGCACTCACATAGCAAACACTGGAGTGGGGTATAGCAGAGGACAGACAAAGTCATATTTTAGTTTAATCTGCGAGAACTCAATAAGATAAGATTTGTTATCAGCGCACATTTATTAATGTTGTTTTCATTATTCAGTACAGAAGCCAAGCTGAACTAAAGATACAGGACTCAAATTTAGACGGGCACCAATTTAATGCCTCTTGCAGTGTAAGTTTTTTGAGATGCAAGCTGATGTCATTTAAAAAACAAGACATTTAAAAGTTGGGAATAAAATAATACATTTAAATTGATGAAATATTTATTCCTCAATTTTATTGACGGAACTGCTTTTCTAATATACGTATTCTTGACCTATCCTTTTCCACTTAATGTTGATGTGGAGAAGGGTAAAAGTTATGATCTTGTATGGACTGGGTAGTTTTTAGAAATGTCTTTTTAAATGGGGGTAAAGGATGGCAAGTGCTGGTGAAAGATATCCGAAGGAAGACACAGGGTATAATCCCTAATCCTTGCCAGATGCTATTTAAACCCAATTTACCTTAAAACAAAACTGTTCTTTTGATTTCATCGTGGAATATTCTGTTCCGACTGTATCTAAAATAAAACTATTGGTCATTTTGTCCTTCTCTTTTCCTTTTTTTTTTTTGTTTAGTGATCTCAAGTTTTATTTAGATTCTTTGCATAGGAATAATCCTGCAACATATATAATGGGATGAATAAATTAGAGCAATATTACTATAAGGAATTTATATTTTCATTTTGCTGAAGGAAAAATGGAAATATACAGAGCAAGCAGATCATGGTCTTACAGAAAATGATTTTTGCCCATGAAAGATGAAGTAATGAAGAATCTAAAAAAGCTTGTGTCTAGTCTATTGCTTATCCTCTAGTATGACTCTGAGACAGTAGAGATAAATAGGGATTGATTTGAGGTGGCATAAACATGGGGCTGAAAGAAATTGCTAAGCAATAAAGCAATAAGCCTCTCTCTTGTATTTATTTGGCATTTGTTGGCTGCCATTTATTTTCACTGTCCATTTTTAAATTTTCTTAGATGGTCCTTGAAATGGGTGCATTTTCRTAAAATAATAATCACAAGGCATTCYTTTCTATTTGTTTTTAGAGCAGTAATGTGAATTAGAATTGTTAGTTTCACTGAATCACAAATAGCAGTGACTAAAAACCACTGCAGAGTAGCAGAGAAGTTCCCCAACCTCTCTCTGCTGTGACGGTCAATGTGTTAACAATTTGTCTACAGACAGTGAGTAATTCTTGGGCAATTCTAAAATTATTCTTTGGCCTTTAAAAGGCAAATTATTTATCCTATATTTGTTTGAGGGCTGGCTTTAACACAGTTATACCAGAGGGGAATTGCTTTCATAGAGCACAGGTATGAAACACAGAATTAGCCATTTGAGATAAAGAAAGGGAAGAAAATTCTAAAACTTGTAGATTTTTTAAGAAAATACAGCATGCTTTATCTGAGCTACTTAATGTGATATATGATTACATTTATTCATAATTCTGAGATAATTAAAACTGTGTAATATTTTGTCTGCCTCTGCTGTGCTCTGTCTGCCTTGGTCCTAAAGCAGTGAACTTAAAAACAAGACTTATTTCTCTTATCTATACTGCTGGAAATATATTTTAGCCTCAAAATATTCTTATCTACTGTATCTTCYTCTTTCTTATTTTGACTTGGCAGCTATATTCAGTGAAGTGTGAATAACTTTATATTGTGAACTTGAAATGTAGGATATTATACCTATGAAAGGATAATCCTTTCAATGTGAAGGGAAGTTAGAATAATTCAGCTATAAAATTAAGCAAATCTGTCATTCTGTGCATTGCTGTTGAATTGTTTTGACAATTTGGCAAACTTTGACAAGGTTTAAATTGGTTTTGTTCGCTTTGTGATATATTTTAGTTTTGATTCATTACTCAAAACTGAGAGAAAACTGCTTATATTTCAAGTATGTATCTGGCTATTCTCAACAAAAACAAACAAACAAATAAACAGGAAAACAACTTTCTACTGGAATCTTTACATCTGTATTTTAGCCTATGATTCTTGCTGTTTCTTTGATGTGCAGCCACACATCACGACCACATATACATTTATGTCCTCAGCTTAGATATTTTCTTCCAATATGACCTCTAGTGAATAGACATGGTATCTCACTCTTAATGAGCAAACATTCTTGAGTATGTTATAAAGACTCCTKCTAAACTTGGAGAAAATTATGGGGTAACCAACTTTTTTTTTTCTGGTATGCCTTTTTGAGTTAAGACGTGTGACCTGAAGGCCCTAGCTACATGGAACACAAGACAGATCAATCATATTTATCAGCCATGGTACCGCAGATTTCAAGCCAAGTCATTTTTGGTTGCTTATATGCTAGATGTGTGTTGGCCTTTGCCATACACATTTGCTGCAACAGAAGGGCTTCCAGTGTGGTCCTGTAACCTGGAGAAAAAAGCAAGCAAACTAACAAATCAAAACAAACAAACAAAAATTGAAAACAGAACAAATAGGTAGTTGATCTCTCATCCCATTTTTTAATATCCTGTAATATCCTGGCCCATGTTGCAGATGCAAAGACAGAAATATTCTGTATACTGTTTAATTTCTGTCTAGAATCACATTTACAAAAACTTATTCAGGAATAAAAACATGTGTTGTCTCCTACCCACTGTCACTCTGTCCCTCCTCTCTGAGTTTTAGTTCATCCTATCCTTTCACYACCTCTTTGCTTYCTGAGTATCTACACACTGCTCAATTCCCCTATCCTCTGTTGTTTGTCCTTCTCTCTTTAGCCCCCTTCCTATTCTTTCTACTGAATTCCTGTTGAGAGTCTTATTATTCCTTGCTGTTTCTCCTGTAGTCCTGTTCCTCAATATATCTTTCTAAATACTCCCACTTAATTTTGTTCCCTTTTCACTAGAAACCAGAAGATAGATTTAACTATCTTCCTAGTTAAGAAAACAGGACTTTCACTTTTCAGTCTGGAAATTGTATTGAGCATTTTCTAAATCCTCTGACTTTTATAAAATAATTGCCAGTTATTTGGCAAATCCCTCAGCTAAAACACTGATTCTGATTCAGTGAAAGCAATGACAGATTGAACATGCTTTGTATTCTTGGGAATATGCATTCTCTGGCCCTGCTGCTTTGTATTTCTATAGCTATAGTGCCCATGTAAGATATTTCTAGCTGACTTTTTTAAACCATCTTCTGATGCATTTCATTTTATATTATTTGCATTGTGGTATCTTTTAATGCATTTCCYATTCCTATAAATTAATGAGTGCTGGCGTTTAGATTAATGAATGCTCATTAGTTATTTCCTTTGCATTTTGTTTCCTGCATAACCTTGGAGATGATTGCTAAAATAAATTACTTGTACAGGTAGTGGCTGTAAGTGCTTTTCTGTTTCTCCCCTGCTGTGGTGACAAGTGCCCTGTTCAATTGTTTCAAAATGGATGCTTCAAGTGGCTTTTCTCTCTTTTGAGTGTCCTCTTCACTTACAAACTTCACTGAACTTTTAGTGATTGGTAGGATCATTTTTGTTCCTTAGGATTTACTGGAGGACTTTATTATTTTTTTCCTGAAAAAGTTCTTTCTCCATAAACAATAGCTTCAATGACTTAGTCCTGGAACAAATTGCAAGTCTAATACTCTCACTGAATTAAGTGCGCCAGGTCTACAAAATGGTATCAAAAAATCTTTTATCACTTATCTTAGGGATAAAATGGAGTAAGTCTGTATTACTAGGAACACTGTTTGTTCTATAGTGAAAAGAATGACTTTTATCTTTCACACCAAGTGCGACATTGGAGAGGAATTTTTATGATTCACTTTGGAAAAAAAAATCTTCCATTTCAGACTGTATCTCAAAGTAGAACAAAGTAGCTAGTAATGAACATCTTCTTCCTCTTTGACTATATTCTGTTATCCCATTTACACAGAATGCTGCCAAATGCAAAATACTGTTATACATTTTTGAATAGGCTTAGATAATAAATGCTTCCTTGTAATAAGAAACAAATATGACTCCAGATCCTTTAGCACACTAGTGATATAATACCATTATTCAAACACATGAGGTTGTTCAAATCTTTCCTCTGGTTTTAAGTAAATATCTCTGCAATGGCTTTTTACAGCCTATCAAAACATTTTTAATGTGGAGGATTGGTTTCTGACATGTTTATGATATTTGAGCTGTGGTAGATGAAATTTCTGGAAGTGAATTTCTATTTCTGTGATCATGAGTCCCATCACATGGAAACATGAACAGAACTTTGCTGGTTGGTGTTTTCTAAACAAATGTAGTCATAAGAATGCATAAAAAGACGTACTGTCTTTGATAAATTCACCACACATTGTACTTTTCTTGTACTTTCACATTTCACTTTGATATTTTTATTATGTCTTTTTTTTTGCATGATTGGATCAGTTTTTTCTATAAAAAGGAATTCCACACTGCATGAAATTTTGTTTTACCCATAGAAGAATTAAGAAAAGTTTGGGTAATGATGAATAAATTTAGAATGTCTTTTTTTACACTTTGAGAAAAACAGTCTTGCCTGACTTCTGATATTTTGTGTATGAGTAGGTGGGTACAATGACAAGAACATTGTGATGATCAGCAACAAGGGAGTAACACAAAAGCAGATCAATGAAGTTTTCATGTTAACTTCAAACCCTCCATGGGTAAGCTAAGCTATTTCTTTCCTTAATATCATTTTTTCTCCACCGCTATTTTTTTTGCTTAGTTAAACATTTTTTTCCCAGATTTAGTTTCAGTTAAACACTGCAGTATTATTTCATAGTAATTTTACTATTTCAATAGAGTGTTGCTTCAGAACCCTTTTCTGCATCCTTTTGAACTGCTCTGTGTGGGACACCACTGATTTTATTTAGGTATAAAGGGCTAACCAACAAAAAAGGTTGCAGTGGAAGTTTCCTCCTAAAATAAAAAACTTAATACAGATATTTGCCCTATATGTTAGCAAAAAATGGTAGATAATAATTATAAACAAAGCAGGAAAATGGAGAGATTCTGTGACCAGGAAATCTCCCTAGTAACATGTTGCATTGGTAAARCTCTTCTCTTGAAACTTCTGCTTATCATGGTTAATTTGTGTCTTTTCTTATTACCATGATAAAACATCAGCCCATTAAGATCGCAAATGCAAACATATAAAATAATTAATATTAGTATCAGTGGAAAGTAAAAATTACAGGCAGCATAAATTACTTTTAGCTCAACTGGCCTATTTTTTAAAGTTTGCACTAATATGAAAGTTTCCCATTACAATCTAAATTATTTTAATATGACATATTGAATTATAATTAATATAATTAAAATAATAAGATATTATTCAAAGAGTGTTTATTCAATAGAACTTGTTCCCATAGAAACACAGAGGCAAAAGATTCAATGTGTTCATGTTTTATATCAAATAAATATGCTTGTGCTATGCATATTTAATATTCATGCATGTATGTTTCCCAAGAACATCAGAAAATTTCAATAAGCAACCAAATAAAGGATATTTCCTGTACTCTTTACAGGGGAGTTTTAGTTGCATTTGTTGAAAAGAAAAGAGTAAATCTCTTTGTGCAGCAGCACAAGTCACAGATGTTTTCTTAGTATTGATCTTCAGCAAAAAAGATTTTCAAGCATTGAAGAGGTGCATATGGGGATTTTGTATGAAGGCCAAGAAAGAACAACACAAGCCGTAGAAGAAATAGGAGGGTGAAGAACTCCATCAAGACTGTCAGCAGTCAGCACAGATTTCATCTTATGCAAGTACTGCAGGCTAGTGTTTGCAAAATCTCATGATTTATTTAGAATTTTAATTAAAGAAAAGAAGTGATTGGAACAGCATCCTAGCAGTACCTAGCATCTGCCAACCATGGCTAATGATTTTTACAACCTCATCTGCAAGCACTCCATTAAAGAAGCTAAGCAGGACGTGCAGCACAACTGAAGCAAATGAGCGAGGGAAAACAAACCTTGCCTGCAGCTATCACTAACACAAGAGACAGAATAGGGGAGAGAAAAGACACTGTGTGAAAAGTGTTGTAGCTTCAGGGCTCAATCTCAAGTCCTCAGGAATAAGGATCATTACATACTGATGAGCGGGTGCAGCTTTTTAGCCTATGGATGTTCCCTTGACAGCTCTCTTCAGAATTTGCATTTATTTTTGTTTTGTTTGGGGAAAAAAAAAGCGAATACTTTAACGGTTAAAAGCATGAGGTCCTTGATGTTTTTTTTTTTCTAATCATACTTGCTGTTTGGTCTCTCTATTTGTGGCTGTTTAAATAGGCTTGCCGTGTGTTTAGATGGGATTTCACTGTGCTCAGTGCAACTCTAAATACAGTGACTGCTGAGTACTGTGGCCAGAGGTGCTTTCCCCCTGGAACTGCAGAGGCGGGTTGTGGCTACCACTTTCCTGCTCAGTGGCAGAAAAGCWCTTTTAGCTCTGTGTTCTCGCCTTCTTGGTTTCAAATAAGTTAAATATTGCAGCAAACTGGATTCAATCAAAATTATCTTCAAAAGATACCCTTTGGGATTTAGTTTAACCACCAGCAAAGTCTAGCATTTGCCTTGGGGAAGGGAATGGGGCAGGAGTGGGGGATGGAAGGAGGAAAATAAAATAAAAAAAAAGAAGCAAGTGCTACAGTGGTGGCTGAAATATTCCAGATTTATTATGCTCCTCTTATATAGTTGTCAGAGATGGGAAAGAACTATTAAGTGTTGCTGCACTTTCCCTGCCAGTGCAGTGTTGTTTATTGTGTTATTATTCCAACACAGTAATACCACTACTGTAGTTTCTCCAGGTATTTATCACTGGATATCTAGTATAAATGACCTGAATCTTAGCTTTAACCCTTCTTGAGCTAACTCATGTAAAAGCACAAGCACTTGTGAGTGCAAATCCAAAATTATGGTAGGTGTCAGCAAAAACAACAACAGCTGGGCATGCTGTTTTGCATGCAAAAAACAAACAAACAAACAAGAAACTCCAAAGACCAGATGTTGTGCTCTTCATGAGTTTAAGAAGGCTTAAAAAAGTTGACTAGAATAATAGAAAGCTTCATTTAACACAGAACATTTTAATGGGCAGGTTCTTGTGATAGCTGAATCATTGTGAAGCTTGACATGCATTTTGTGCTGTGTGTCACATGCTAAAAAATATCCCCCTGCTGCTGCCTCAAGGCATTCTATAGCTTGGCGTATTTAATAAAAGCATTAACTTTGTGGGTTATGGGAGACTGTGTAAAGAACATTGATACAAAAAAAAGAAACATGCTGAGTTTTCCATCCCCTGTTCCTTCCCAGCAGTGGGAAAGTTTTTGATCACTGGAAATGACTATAGAAAAAGAACTTGCTTTCTTTTGGAGAACGAACAATCTCCTTAGGGAACTGGGGCTCTTTTCTGTGCAAATTTGGGTTTTATTCCAATCCCAAGAAAAGCGTACCAATGTTTTCTATTGTTTCCAGAACAAACTATACCTGTATAATGAGCATTCTTGCAGTTAATACAATCCCCTCACACCAGGTATCTTGGTTAGTTAGCATGCGTTGAGTTTTGCTCTATTGTTTGCTTAGCAGCCTTCAGCTGCTTTCTGTAATATTGCAAGCACATATCAGTCCTTTCACAGTTCAAGCAAAAATCCTTAAGCTTTATTTTGACTGCCAATCATTCTCTATGCATTAAACTTCACCTAAATACTATAATTTACTCCATTTTTCATGTCCCACATCTTCTCAGTATGTTACCTTTAAATCATGTGGGTATCATGACATTGATTTTGCTGAGAACTAGTGGGATTTCAGAAATGTCCTCATAAGGAGATATTTGGCAAACTAGTGCATTCAGAAACACTCAGAAAATGCAGCTGAACTTGTATGTGATCTTAAAAGACTTAAAATATTCTGTATTGATTTGCAGAAAAGCTACCAGACTTACRTTGCTTCATGCAACACTGCTGACAACTTTCAGACAGTCAATGGAAATGGCATTTGGACTCTGCTCAGAAAATCTACATCTACTTTTATTGCCTATCTTGCAATTTGTTAATGCTTCGGTTGGGCAGCTGACCTCAAACACACTCAGACTAAGTAGTTTTATGAGGCACTGAAGTGGAAGAAGTGGCCAGAGGTTCAAGTGCATCTGTATGTAAGCTTAAGCCAAAAATATGAGATTTAGGTTTAAAATTAGTCATTTCACTCCATAATTAGAAGCTGAATATATTTGGTTGGAGTTTTAAGTACGTACAGGCAGCATAAAATTGAATGGAGACTGTAGATACACCCCAGCTAACCCGTGCTGTAGTTAAAGAAGCTCAAAAAAAAAAAAAAAAAGTATTTCCATATGCAGTCTGAGACAGCGAAATGTAATTTTCTTTATTCGCTGCTTTCTTTCTTTCTTTCTTTCTTTCTTTCTTTCTTTCTTTCTTTCTTTCTTTCTTTCTTTCTTTCTTTCTTTCTTTCTTTCTTTCTTTCTTTCTTNCTTTCTTTCTTTCTTTCTTTCTTTCTTTCTTTCTTTCTTTCTTTCTTTCTTTCTTTCTTTCTTTCTTTCTTTCTTTCTTTCTTTCTTTCTGAATTATATGTTCATCAAAAGATCTGTTGCATTGAAATTCTGCTTTGTTACCTGGCTGGCTTCTGCACAGCCTGGTTGCTCTTAGTTCAAGTACTTTGGGCGGTTATAGTTACTTATATTAGTCCTGTGAGAATAATGCAGATGTGGAAAATATCCTGATGCTCTTCTGTTTATTGCATTACTTTTGTTCAATTTGTTTTCTAGGCATGCACTGATAGGCTACAAACAATTCATCCTTCAAATTCTTAAATAAATTGGAAGAGGCAAGGTATCTATCTCTATTGAAAGAGCACATTTGAAATGGAATTATTGTGGGACAATACAAATATATTGTTACAGTCATTTTCAAACTATTGTATCATGTCTTATATTTAAAAATAAAGCACTTTAATAGGTCAAACTAAATAGATGTTTAATCTCATATTTCTGGGTTTCAGTGTTTACACTTGAATTCTATCAAATTATGTTCCTGTTCTTTATGCCATTAAAGAGTGGACATATTTTGAACTCTACCTGGAACGCACAAGTCCATGCTGGATATTCCCATGTCTCTGTTTTATAAAGGAAAATATAATCTACCTTCCTTGTGAATATGAGTTCCATACTGCTACCATAATAGCTCACAAACTGTGATCCTAAACAAAGAATAGGCTGCTGTTCTGTGAAAGGCTGTGAAGGGCTAGTTGACTTTGTATTTCAATCCTTGTTGACAATAGGTGACTGAACTTAAAGGATATTAGAATATACTAAATATTTTACTGATGCTAACTTCACAGCTTTAGTATTATACGCTGTGTTATTAGTATTTAGTATTAGTTTACTTGCAGGTTTAGTATTTGCCAGCCAGATGCAACATGTCTGCAAACCAAGGAGGATCGCTCCAGAAATGGCAATACATTTGAGATACTCTAAATAAAATCAGCCAACCTATGGGAAAAATATTCTTTACAGGTTTAACAGGATTTTATATATTTACTTTTACTAAAATTTAGAAACATTGAAAATCAGGCCTGTCCTTGACCTTTTTATAGCTGCATAGTCCCTACTTTTATCTAGAGGCAGGATGAGTACCAAATGCCCTGCTCTTTCTCCTGCCACGTGACTAGACTATTATGTCTTTGTAGAGGAATAGGTGAAGTTTAATGTGTCTAAATTTGCTGTGTTTTTTATGGGACAAACAAGCTTGGCAGTGCTGGCACACAGCACTATTCTAGGAAAAATGAGTACACTGCATAACAGTACTAAGAGTTCTTGCCCAAGTGACTTTTCTTATGCCTCTTGTCCTTTAGAAAATCAAATGCATGTTCAGTTATTCACAGATGAGTTATCTGGCTTGTGGATAAAACAAGCTCAGTGTCCCAGCAAGTAGGACATTCTATTAGATGTGGTATCACGCTGTGATCACTCCCTCTACCATATGACATGATGCAGCTGATTGGAGAGGAATTTTTTATATCATGGCTAAATATAGGACAGTATGGTAAACTGTTACACTGACAGTTGGTGTTTATACTATCCCCATACTCTTTTACTTGACAAGAAGCACCTAGGTACTTAGGTAATCTGATTTATATATATATATATGTATATATGTATAGATATATACATATAAAAATACACACACACACACACACACATATATATAGAGAGAGAGTTCTAGGTGGCAGATCCACTTAGTTCATATATACATATAAATGAACTAAGTGGATCTGCCACCTAGAACTTCTATATTGCCCTTGGCATTTTTCACTTTCCAGCAGTCACAGGAGGGTAGCACTTTAGGAAGCAGTGGGTAGAACAGGATATCTTAAGGAAATGATGGAACAGTGCTCTGACAGACTCCTTGACTTTTAACATATCCACACATCAGAGGTCAACATGATGGCTGAACTTGGTGAGAGGCAGCTTGGGGGTTGACTGTGGTATTCTGTTCACACAGAATTGGTGGATTGCCTTGATTGCTCCTCCTTGGTAATGGATGAGGGGAAGAATTTCAGTCTAGAAAATTGCATGGCAACGATACAGCCACTACAGCTCCTTAAAAATGTACTTTTCATCCACATGTCTCTAAACTGGTAGTATTAATTTCAAACTTTTCCAAGCGAAATATGTTAAATTACAAGAATAGAAAGAAAGAATTTCTTGAAATTGCTGTTTTTCTATTTGCATTGAGTTTTTTTTTATTATTCTTTAACTTTCTAGATGTGTATAATAAGGCTTTGGATTCTTTGTTTAAAAAGAGATGTTGAACAGAATTCTTAAAATGAGCAGCTCATGATTGAGTACTTGGCTTTAATCTTGTGATAAGAAAGCTATGTATTGCAGAGATCTATGCCATATTGCTAATTGATATATTCAGTTTTATTATTTTTATCGGAGTAATATAGGAGTGCCACTCAGTATGGCACTATGTCCCATCTACTGCACACAGGTTTATTCCAGCCCTAGTGAAAAGCTATACAGGGAGCTTCATAACTCAGTGGTTTTTTCATATTTTCCTTTCTTTATTGAAGATGCCACACTTGGCTTGTTTTTGGTAGCAGTGTTCAAGTCTGAGCAGTATAGCAGAACTTTGGGGCTTCTCTTACATTTATTTCCTAGTATGCAAACATATACAGTAACTTATCCTTTTTAAATTATTATTATTTTTCTTCACAAGATTTTATGGCTATGGTTTGATGTCTTTGATTCTGGGTACTATTAGGCACAATGTTTCCATAATCTCAGTGAATATTTCTGCTTGCAATGTGTTCGGGCTTTTTCAGTTTTCTGCTTTGGTATGATTGACTTATTCAGCTTTCTTTTTTTCTTTTAGGTTCACTCATTTTATGTTTCTTGCCAGATAAATTTGGATTTAGAAACTGATTCCTTTCCTAAAGTTTTCTTCTTCTGTTTGTCATTTTTTTTTGAAAATATATCTACTGTAAGAAACTCCTTATCAGATCCATACTCCCTGGAAGTAATTTGCTTGAAGATTCTAAGTGTAACATGGCATGTTGTAGCTTGTATTTTATTTCTGCGATGGTCATGTTCTGCATATAGATAAGTTCAAAATCTTTTCCTCCCTCTCTCTCTTTAAAGATGGCTAGCTATTCTTTTTCTGATCATAAAGCCATATTTGGTCTAGGATCTGTTATCAGAAATGTTACTTTCCTCTGTTCAATTCCTGAAAGCTGTGGTTGATGGAGGATATAGAAATATAGAGAAAAAGAACAAAATGCCAGGAAGAAGGCTTCCATTAGAAGCCACCTTCTACCTTTGTCCAATATCTTGAATTTTAGGTCACACTTCAAAGCTTCCTTTTTTTTTTTTTTTTTCTAGAAAGCTGTAAATTATTGTAGGTGAATCAGAACTGCTTTGGGTATTTTGTCAGATTCCTGAGTTTATATAATTTTATATCCATTTAGTTGAATTTCTAAAACATTTGGTGATGCCTACAGACTTGGATAGAACCTTCAGTCTTCACAAGCAAGTCTGGCACCAAGGTGATTGCATGCCAAGTGGAAACGTGCAAACAGCTGTAATTAATTTACTTTGATCAATGAGGTAGTGGCAAATAAAACCATAGGCAAAGTAACCTACATAGCACCATAGGCCAGACAGTGAGTAACAAGAGGTCTTTATCACTCTGCTTTCCTGATTTTGCCTCTCAGCCCTCCAAATGATGGCAACACTTATGGTGCTTTTTTTTCTTTTTTTCCACAGAGTTGTTCATTAAAATTTCCAATTGTCAGAAAGAGGGAATGCTTCAAATTTTAAACCAAAACATGTCTTTTGTGCTAGAAAATGATAAAAGGGTAGCTCATTAGGTACTGATAAAGAGTGTGTGAGGCCAGGCGTACAGAGACACACATAGATGCTCAAAGAACATATCTCCTCCTCCTGTCATATTAGTCTGTGACTATGCTACTTAGACACTTGATTCAGTGACATTGGACAGAATAAAATGACAGTGCCAGCATGCTGCCAGATTTTGTCTGATTTGCAGCTAATCAGTTTGGTAGTGTATGAGTTAAATAATCTCAAATGCTTGAAAATATTGCTTAATGAATACCCACTCATATGCTTAAACATAAATGATTACAATGATGCTATATTACTACAGGCAATTAACTTGTACTTATTTAAGATTTACTTTTTCATGGCCAGCAGGGATACGTCCCTCCTGGGCTGTGACCAGATGTTTAAGCACGAAAACTGTAATTTTAGTTTTTCTAGTGTTCCTCTCTGAAAATGGATCTCTTCCCAGAAAGTATATGAAATCCTACTCTTTGGTGGCCAGCTTAAAAAAAACGAGATGCTAAAAAAAAAAAAAAAAAAAAGCAGTCTGTAGCTCGTATCAGTTGATCCTCTGGAGCCAGCTGCATAACTAATGGAATCAGCTGTTGGCCTTTCTCCCATGGGGAGCATATTCTCTCTTAAGTATGCATTAAGTATTCTCTGCAATCCCATACTCTGACGTAGTTTGGGAAGAACTGAATTTTGGAATCAGTGAATCATGAGCCTTTCACGCAGTGCATTTGGTTGGGAGTGAATGAGTCCAGCTTTAGGCCTGGTGATGGAGAGGCAAAATGCCTAACTTCTATTTGCAGCCTTGTCATTGATTCCCAGCAGGAACAGAGATGCATTCAAGTGCTTGAAGCTCATTCTTTTTTCTTTTCTTTTACCCCCTTTTTTTTTTTCAGTATCCCTCTCAACTGAGGTCTGTTTAATAAACATTTGTTTCTGCAGTGCCCCTGCTCCTTGTATTATGTGCTCAGGAATCTAAGGCACTTAAAGAGACAGCTCCTTGAATTGCCTCTTCTTTCCCTGCCAAAACTTAATACGATTTAACAGACACTATATGATCCATGTCATATATATCAACAAATTCTATTTATCCATACATCATTCCTTGSACTTTTTCAAGTATCAGCCTTACTCATTGCTTTTGCAATGACTAGACTGGGGGGAGTTTATTACTTGTGCCACTATTTTTGAGCTATCAAATACTCAATTTTTGAGCTACCAAGGTTTCACATTCTTTCATGAAAAAGGAAGGACATGTATGTCCAGTGTTTCCCTAGTTGTGTCTAGGAAAACAAGGAACTGAATACAGGACTTCAAATGTCCTAACTACTTGCCTCAATAAGAGATCATCAGCTCTTCAGAGGCAGTGCTTTGCCTTTGATGTTCACTTAATTAGGATTTCCATCCTGATACAATTTCACCACAAATTAAAATTTTGATTTATAACTCTTTTTGGGGGCATGAAAAGAATGTTTAGGAGTGAAAAGAACCTAGATCTCGGTTTGTTTAATTAATGTCTGCCAAAGCAAAGTTGTATTTTTGATAAAAATGGTAGATTTGCTATCCTTTGCCTCTCTCCTGCCTGTAAGCCAGGATCTCGGTAAGCCAGTTCCTCTTGAAGCATGTCTCCTTGGAAGAACCATCTGACAAGACAGTGGGGAAATCTCTGCAAAATGATCCCCGCAGCTAAGTACTGGCCTCCTGCGCACACATGTATTGCCACATGGCTCAGACATTCAAAGCTAGGGTTCCAGTCCTGTCTCTTCCTTTGCCAGGCAAAATATAATATATAACAGAGAATATACAATTCCAAGTACTTTCAGTTATAAACTGGCAAAGTCCAAAACTGTTGTTTTAAAATAGCTATTTCAGTTTCCTCATACTGATACAAATCCTCTAGTCTCTCTAATATTATTCTGCCTCAACTATTTACATGATAAATCACGTTCTATTCAATTCATGTTTTGTTAGGGTCATTCTGTAATTTTAAAAAGCAACTGACAGAAATGCTTCAAAGSCTGGGATATAGCATTTATACTTCCTGCAAGAAAGGAAGAAAGAGAACTGATGTGTGTAGTCAATAGTTCTAAGAAAGCTACTTGGCTCCTGGCAGCGCAGGCCCTGTGGTATCACTGTGGTCTGCTTGGGCCAAGCTACATGGCTGAATGGATCCTGCATCCTGGCAGCTCAGCCTTCCCTGCTGTAGACACAGACGTGGAAAYGTCAATTTTTAAATGATAGCAGTATATCAGCATAAACCTATTTTCTTTCAGTTCCATAAAGGACATTTTTKCATGATTTTTGAGCAGCAAGTAGGAGTTCCACACTAACCCAGTGGTCTATCTGGAAAATTACTGCTGTCACCAAATGTAATCAGTCCTCCTCTGCATCACMTGAATTTTTTKGAGCAGTCCAAGTTCTTTGGGAATTGATAGGAGTGTTGGGTTGCACTTTCATGTTTGTTATCATTTGGAGAGGAGRGGAGGCTGAATGATAGTAATGGGGRCAGTTTTGGTTGTAAGCAGATTTAAGTTAGCTCAGAGGTTTGCTCCTCTATCCTGACAGAACAATGCATTAGTGTTTGCCATATCTTCTCAGGTTTAATCCAGTCACCCAGAGCCAAGAACTTCAAATGGTGTTGCCTTTAGCACTGGCTTCCTAACAGTAAGGAGTAGCTACATAACCAGATGCTGCAAAATGGTCTTCAATTTAGCCCACAGGCAGAGCCCACAGTCTTCCTAACCTCGCATTTTTGCTTCTCCAGATCCACTGTTTTGTGTGAGACATTTGTGGGAGAACTGTTTGGACACATGCAGCATGTGCAGCTGTCAGGCTGCTTTCTGGACCAGGCTTGCAGTCCATCATGCAGCTCACGTGTAGGTGCTGGTCCGGGTAAAGCCAGCAGCTGTCTGCTGGAGTGTGCCATAAGGTCAACGCTGAATCTGGGAAGCTCGGTGTCATCCCAGCACACAGTCGTGATGGTCGGGGCACATGAAGCAATGGGAGGTGAGCAAACTCACAGCAAACGTGCCACCCACAGCCTCCAGAGAGACTACTTTTTCAGAGCTGTGCACATGTGGGATGAAGAGCATAAAGTGTTGTGAGACAACATCAGGAAGGTTTGTAAATCAATGACAGATTGACTATTATAAAAGAAATAGCTCTGTTGTTAGAATTAAAAAAAGAGATGACTAGATAGATCATATTGGATTCTTTAGGAGGTAATATCTTATGGTTGTAGTGCTTTTTCATGAAAACAGAGAGCTCTTACAAGTGAATGTTGAAAAGCCCTATGTAACCTTAGGTAAAAATGAAATTTAGGAACAGCTCCTCATACAGAACATATGAATCCAGCTACAAGTACACCAGCGTATATTATCTGCTGTATACACAGCTAAATATAGTTTCCCAGAGTTGCAAGCAAAACTAAATCTTGCTGCCTCCTGATTGATATTTAGTTAGCTAGCAATGGAGAGTCAGCACGGCTCCTCCTGCAAGGTTGTGTGGGGGACAGTTGTTAAYTGGGGGGTGCACCTTTCTGCCCATCTCACGAGTAGCATCAGTCTGGTCCCAGTGCCTTGCACAGGTCAAGCTAGAAATGGCAATAGGTTTTCTTTACAAGGACTCTTCTTGTACTCTGGGCTTTCTGCTGACATAGGCATATTTTACTTATACACAAATGTGACTTTGTTGATATAGCTTATCTACATAGTGATCAGCAAAGGACCTTATTAGGGAGTATATAATTAATTTAACTTGCAGATCGGTGTTCTGGAGTCAATCCTGCCTGTAGCTTGAAGTCTGAATGTTGTATGTGTGTTGATCCATTGACTCACATAGGATGCAATTTTAAGAGGAAAACCTCCTCTGCATCTCCTAGATCTTCCYTCTCTTTTCCCAAGGAAAAAAATAGGCATGACTAAAGACTAAGCATGCTGCAATGGCTTTCTTGTCAGCAGCCAAAAGAAAGTTACATTCAAAGAAACATATAAGCCAAAGGAGACCTGGGATATTTCAGAGTGAAAGAACAAAGTAAACTCAAGCACAGATCAGGTCATGCTCCCCTCCACTTYTTATCTTGCCAGCTGAGGAAATACACTTCTGGTCGGCTTTCATCTCCTTGGAATTACTGTTCCCTGCTTGTGGTCAGCTGGGGGTTTGTGCTATGAAAGAAATGTTAGCAGCTTTGTGCTGTGTGTATGGAAATGCTTATTTCTGACCTAGAATTCATCAAAGAAGCAAAGCAATAATGGCAGTGAAAGAGCTTTTGGAGCTGCTCTGACCAGTAATGAGGAGATACAGCATTGCTGGGTRCAACTGCCAAGGCCAATTAAAGCAGCTGAGAGGGGAAAAGCCAGTAAATAAAATTTCCCCTCCTTTTCTATAGCATTAAGTATTCTACATCACAAACATAATGTTATCCTGTGATATAGGCACACACATATGTATACAGGACAATATGTAAAAGATGAGATCTGATCTCCAAATATTTTTGTTATTCTTTTCTTATAGAAAGTAAGCCCTGTTCTTCATAACGTCTTATTGATCTGAGATATATTTGATTAAACATGCCTAAATTAACCCTGTTAGTTTTACTTTTTATACTCTTTAAAAATATTTTTCTCTTTGAGCAACAAGGAASCAAAACATAGAAGCATTAGATATAGATATATATATTAGATATATTTGAAAGCAATTTTGAAGTTATTATATTCATTTGGACTGAGAATTAATATTTGGCCTGTGAGTTTAATCTTTTCAGTGTCCCTTTAAATACATGGCTACTTCTGTTTTAAAGGACAGCTGATAGAGCAGACATATGCATGCTTTGGGGAGACTGCAGTATATTCTGTTAGCAGGGTTATTTTCTGCTTTCTTTAAATCTAAATCTCTCTTTGCTTGACAGTGAAATACATACATCTGGAAAATTCAATAAAATTCTTTGTGTGAAGATTTAGAAATCTGTCACACAGGGGTCACTTTGTCAACAAGGGGCAGTGAGGAAGAAAAAAAGAGGAGTAAAAAATTATGTCCTTACAAATGAAGAGGAGAGATGGAGAAAGGAATATGAAAAACGCAGAGAGAGGAAGGGAGACATCATGAGGGGACTGATGGGGGGCAAAAATGCTGAAAAATGAAATGAAGGCTTGACTTTGAARCAGAAAAGATTCTGTTATTTTCTGCAAAAGGCAGAAATAGGAAATTTGGGGAGGGGTAAAGGAAGATTGGAAGTGTCTTTTTCTCCTGTATAAGAAATGAGCAATGCACCAGTAAAGCCAGATGAATGTGGTGAATTCAGTTTAGTAAAAGTAAATATTTGTTTCATGTGACATGGAATTAATTAGATATCAAATATAAAAATAAAATCAGTGGTTTTGGTCAATAATAAAGATTTGTGAACCTTAGCAGTAAATGTTATCCCATTTGAAAAACTCAGAATTCATAATTTAGGATTTATACCTCTTTTGKTTTTTAGCTTGTATAATGTTTGGAGCAGTCTTAGTACAGACAGCTGTCTCCAACTTCAACAACAGAATTATCTCAAACCTCTTTAGGAAGATTCTGGTCATTCTGAGATTAGGATATTGAATTAGTGCAGTGTTCTTTTGTAAGAAGAACAGGAAGATAAAAACTGAGCTGGTGTCATTGTAAACTTAGGAGTGGACACTTATTCACACCATTAAAATYATTAAACCTTTGGCAGTGCTGGGGTTTTCTGGAAGAAAAAGTGTTTTATGTGTAAGGAAGAATACCTAAGAGTGGTTGTCTGCTTATGAAGCTGCAAATTAATTTCATCTAGCATCTAAAAGTCTCAGTTGCCTAGTAAAATTAAATAGCTGTGAACTCATGGGGTAGCTTCTATTCATGAAATCATCGATAATGTAATGTGACATATTTTGATCACTTTATGCTCTCTCTGATGTTTGTACATGGTTTGGTTATCCTTCATCATTGTTAGCCATAATATTCACAAACACAATTATTATTCATAGTATGAGTTTAGCTCTTCTAACTGCTAATCATTTTCATGACCATTTGATTCAACAGACTGGATAGGCTTGAGTAATTTGTAAACCACTTCCAACTTTGGTTGGTTACTTCTAGATTTCTTTCACTTCAGCTGCAATCTGACTTTTCTTTGAAATATGAAAAATGAGAGGAGTGATCAATTTCTCTGTAATTTTCCTGAAGAAGTTTCTATCATTTTCCTTCATAATTTTGAATAGCYTAATAAAATTCCCCCTGCATCACCAGGTACCCTATCAGACAAAGTTATTCCTGTGAAAAACCTAAAAGACATTGTGATAAATTTGGTGACATTTAGAAATCATTTCCTTCTCACATCTGTTTCGATTTCCAATTGGGCTGAAAGTATACTTTGCTATCCATAGCATCATTATGATGTTTTATTCGGAGTATCTTTCATTCTGTTTAATTCACTGAAATSTCTTGTTGCTTGTTTAAACACTCAGAACTGATAGCTTCATTGAGCTACCTCATTCATCAACAGCTCGATTCACGCCTACCACTGCMTGGCTTTGAGAAGCTGTTGCCAAAATCTGTCAGACAAAAAGAAATTCTTCTTGCCTCAGTGACAGATGGTTCTCCTAAACAAAGATCTTTTTGCCTAGAAAATACCATCTCTTTATTCCTTTCTTTTTTTCCACAGATCAATATTAGGTAGCTATAGCTCCCTCAAAATGGCATTGTTCCATCAGGTTGGGTCAACAGGTGAGAATACAGATTTGTGCCATTCATCTGCAAAGCTGGGTTAAAAAAGTAGGGGCAAGAGCACAAGCTGTACAGCCATTTTGGTAGGTAGGGTAGCATGTTATGACTGCAAGCTTTACTACTTAAATCGGCTCTTGTAAATCAGGTTCCATGCCACACTAATGCACTTACATGATTCTCAGGGACAAGAAGAGCTGCTTTATGTCTGGCTGCCATGCCGTATGTCAGATCTGTTCATCTGTGTGCATTAGAATGTGAATATATCTCTACCATTTTCTACTGAGCAAATTTAGGCAAAATTTTCTACATGTCCACTTTTTCTACAATCCCCTTAATAACTTCAGAGTCCTTTTGACCATTCTCAAGTAAGTAAGAAAAATGAGGAAAGTTCTCAGACAGTAAAATTCCAGGCATTTTTGAAGGAAAAGGAGAAAAGCACTGGGATACACAGATTCTTTTCTTGTGTCTACTGAAGAAATATCAGTGAAAGCTTATCTCTYGTTAGACATAATAAAATTTACATAGATAGTAAGAGACAGGGTGATGGGAACATTTTGATTGGTGCTCCATTCATTTCATGACAGACTGTTTTAGTATACAAGCATTGCTTTAAAATAATGATTCATTCATTGTTTAGCAGAATCTCTTTAGGTTTTGAGGTCTTTTTAATGGAGAAAATTGCAAAGTACATTTTTCTCCTCTATAGCATGCACTAATCATTGCAGGGCAGTACCATGTTAAAGGAGAACTGTCAAATCCTTAACTCTTGCGGTGCATTCMGCTAGTTCAGCAGAGCTTACTGCAGCCAGATTTTGCTGGAAAATGGGTTAACATTATGCAGTATTGTATACTGAATCCCTAAGTTCTATGCAAATTCAGTAATCWTGTTATGTGAAGCATCCTGTTTGCCTGGGTAGCCAGAGGAAAAAAATGTATAAATTAAACCTTTTATCCACATCCCAACATTGTTTCTAAATGATGCTGAGCTGCGTGAAATCTACCAGCCAGCCTAAATAATAAACCATGAAGCAAATGAAGAAGGTTTGCTGGAACCCTTTTGGATAAGAGCTAATGTATGTGTCATGTTATGCTTCTATCTTTCATTAGTGTTTACTTATTATTCCTTTGTCCCTTTTGTTTTAAAACCCTGCCTTGACAAACCAGTTGCCTCTAGACATCCTGAATAAGAATTAAATTGTTTTGTGGTATTTTTCCTTGGACCACCTGCATATTCTTTTGTGCTGTCCTGCCTTTCCACTGAAAGACAATCAAGATTTATCTTAATGCTGGGCTTGAATATAGTTGTTCAAGCTTGTTTAACTTTCTGCCATGATGGTTTAGTATTTTTCTTGTGATACCATGGTTGAAGAGTTCATATAAAACAGCTGTRTGTACCTATACAGCAGAAAGCTTGAAACTTGCTCTAAGACTTTTGAAAAAAAATTCAAAAGGTGACATTTACCTTAATGCTTAGTCCTATGGATGCCACTTGGAGGAGTTGAAATGGTGGTATCTTTAAAAAATATAATAAAAAAAATTACTGTATTAGCCTCACTGATTGTATGGAGCAAGAGTCTGTATAAACTGAAGTATATTGTTCAGCTCCAAGATTTTTGAGCCTGAACTCAGTGCCCCAGTGAAACAGGTAATAAGTACATTTCAAAGAATCTGGTGGATCTCATGTGCCTTTCTTCCAGCTGAGTCATGGTTGGCCACAATCAAAAAAAGTCATAGAAAGAATTGACTACCACTATTTTAAATAAATACAATATTCCTACCTCCAAACACTTTTTTTTTTGAGAGTTAATTCTGTTCAGTTTTATTCTGATAAAACTTTAAGGGCAGTATTCATAATGGTATCTTTTGAATCAATTATATAGTCACTTCTTTGAGSCTGAAAATAGAGGTCAATGTCTTTTTAACTTTGTACGCAGTTAATGGGACCTTGTCCTCTAAGCCTCCTAAGGAAATGTAGGAATAAATGAACATGAAATAGTTGATAAAGGTGATAAAAAGCTTTTTGTCTTTTTGCTTTGAAAGTCCTTGAATCTCTCCTGCTTGTGTAGTGCTTCCAACTGTAATGTTATAAATTTAAACTCTGTGCTSTCCATGTGCGGGTTGTTCCCTCACATATTTGTTTTATTCTTGAAAGGGAAGCTTCATGTTAATTACTGGAAGATAAGATATAAAGAGAAGAACTATAAAGTTCTAGTTGTAACTTTTCTGGAGTGGTATATCCTATATGTRGTAGAGAATTGATATTATAAAACACATAAGAGGAACGATATAAAGTCAACAAAATGAGGACATTCGGGAAGACTCAAGGCACAAAATTTATGTATTCTTCAAAGGAAATATTTCAAGGGACACAGAATCTTGAAATATCTTAAGAGTAGCACCCCTAAATGAAGTCACATGATCTACAGYTCATAGAATTTGGAGCAATGGAGTTAAGGAGGAGAAATCAAGGCAGTCAATAACAAAACAAATCTTACAGCTATATGGATTCCCAAAGGAAAGTGTCCAAATACTCTCATCATAGCTATCCAGAATCAGTAAAATGCTGGGGGAAAGATTAGTTAATGTAACTGATATCTAAATGTTATTTACTTACAATCCAATAAGAGCCCAGATTTCACTGGAACAAGTATTCTATATTAAATACTAATTGATTATTAACATATGGCAATTGAAAAATAATTATCTTGGGGTTTGTACATACTCCTTAATTCCCCAATCTCAGTAGATGGGTTTTTAATAATCTTTTATTAATTAATATAGATGTCTAAGAAATTAAATGGGTATTTGAGGACTATCACTTAATCTTTTACTTTCACATTTCAAATAGGGTTCTTTCAGATTCCCCAAGTAATATAATTCTTTGGCAGGTTCTAAAAACTTCTTGCCTTTTTAAATTGCACAGAATGTGCCTGTGATTAGGTAACAAATTCAGTAAAACAAAGCATACTTATTGCCAGAGGGAGGACTTTTTTATTTTTATTTGTTTATCTTTTTTTTTCTTTTTTGAAATTAATGGCRCTAAGCACCGTAGGAGGCTATTCGAAGTGAAGCTACTTATTCAGACAGCTGTCATCTGCAAGACTGATCTGGAAACTGAGAATAACTTAGTTATGCAAAACAATTGGATTTTAATATTACAGACCTAGAGCACAATTCTGGTAGGATGCAACTGTTCTAGATATTGTCATAAGATAAATATTCAATATTAAATACAAATTCAATACAAATATATTTCATCAACTTTGCCATTTTAAAGCATTTTATATACGACGATCTCACACCATTGCTTCAATRGTTTACTACAAGCTATGTGACTTTTTTGTGAATGTCACCCGATGCCAAAACAAGATGGAAAATGGCTCTCAGCTTTGGTGAAGTTGATCTTGCAAAATTAATTTGTGTTTATTTTCAGTGAGGTGTTGAAATTCTGCATGGAAATAAATTTTTGAAAAGGTTTGACTCAGAAGCATTAAAATGTGAAAGCTTTTCCTGTAAAGTAGGAAATTCTTTAGTGTAATATATAGAGATATATTCCAATATTAACATTAATATTACAAAAGTTAATGCATCTCCACTATATCTAGGGCAATAAAGATGATTAAAGGACTGGAACATCTCTCGTATGAGGAGAGACTGAGTGACTTAGGCCTGTTTAACTTGGAGAAGAGAAGGCTGAGAGGGGATATGATTAACATGTGTAAGTTTATGAAGGCRGAATGTAGGGAGGAAGAGGCCAAGCTCATCTCAGTGGTAAGGGGTAATGGGTTCAAGCTGCAACACAGGAAGTTCCATTTGCATGTGAGGAAGAACTTCTTCACTGTGAGGGTGACAGAGCCTGGTACAGGCTGCCCAGGGAGGTTGTGGAGTCTCCTTCTCTGGAGGTCTTGAAAACCTGCCTGGATGCYGCTCTGTGCCCCGTGCTCTGGGTGTCCCTACTGGAGCAGGAAGGTTGGACTAGATGATCTCTAGAGGTCCCTTCCAACCTCAACCATTCTGTGATTCTGTGATTCTGTGATCTAAATAAAATGCTTCAGTGCTATTTGAATATAACATTTCCACATTATTGAATGCAAGCAAGTAGAAATGATTTGTTTTGACACTTCTTCCCTAAAATGTAATCAAATTGGACATGTTCTTGTGAAATGCTTTAATTTCATTGTAACTGAAGTTTTTTTTTTTTTTTTCTGACAGGACACTGGCTCTCCCACCAGCAGAATTTCAACCAGCTTATAGATGTTTTTTATATTTTGGAGATGGAACATGCTCTCTAGATCAGACTTTCTTGATCTATTAAGCAACTCAGCTTATATTAAGCACTAGACTTTGACTAGTGACCAACACATGACTTTGTAAGACTTGCTCTGATCAAGTTCAGTTCAGTTTGTCTCTGAGACATACATTACCTCAGCATATTCTGCTTGTACAACAGGCATCTCAGTAGTTAGTATTCTTTAAAAGCTGGCCATACCCATTTAAAATTTAGGACTAAGCTCAGGGCACAATATTTTTTGCTTGTGAACTTTCTTTTCAAGTAATGGCTTAGCAGCTAGAAATTTGGGAAACAGCACAATGCTATCTCATAATGATGCCATTTTAGGTGCTTTTGTTTTGGGTGCTAAGAAATGTGACTCATAGGTTTTGCTTCTTTTGTTAGTATTGCTTTGATCATTACTTTTTTTTTTTCCTTAGGGAAAATGAAAATAATCCTATGGCAATATGATGTCTCCTTTCCCTGTAGATGAAACAAGAGGTCCAGTTAAATGATTTCTACACACACTTTCCTAAATTTCTTTTTATGGAGATGTTATTTCTCAAATATATTACACTGCAGCATAAGAATTCAAAGTTCAATATTGCTTTGAAGATCTAGCCGATGATGTAGTTAATGTTGATGCTGGTTTTGATTAAAAATTTTTGCTAGAAAAATGACTATTCGATAGGCTATTTTCAATGAGTTTGATGTCTCCATCTGGTTCTCAGTATAAACACTACAAAACCAGGCAAATCATTTTCACAGTCTTTTTTTTTTTTTTTTTTTTTTTTTTTTTGTGCATATTATCTTAAGTTTGAATACAAGTTCAATTTATCTCTTCTGTAGAACTTTTATTTCTTATGCAAATTGTCAAGCAGTTGGATTTAACTCATGGGTACTAAATTGGTAATTTTCAACTTCCCATATTCCTATGAAAGCCTTGTTTTTTATACAACAGAAAAACAGGATACCACCAAGCAATTTGAAAGTAGCCAAGGATCAGAATATGCATGGTCATGAAGCCATACACTTTACCAAAAAGGCACTACAACAGCTTCAAGCTAGTCAACACCATTCTTGCATGGTACTAAGGAATGAGAAAAAAAATATGACTCCATGTAAGAGGGAGGGTAGGTTCAGGGAATACTTTGTTAGCACATTGCCATACTACAATTAAATAAAAGCGGTGCCACTGTTCTCCTCTTCAATTCAGAATGGTCSGTGTGCACATAATTACTTTGTGTGAAGGTTGATGAGAGAAAATTACATATAACCTTTGCATTAATACAGTAAATCTCTCAGAATAGAGGAGGTTTCGGACTGCATGAGCCTACCAGCAAAACAAAGGCTGCTTTCAAAGGCAGTAATCAAATTAGTCTTCCTACATTGTCATAACCTGAGAAGCTTCAAACTTAAACCTTCTTTCTGACTAAAGTTATACTATGTAACTGAGGAACTGGAACAGTATCATTTGTCTTGTTTTTAAGGGGGAACTGTAAGCTGTTTGGTCACGTACGTACAAGAAAAATTTGAATAATTTGAATTGATTGAATAAGCAATCAAGAGAAATTGCATAAAATATCCCAGACAGTACAGTACAATCTGGTACTTGATATTTGACAAGCAGAAGTCTAGCCTAACTGAGCATTTTAATTCACTGTGCTGTCCTTAGGATATATTAAGGCAACAAGGGATCAGAGAAGYATTATGATCGGAAAAGACCTGCAAGATCATCAAATTCAATGATAAATCCATTGCCACCATGCCTGCTAAACCATGTCCCTAAGTGCTTCATCTACCTGTTTCTTGAACACTGCCAGGGATGGTGACTCCACCGCTTCCCTGGGCTGCTGTTCCAATGCTTGGCTACTCTTTCCACGTACAAATCTTTCCTAATATCTAACCTGAACCTTCCCTGGAACAACGTCAGGCCATTTCCTTTTGTCCTATCTGTAATCACTTTGGAGAAGAGATTGAGCCYTGCCTCACTACAACCTCCTCTCAAGTAGGTAGTGATAAGTTCTCCCCTGAGGCTCCTCCAGACTAAATAACCCCAGCTCCCTCAGCTGCTCYTCATAAGGAGTCAGGAGTCTGTGCTCCATCCCCTTTACCAACTTTGTTGCCCCTCTTTGGACAGGCTTGAGTGCCTCCATGTCTTTTGTGTAGTGAGGGACCCCAAACTGAATATAGTATTTGAGGTGCAGCCTCACCAGTGCTGAGTAAAGTGGGGAGAGTACAGGAGAACGATAGCTTCCCTAGTCCTGACTACACTGTTCCTGATAGAAGCCAGGGTGCCACTGACCTACTTGGCAACCTGGGCACACTGCTGGCTTATGTTCAGTTGACTGTTGTTCAAATCATTGTGACCAGCTAGTTTGATTAAATATACAAAATAAATACAAATGTCTCTTGTTCAGATTAGACTTGACTGCTAGAAAAACATCAAATCTTGGTCTGCATATGCTGGAGAATTGTAAAAAATATTGAGGACATGAATTGATCTTCTGACTGTTAAGTTTTCTGTCACCACTAAAGCTATCAGGGTTTGAGGAATTCCTAGGAGTAATTTGTTAAATTTATGAGGTGTCACTAGATACCCGGCTGATACCTGTAAATTACATTGTCAGCTTTGTCTGGCTGGGAACTTTTCTTCTAAATGAGATGATTAAAAAAAAAAAAAACCAACACATCCCAACCTCAGAGGAGGTTTTTTTTTTTTTTCCTCACACTTTATTTTTCTTCTGTCCAATCTCTGCAGTGTCAAGGTTTCTTTTCACCTGATACTTCCTTTTGCAGATATAGCAGTTATATAGGTCATCTTCTTATAGATCTGACATCAGTGACATATAGTATTTATTTTCTGAAAGTTTTCTTTTGGCAGTCCTGATAAAGTGCCATAGATGTGCTTACCTGTTCTTTGGAGATGTTCCACTTTACTGAATTTTGCTACTTGCATTGTCCAGTCTATCAGCTTTCATTTATTTCAAATGGAAAATAGCAATGAATTATTTCTTCCTTAAAGGAAAAGCTTGGAGTTCTAGCAGCACCTGGATCCTAATGGCTGAGCCTCTTTCTCTTATACACTTCACTGGTGTTCTCTCAGGCCACATTTATATAGTTTTTGTCTTTTTTAGAGTAGTGCAACTATATGTTGCTCATAAAGAAAGTTTAAATGCCACTCTGTGCTTCAGCACACTTAAAGTTGTCAGTGATTAAGAATGCCAAAAATCTTGCATTTTTATTCTCTGTTGGCTGCACAGGCTAAAAGTCTGAGTTAGTTACAGTTACTTATGGATTCAGAATTTAAATAMTCTTTTAATATTTTTAGTGTGGCTATTATGATCATGGTTATGGCTTTGATACACATTTGCCTTTGTCAAAAAGTTCTCTTTTCTTAGAAGAATGATTTTGAAACATGCTCCTGGGGACACTGTATGAAGAAGGGAGTGGACCTAAGGCAACAACCTTTTCATTTCATTCAYGTCCCTACTTGTGTTTCACTTATCCCCGAGTTATTGAAGCATCTCTATTATTAAGGTTCAAGAATCTCTATTCAGATTTTTTTAAAGGTGGAAAAAGGGCCTATGATCTTGAAAAGCTTGAGKATTGTCACAAATATGAAAAAAAGTGATTTCTATTTCTCAGCTGTGCTATGTTGAACCAGTACACACAAGCTCGGGTACTGCTTTCACTGAGAGTCATCCCTAGAAGAAACACATTGTGAAGATTCAGCTACCCTGTATAAAATAGGCTAGCCCTGCACCACAGTTAAAGACAAAAACAATATGGAAAGGAAGTAAGTCTGGGGAGTATATGGGGACAAAGAAATAGCAGCGAATATTGAGTGCTACTGTTGAAAGCTATTCTGTGCTCCTGTAAGGAGACAGCTTAAACATTGTCCTCCAGTTTTGGCTACAAGAGTCTTAGTACAGGCTAAATTCTGACTTTCGCTTCAAAGAAACAATGGTTTCATAGAAAAGACACAGAAGAAAAGAAAGAGGCTGGCAATGTTTCTCAGGGTCAAGTAGTGCATACTAAAGTACCTTTATGAAGCATGTCAACCATCTCTTTGCGGCACATGGTATAGTCTTTTGATGAACCATTTTCTCCAAGGACATTCTCAGTCAGAGCTTCTGAAGTCCAGGGAGATTTTTCCTTTCACTTACTGGCTGATATTTACAAGCTTTACTTCATATGGAGGATTTATTTATAATTATACTGTAAAAAAAATGTGACAGGGATTTTTGATTTGAAGAAAGCAAAAGCCAGATGAACTAAAGACTTGGATGATGAATAAAAAGGAGTGATTTACTTTGAAAACAGGAGCACATGATTTTTCCTAATTATTTACCAGGTTAAACAAAATGCTTCTGATGTATTAATTTCTTCAGTGTTTTGACCTGAGACAGAGAGAAGAAATATGAAAATAATCTGAAAAAATTTACTTAGCTCTTGAGCAAATTGAGACCCAGAAACTGATAATGAAGTCCTCCAGAGTGAAGCAAAATAAAAGGCATAGAATACCCATCTGCTGTTTTGGAATGGTTGGTATTATTCTATACAGCTTGTGAGAGCTATTTTTTATACTGTCTGTTGCATATATGCAATTTATCTGGTTGTGAATGTCACTGTTAWCTGGATGAACCACTGAACTTTTTCTACAGTTTCCAGTTTTCATGAAGGGCAAGAAGAAAAGTGAAAGTATGGGAGGAACTACTGACATTATCAAGATCACTGTGTACATATTTTTCACCTGCAGCAGAATGGGCAGCTTATGCTTGTGGGCACCAAGTGAATGGTGCATTTCACTACATAAGAGACAGTGCTGAATATTTATATGATAGATACTAGCTGAACCCATTCATGATTCTGCTATTGAAATTCTGTGAAATAAAGAGTTGATCCCAACATCTGTGTTTGTGGGGAGGTGGAAATGTGCTCCTTCTATTATGTGGCTGTCACGATTCACAAATGTTTGCTTGTGGCAAGTACTAAAAAGGCAATGACTCTATACATCAGGATTTGCCTAGAGAGATATTAACTCTGAAATTTCCTCTGTCTGGAACATTTAGTCCTGCAACAGATGAAAAGAAAACCAAAACAAAACTCAGCACACACAATCCCCCTGTCCATCCTTCTGTTCTCAGCTTATGCAAAGATACTTCATGCCCAAGCCAAAGCAGAGAGATAGGAACATTGTCAACCTGCCTTCCTGCTAAAGGATTTGCCGAACATGGAGCAAACTGAATGGAGATAGCTACAAAAACATGGAATTAAAATCAGTAGTGCCACATCTGTACTACATGGTAGTAGAAGGAGATTATTGAAAATCTCACTGAAATATAATCCTAAATCATAAAAAATATTTCTTTCTCATCTGAAGTTTAAGAAATCCATTTATGAATTCATATTCAAGAGTTATGGACATACTATAGAAATCACCCCTTGAATCATAATAGAATATTTCATTGTGAATAAAGAGGACCCTTACAGTCAATCAGGCTCTCATTGTATTTAGGGAGTTTATGAAATAGCACACTTAGTGAAATAATAATACTTCAAAAGTGTGAGGAATCCTGGGTTCTCCCTGGATACATATGAGGTAATGATTACAAGTGGCTTACTTTGATAGGCCATTTCTATTGTGACAGTATCGTTAAGACAGATATAGAAAAATTGACAAACCGACCCATTAAGACTTGTCTAATACATGTCTAATTATKCAACTGTAGTTTATCTTGAAATGAGATATAAGGTGCATCATAAAATGAAATATTGTCACTCTGGAGCCCTTTCAGTATTAGGTAATGTCAGAGTTTGTTTACAATTTTACAATTTTGACTATGATTCTAGGATTGTAGGTAGAATCAAACTGGCAAGCTTAAGAATGAAACTGTCAAGAGCCAAATTTTGAACTTGAGTGCTACTAAGTTAAAGTAATAGAAAATATGTAGTAAACAATGTCTGGAGGTCATCTAGCCTAACCTCCTGCTCATAACAAGGCTCATTTCTAAGTTTAGATTATGTTGTTCAGGGGCTTGTCCAGCTGAATTTTGAAAATCTCCAGGATTAGTACCTCTTTCCGGGCATAGCCATGCTCGCTAAGAAGAAAATTTTACTTGCAGTAAGACTTGAGTTGCACCTGCTGAACTCTTTTCTACTCCAGTCCTAAGCCTCAGCTCCTGACATTGCACAAAAAGAGAAGACACCAAGTCTGACTATCTGTAAAAAAAAAAAAAAAAAGAAAGAAAAATCTTCTGGTGACATAGACAATTTATTTATGATCTCCTTTTGCTGCTTTTTTTTTTTTTTCCCTAATAACATTTATTCTGTCACCTTTTGTCATATATAAACCATCTTGGCTCTCCAATGTACTCTATTATGTCGGGAAAATGAAAGCATAAAAAAAAACTCTTTCATTGCAGTTTGAGAAGTACAGTCCCATAGTATCATAAATATCCCCTATCTTTCACTGAGGTAACTCATGTTTGTGAAATGCAACCCAAAAGGCAGATGTAAAAATGGTTTAAATGGTTCTCTGTTTCTCAGAACACTTGTGAAGACTTAACTGAGGTATCTTTACTTGAGAAATATAACATTTCTCCCATGAAAACTAGTGTTAAAATTACTTATTTTTTCACTTTTATGTTTAATTTTTTCAAGTTGATGCAAAATATGTCACTTTTATCTCCTGTGTCATCTGGTATACACACTGTGTTACCAGCATGGATGCTCATTTTATCAGTTCTTCTAATGGACAATTCCCTGAGCAATGAGTTCTTCCTTTAACCTTTGTTTCGGGGCACAGGAAATTCTCTAAGTGTAAGTTATGGTGCAGCTGATCTTTCACTGCTCTTTCTGTAGTCTTCTGAGAACTTGTTCACTGTTAGGAAGAAGATGGTCTCAGAATCATTCTCATTTATTTTAAACAGTCTTCCTGTGACTGCATTTTCTTGAGAGAGAACAATGGCTTTATGTGCTTTCACCCCTATAACGGATACATTTCCCAATGGCCCTATTATATATTTTGTCATTTATCATTTATTATTTTGTTTCCATGCATTCATTTCACATGCTCCCCCCTGTAGGGATAAGGTTACACTTGTGAAGCATGAGGTCTATCCATTAACTTTCTATTTTCTGAGGTTTTTTTTCTCTCTGTGCTAATGTCTCTAAAACTGTCAATACCTTCTTTTGTGCAACTATGTTTTGAGCTGTGTGCTGTTGAACAATAAAGGATCTATCCACCTGCATGGAAATTGTCCCCCTCAGTTGCAACACTGGCTATTGAATATCTAAAGAAATCTGTTTGGCCAGTCATACTGTTGTCATTTTACTCATRTTGTGCACTCTTTGCAGATCTTTGAATGACGATGTAAAGTAACATTCTTCTTCCATCTTCTCCTAAATACCAGTCATTGTATTGTGTTGTTAATTGGGTCCTTCTTCTTGCAGTGGTTTGGATTCTTTCAGGTGTCCATAGCATCTGACCATAGTCCACAAGACTGTTCTCCTCTGGATCTTGTGGTTTCCTCTGTGTGATACCTCTTTTTAACTATGTCCTGTGTTAATTCTTGGATAATTTTTTGAGCTGGATATAGTTATAATCTATGTCTTGTTACATGCTTACTTTGCCACAAATATCACAATATCACTGTTCAGCCTTAAATCTAAGACTTAAAGGGCTTAATTTTGTTCTGTTTAAAGAAAGTCAGCTCTTCCTCTTTTGCATACATAGTTCTGGACCCAACAAATATCTGCAGTTTACTGTTATAGATTAGTAAAATTTTAAAGGACCTTAGAATGAGATAATGACCTCAAAACCAAAGAGCTAAATGGTTGTTTATAGAAAGAAAATAAAGCAGACCCCAGTGCCAGTACCTTAGATGATAAGGTATCAATCTGCAATGCTCCCATTTTTTCTCCCATTTTTTCTTTGATATTTCACCTAAACATTTTAACAAGATCTAGACAGTAGACAAAAATATAGACATTTGTCTATGGACTGCACAACACTCAGTTGTTTGTCTGCAGTCAGTACTGGCTGGAGCAGGAGAAGCAGCCCAGGGCATGAGGAGCATTGACCTTCCAGAGAGCTTCTGTTGAGCCTTTGATCAAAAGAACTGTGGTTGTGATTTCAAGCCATCCGTCCTGATACAGTTCTTAGCTATTTTGTCCAAGGTTAGTGGTCATAATACAATTTTAAATAGCATGTGTTGTTGAAATGAATTGCAATATCTGCAGAGATTTCAAGTTATGAGTATCTATGAGGGAAGGAAGAGTTATCCATCCATTCATTTATGTAATTAAGATTGTTAGTAGGCCTTCTATCACTTGTACAAACCTGTTATCACTTGAAGCCAGCAGTATAAAGGGTAGAGTATATCCTCCTCCACCTACTAAGTTCTTTTATTCAATGTCTAGTATAAAAGCAGTATGAAAGAGCATAGTGTGAGAGTCAGGCTCATGGATAGCAGTACATATACAAGCACACATATGGAGTAAAATACAGGCAATTCYAGTTGTCATGCATGCAGATCTGTAAAGTTAATTTTGCCCTGCAACATGTACAGTACACACTAGGCAAAAGTTCAATAAGCATTATTTACCTACAGTGCACAATTTCTTGGAAAACAAACACTATTCAAGCTTCTCTGTGAATTTGATAAATGCTTTATTAGCATGGTAAAGCGTGAGGGAGACTAGAGTTGGTACATCAATATATAAATAAAACATTTATCAAAGTTTTCCACAGATTTGGAGCTGTATTGTTTAATAGAGGAACATTTAGGTAGCAGGTAAGCTACTGATGTTATCAAAGTTATTAACATCATAATTCAGACTGGACCAATGATGTTGCATTTATATCATTCTAAATGTTTCTATAAATGTGTATGAGAGCTTAATTTTGTTTAATGACCCTACAAGTGTTTGAATCTTGTATCTGTTTTTCCGCCTGACACTCTGCTAAGTTTTTAAAAATTATATATTGATGGTAACAAGCATTTCACTCTTCTTCCTATATGCATCTTATTCTCACAAGATATTTCTAGAAATTAGAAAAAAAAAAAAGCACGAATTAAGAAAATTCTGAACAAATCTTCCATTTAAGCACAAAGATATGTCTACAAGCTGTAATTTCTCTCTGATAAATTTTTGAACCCTGCAGGATATAGCAGAAAGTAGAAAATATATGAATATAATGAGCATTTCCCTCAGTTTTTCTTCTTAATCTTGTTAGTACAGGATTACTTGCAGTTGTTGCATTTCTCAAAGTTGTTCAATCCTACTTCAAATAACCCTTCTTTAAGTCTGTGATATATAGCTGCCTGCATATACACAGAGAGTATATAAATATGTTGTCACTTCACACTTTAATGAGTAGATGGCTGGAAAAGATGTGTGTGTAATGTTAACTCAAGATATTTGAACCATATTGCATATCTTAAATGCTTTTCAAAAGTTTAAAATAGTTTTATTTTAGAGAACGTGACACAATTCCTTATGAATGGATTCATATAGGAAGAAATAGCACCAAAAAAAAAAAAAAAAAAAAAAAAAAAGAATCCTGTGAATCCTGGAAACTAAACTGCATTTGCCTTTCTACCAGGCAAAAAAGAGAAGTAAACACATTCCCTTATGATACCTACTAAATTAAAGAACTAGTATTCTCTGTATGCTATCCCTAATTTGTAAAAAACAAACAAACTATCCCTAATTTGTAAAAAACAAACAAACTCTTCTTTATCCCTATCCCTAGTTTGTAAAAAACAAACAAACTCTTCTTTATGTAAGAAATGTACAATGAGATGAATTGCTGCTGTTGGCATTGCAATGGGGGTAGCATGCCTCAAAAGTTCTCTGGCTAGTTTTTGTGGTGAAGTTTATCTTGAGAAATGTCTTCCTTGGGCCAATTACATCAAATTCCTGCATGCACTAGAGGTTTTTCTGATGTCATTCTGACCAGGTAGATGGAGTGACTGAGAAAACTGACCTCCTTTCAGAGGGCTTCTGGACATTTCCATACAGCATGTCCATGCACAGCATCTGGCCCCAGGAAGAACATCATGGTGCTGACGGGGACTAGGAAGTCTCCTTTTGGCCTGTCTCTCCATATTTGTGAGGTAGTGAAGGAAGGGGTAGAGTGGGTGGGAAGATCACCCTGTCCTGCCCTTTTGCATGCAACTGTAAGAGAAAATGTCCACTGCCTTGAAGAGCAGTGGCTCTGCCTTTTCTGCTTGATGCTGCTTCTCCTCCACACAACTCCTGGCTTTAAAGAAAAAGGTCATGAAACTGACTGAAAGCCAGTGCAGATGGTAGTGACTGATTAAATATTTTACAACAGCAGAGAAAAGCAGAAAAGAAGACATAAGGAATGGTAAGTATCATGCAACTAGTATTTTGATGAATTGATTCTAAGGAGCCTGTTATCTTTCTTCAGTGTGGACTGCATTTTTAATTGAATATGTTCATAAATGCATTAGACTGAGATACATAAGATTTGTATCACATTTTGAAGTTCCTGTTTTGGTGGCTGAGGGGAGTAAAAAACAAACAAACAAATATGATGATACTTGTCATTTAAATAAAATCCTACCATGTATCTGAGGCCAATTCCARGTCATTTTCTCTACATACTGCAGTTTACCTGCACAGGTAAGCAGATGAAAGATTTTATGCCATTGATAGAGCATCAAAAGATTCGGTCATTCAGCTGAGATCATGCTTCAGTTGCACAGAGGAATACTTTCAATGCCTTACATATTTTGTACCAAGAGTTTACCTTGGTACACTCTTAAGGTAAAGTCTACCTTAAAGCTATTTGAGATGCTTTTCATAAACAGACCATACTATACTTATATGGTCTGTTTATGAAAAGCATCTCAAATAGCACATAAATACAGATGAAGATACCAACTTAATAAATATGATCTAGTCTGTTCTAAGGGATCCCTTTGCAAAGATGTTTTTAAGGTATTATCTTATGCTATTAATGATCATGAAAACTACAATTTGATGGTTCATGATGAGAATATATACTAGAGGAAACCATAAGCTTTTCAAATCTTCCTTGAGAATCCAGAGGGAATGGTTTGGTTCTTTGCCTATTCACTTGTTTTACAATGTGGAGCTTCCCATAGACCARCTTTCATTTGGATCTGCTTCCTTCACTTTTACTCTTCAAATAAGGGAATAAAAAAGGTTCATAAGTGCATTCTATTTTACTGCTGTTTTGGTCTTTGAAATAGCCATGATGCTGTAGTGCTGCTGTCTAAGAAGCTGTGTTTCTCCTTCTGGGCTGCACTAGCAATCAAAATCTTAAAAACAGTCTGAGATGATATATTTATGATTAATTCCCTCCTATTTGTGTCTTTCTGCTATTTGCATTACAATAGTGTCTATGATTATTTAATCATATGATGTATTCATTCACAGAAATAGTTGTCTCATGTGGGAGTATACAAAAGCCCRTTTTTGGAGATGAATCAAAAGTTTGCAGTTAAAAAGCTTGATATCTGTGGGTTCCCACCTTATTTGTTGCAGACAGTGAGCAAGATATGATGAGTAAAGCATTGTGACTTCAGCCTTGGCATTTTTTTTTCTCTTGTTTGAAAAAGTAAATAGAAAAGTTTTGAAAAATCAAGTAATATCATTCTAAACTAGAAAAAGCAAAGCAAGCCAAATATTTCATTTTACCATGCCAAATATATGTCTTTTCTTTCCTTATGTAGGAGAATTTTAAAAGCACACTGCTCTTTAAAAAAAAGGTTGAAATGTTCAGATTTGTTCAGATTTGAAAGCCCCACTTTTATGGTGTGAAGCTATATATTGTTTTTCTCCTGTTTATCTCTTCTCTCTTAATCTCTTACTGCACTCTTACTCTCACTGCAAGGTTGCATTTTCTGCCAAATTTTCAACCAACCCCATAACACTGCAAATCAGAAGGTCAATTTCATGGTGAAACCTGTAGCCTGTTTATATTCTATTCCTGTTTATTCCATAGTGTTTCTGTTCAATTGAGAGCCAACTGAAAGATTTCACAGATGTTTCCTAATATTATGTTTTTCATTGTTTGAGGTACTCATCTTCATATACCCAGTATGTGACTTATGGAAGTGCTGGCCAGCTGCCTCTGCTTTCAGTGAAAATACTTCTTTATGTGTATAAAGTAGTCTAAAATTGTCTTCATTAGGTCATTATCTTCATTTCAGTCTTCTCAAACTGAGCATGTAGCATTAATGATACTTTTGACACTCTGAGATTTGACTAACCCCCTGTACAAGAGGGATGCAGAGCTTCTACAGAGAGTCCAGCAGAAGGCAACAAATATGATTAAGGAATGGAGCAGCTATCGTATCAGGAGAAACTGAATGAGTTGGGCCTGTTTTCTCTGGAGAAGAGAAGGTCGAGAGGGGATCTAATATGTATAAGTACCTGAAGGGTACTGCTAGGGAATGTAGGGAGGGAAGAAGGGGCCAAGGTCTTCTCAGTGGTGTCCAGTGACTGGACACGGGATAATGGGTGCAAACTGCAACACAGGAAGTTCCATCTCCATGTGAGGAGGARCTTCTTTACTGTGAAGGTGACAGAGCCCTGGAACAGGCTGCCCAGGRAGGTTGTGGAGTCTCCTTCTCTGGAGATCTTCCAAACCTGCCTGGATGCCAGCCTGTATCCTGTGCTCTAAGTGCCCCTGCTGGAGCAGGAGGTTGGACTAGATGATCTCTAGAAGTCCTTTCCAACCTCAACCCCATTCTGTGATTCTGTGATAAATCTCAGTCTTTCTTTTGTAAAGCAGGGAAAGGATATATGTTCCTTTTTTTTAAGGAAAGTTGAGTAAGTTTTACAGGAATACTGTAGAATTACCTATTGATACAGAACTGAGATCCAAAAAGCAGCATCTATTATTATGATTTCTCTAAATATTCCCCTGATTCATGTCTGCTCTAAGACTAGACCAATGCCATAGCTGCAAAAAACCCTCTAAGAGAAAGAAAAGAAGAAACTGTAGCACTGTGGCCTGTTCCACAGTTTGGTTAATCAGAGGACCAGTACTCTGTTTCAGAGTCCATAGTTTAGGTTTAGAAAAAGAAAATAAACTGTTGACTCCTATGAAGGGCTTTGCAACCTTCAACTGGACTCCTAGAGGTGTGTTTGCACCTAAGTACTACTTTTTCAGCAGTCTACTACTTTTTCCTAGCAGTTTGGAAGAGCAGAAGGGTGAGAGTCCTTCCATGGTAGTCTTTGAGAACTTGAAAGAGTCCAGAGTTCTTAAGAGCTAGGTCTCCCAAGGGACTGAGTGTTTAAGGGTGTTTGTCCCTAACTCTTGCCAGGGTTCCTATTCATCTGCCAGGATGAAGGTGCATGTTTCCCTCGGAGCTGGCCTGGTTTCAATGAGAGCTTCCTGAATTAGTCAATGTTTTAATCACTTGTTTGACTTGAGTCACTATATGTTGCAATAGCAGTGGGGTTTATTTATTTATTTSACCAGCCATAGATGGCAAAATACTGAAATTATGTCTGAGGTAGCAGTGTAGCTTTGCATGAGAGAAAAGGATGTTTCTAATGTGACATTGGCTGACCCTTTTTTTAGTGGCTAACTTAAATACTATACATTGCCCCAAAGAAGAGCAAACACATTTGACCTGTTTTTCAAGATGCAGATCTGAGATTATTCGCCAAGATCATTACAGAAAAAAAAMCAGAAGTAAATAGTTTCTTTTCTACATTTACATGGTGGGCAATAAGTATTGAGTGCAGCTGTATGTTAAAAGAGTAAGGAGAGAGTAAAACTGGATGGATATTCATTTACTGAGAATACATCTTTTGCCTTTATTTCCTTACCTAGTTTATCCTAGCTGTAACAAGATGTGCTGTGTTGGATACTGGGAATTACCAGTATCTGTATTTTTCACTTTCAGATGTTCACAGATGTCTTGGTTATTCTTAGCTGCCTCTTGTCAAGGGCAATATTGGTTTAAATAAGGGTGTAGGGATATAATTTCTGACATTTAGTGGACATCAAGTCAAAATATAAAGTACCTACTACAGAGAGTTACTGTTAAATTCAACACAGATAGCTATTTCAGACTTCCATCACTAAGGACAACAGAGAATTGGCAGAGCAAGTTTCCATTAAAACTGTACTTTATGATAACTTCCTTCTGAAAYCACCACAGAAAAGCAGAATTGACTGTATTATCTGAAAAATAAATGTTACTGGTCTTTCCTCTGACTATTAAATCCAGGTTAGTACATTGATTCTATAAATATCACAAGTGTCGTGCTGCTGGTTCTGAGATTCAGTGTTTGAGTCATATGTTTATATACAGGCACATCTATATGTGAAACTAAAAGGACTGTCAGTGCTTCACTTTAGCTGGCTGTCACAGTGCCTTATAGCTGGAATTCTGAATCTCAAATGTAAACAGTATTTTCTGCAGGCAGCAAGATTTCTTTGCATGTATAGCAAAGCAATCAAAAGGGAGAAGTAAACAAGGGTAAAGGTAAAATAACAGAGTTTCCCTTGTAAAATGGAATATCAGATTTTCTTATGTGTCCTCCCCTTTCTCCAGACCTTTATCACCACCAAGCCATTAGCTCCAGTGCCTCTGCTGATGTGTGGTAGGGCTGTAGAGAATGTTGGGGAGCACTTGCAGTGCTGGCAACTGCAGTGCTCGGCTGTGCTGAAGGTGCACATCTCCATCCATTCTGCATTCAGAGCACAGTGACAGATGCCAACTGTCTAATCAATCAGTGCTCATCTCTTGCACTCTCCTCCTCTCCCAGTGTCAGCCACTTTTGCTTATCATGTTTTTGATGTACAAACTATTTTAGCCCGGCATGATGAAGTCAGGGAGCAGGAAAAGAAGCACTCTAACTCATTCAGATATAAATATCTTTTCCTCCTACTGTTTTAATTTCTTGTTGTTGTTCTCTCAAAAGCCTCAGAGAGGAACATAACTAAGAGCTATTAGAGGCTTTTTGTTTTAAAGTTCACATGTGCACATTTTACAAACTATTCAATAGCTGAATGGGTAAAACCCAGAACTCCCACTTGCTGGATAAGTAGTCTCATCACACTACATAAAAGGTCACCAGCATGCTTATTCTCCCGTCTTTTTTCTTTTTTTTTAATGTAAGTGGCAATAGCTGCTACACTTTGTGTTGTACTTAATGCTATCACTGTATGTTAATCTTGCTTTCAGCAAGATTACCTACCTACCTACTGGATCATGTCTGGGGCATAGACATGCTAGGCGACAGAGGAGATGCTAAAGTGCCTTAGATATGTATAGGATCATTTTTCCCTTGAGAAAAATTGGTTGTTATGGCTTCCTGATGACCTAAGTAAGTTTTCTGGAGTATCACAAATTTAATTCTTTAAATTCCTTTTAAATTATACCTCATATACCAAAGTATTATTTTGGATCTCATTGCATGATTAGAAAGCAGGGCCAAAAACAATCAAATTAGAGTAGCATGTGAGGGCCAGTAGGGTGTTACCATCGTCTTAGATAATATTTTTTCCATGAAATTAGCACACAGTAATTTTTGTAACTTGTAACTTCTGCTTGAATGAAAATCTGTAAATTAGGTAATATCCTTTTTTTTTTTTTTTGTAATTGAAGATGTCAGAAGATAGCAAATTTGGAATATCACTTGTAAACTCTTCTAAATTTTTCTAATGGTTACCTTTTCTGCCAATGATTATTTCCTTTTAATCTGCAGTTTTCTAGATGTCATTCTTTTATTTTGTCTTATTTTTTTCTAAATCCAAGCATTATCCATTTTCAAAAAATATATGATATGTTTAAGCTGCTACTGGTCAGATTCTAACCTTCCCACAAATAAACTAAAGAGATTTCATTTAACTTTTTACTGTACACTCTCACATGACCTCTCTTGTTCTCTTCTGAGTTATCCTCCTTTTTTCAGCATTAATAAAACAGGACCCAACATTAATATATCAGAAGAGATTATACCAGAAGTTAATTTCCATATAGTCCATCCAGTTACATCAATTTTATGGTATACGTTACCCTCTTACAAACCCTTCAGTAGCACTGAAAAGTGAACACAAGAAATCTAGAGACATAATTTCAGCTTTTTGTGGATGGCAGTAGCATACTGTCCTTGGCTTTATAGATTTCACTGTCAGACTTGCTAAGTTGACTTAGCATTTAGGAAAGGAAATAAAGAGATTTTGAAAGAAATTTACTATTCTTTGCGTTGTAGGAAGTGGAAAAAGTAGTGATGGAAGTACTATTAATGCTACTGGAATTTTGAGTGTTTAGCTCATCAAGTGCTGGAACGATCAAAACTCACAGTCCACAACAGCAGTAACCTGGAGGAGTAAATCATTGCTCAGAACATTACTGACTTATGCTTATGTGCTCAGTAGCAATGGCTTGTGGTTCACTGTGTTGATAATGTAAAAGAGGCTTCCTGTAAAAATGAGGTGTTGATGTTGTTACAGGATTATTCTCTGAATGATTGACCTGAAAAATCTATAAAACTTATTGTCTTGCTGTTACTAGTGCCAGAAAGACTCAGGACAAATATTTAAGACCTATCTGGAAAGATATATTCCCCTCCATGGACAAAGATTTAAATAGCTGGATTAKGAAATTAATTCTCTTGGGGCAAAACCTTCAAAAATGATGTGGCAGAAATATGACAGGTTCAGAAAATCAAGTGTTGGAAGAAAGGGAGGTGGACTGTAGTTTAAAAGTCTCCCTTCGAGTATAATATGGTAAATTAAATTTAAGCATATTGCAGCACAAATGATCCTGCTGACCTTGACTGAATGTCAAACCTTAATCTACTCTTAACAGTGCAACCTTGATCTATAGGAACTGAATATAGATTTTTTGAGGTGGAGGAGAGGGGTGGGTGATAGGAAAAAGGTTTTACTGGTAATTCAGTGGGCAGAGAATGATTCCACAAGACAGGACTTGACAGTGCTGCAGTCTGTAATATGCTCACACTCTTGTTCTTTCAATCTTTTGCTGCAGAATGAATATGAAAACCAGTAAACCTCTGCATTTAGCCTTCTCATTTTCATGCAATGCAAGTTTGAAGCAAGTAAAACAAATGGATCTTAGCCGTCATAGCCTTTGATGGTAGTTTCTGTGCTAAAAAGCTCTTGTTGCTTTAGAGTAGAAAAGGATTTGGAAAAAAAAAGGCTTTTTCCTTTGGGGAAGAGAATGCTTCAGCTGAACAATAGATATTTGAATAGTCGGGTATAAGAGCTGAATATTTTGAAACTGCTGTTCTACTTCCTGTAAATTCGGGCTTCCGTCATTCATTTTATACCAAGGTTAATTCATACACCGACCTTCTGAGACATAATCATCTTTTCATTTACTCAGTCAGGTTAGCTCCCTAGTTCTGAACTCACATCTATCAGATGAAATCTAATTCATGTTTCTCTTACCATATCAGAGTGTTTTTGATTTGACCTTTAAGGCAACAAAAAAGTTAGGCACACCAGTTTTGTTCTATGACTTTGTATTCATTACAATAACAAGCCAGTTGTATTAAAAGGCCATTTACCCATCCATTCGGTCAGATCATGCCCTTTTCAAATCAATGGCAAAAATCAGAATGATCTCAGTTTGGTGTGCTCAGACACTGAAAACTACATTTATTCAATGAAACAGGATAACGTTGGTTTGAAGCTTAGATTCTGGCCCTTGTGTTTTCCTTTTATACAGCAGTGAATTTCACTCACGATCAAAAAGGGATATTGGCAGTAGCTTTCAAAGAAACCTTTGGAATTAGAAAAAAGGAAACATTTTATAAGTGTACTGGTTATCAGCACATTTTTCTCCGTCTCTAAATGTAAAAAGGGCTGGTACTAGGAAGTTTAATGTTCAGCTTAGCCTGTCATTTCAATCTGAATACAAATTGCTTGTATTTGTTTTAAAACTTATGCCTACCTATTCTACTCTGTGCATCTATTTCCATTCTGTAATTTAGTTTGATTGAGTTTTTATTGAGAGAAATTATACAACAAAATGCATGATTTTATAATGTAGAAGACAAGATAAGTAATTGACTTAGAATTATGTAGATATAAACCACTGCCTGTCAAACTAAAACAATATAGATTGCTGCTTGTCAAGAGAGGGACAAGACTGCCTTTGTGGCTCCTCTACTTGATTAGGTTTCTTAAAATAATCGGGAAAGATTTCTGCTGCAAACAAAAGTTACTTTTTGAACTAATTACATATCAATAATAAGTGACATCAATTAATTTCTAACAACCTGTTATGAATTTCTAACAGAAATCGTAAAAGCCTGCAATTTGCTTAGAAGGTAACTTGGTTCCTTAATTGAGTTTTAATTATTTTACACACATTTCTTTGATACACAGTTAACACTGGCATTGCATGTGACTTATTTTTTTCCTCTTAAGTTAGTCAGATTGAATTTCTCAAGATATGCTTACATTTTTCCTGTAAGTATTTCAAAGGCTTGGTAGACCGTTATGGCTGCTGACACTGATTCTTACATTACTAACACACATGGAACAGAAAATGATTGGGTTAAGTATTGTAAATTCAGTGAGCACTCAAAATCCAGACTCTGTGACACTGCATCTTTTTACAAGATTGGTATACTGTAATGCCAGTACCTCTAAAGCAGCCCTAGTGGCAAGGAAGGAGAGGGAGGCCTGGAGAAAATGCTTCCAATACATGGCATAGGAAACATGTACAAATGAAAGTCGACACATTTGCATGTAGACATCCCTCTGGAAATACTGAATCCAAGTAAAGCTGTGSTTGAGGACAGTTCCTGTGCACTGGTCACCACCTAGCAGCAGGAAGGCATCAGGAGAGGCAGTGCTTTGGGTAAATCTGTGAATGAGTCTTGTAGTCTGTATGAACCTCATCTGTGTGTTACCCATTTCTATTCTTTTTCTAGGAATGGAACCCCAGTGCTGTTGTAGGCAAGCTGAAGTCAGGAAAGTTTGTCAAACACAAGATATTTGAATTATTTTGTGAAATATTTTGAACTCACTGAACCTATTTTTCACTATTTTTAAAAAATTATTATTTATTCATTTATTTTCCTCAAAGCATTACATCATTCCTTTATTTCCTACTTGTTCTACTAGAGCACAGACTTATTTCTTTGGGAGGCATAATGTGTTATTGAAGCAGAAAAGAAGGAACAGTGAAAAGAGAAGGGCAACCTTGGAAAATAACAGTATTATAGAATCCAGATCTGCCTGTCTTTGCACACTGGATTTGATTTCATTGTGAGCAAGGCCTTAGCAAAGAAGTAAGAATAGAGATATTCTTAAAGGTGCCCTACATGTGGGCTGAGAATTTTATAAACTTCCGAAAATGAGAAAGAAGTTCTCACAGGCCCTTCTCCGCTAGCCCATTTATGACCAACTGAATATGAGGTGAGGAGGAAGCATTTTAGTGGAGAAGGCTCAAAGGGGTTGTCCTGATTTCAGGATAAAAGGCTAATTTCACTACAGATATCCTGAATATGATGAATGTGCTCACTTAATGACAAAAGAGACTTGGGTCCCTAATTAATTTACTCATCTGAGACCTTACTAGTTTATTCTCTATCTCCTTCAAGTTCTGACTGAATTCTTAGACCTTAAAGGACCATGTTTCTGGTTGCATTGAAACATATTCCTTACTTTCTTTAATTTACCAATGTTCAATAAATATGCTTCACTTATTCCTTTTATAGTACATCAAACCCCTCAGAATTCCAAAGGTCAAATCTAAGTAGGAAAACTTTCTGGTGGTGGATATTTTTATTAAATTTGGTATTTTCCTGGAAGGTAACTGACAATTAAATTAATGGGATTTTCCTAAAACTTTTCCAGTTAGTTTTCTTAGCAGTTTTTTGTGGCAGTATATTATGTATGAGATTTTTTTTTGGCAAAATATCCTGTCTCAATCTGCAGATTTAAGATCAAGAAACTGCAAAATAGATCTTTCATTTTTTTATCCATATTATCCCACTCTAAGGATTCCATTTGACTCTTCTACTGACAAAAGGCATCTAATATCTTTTGTTGTATATTTAGTCTTAAGGTAACAGTTTCCAGCCACTCAAGATCCTGCGGAGCCTGAAAAAATCTAGAGGTAAGACCGAAAACTTCTATTTGTGGTCACAGAGCTTGTAAATGGTTCAGGAGAAAAACTGTCCCAGAAGTGGTCGAAAATAACTTGTCTGGAGCATCATTTAAAGGAGACAGAGAAGAAACATGTTTGGCAGGAAATGTTTTCCTGGCTGATAGAATCCATTATGACACCTAATGTATTGGGTAAAAAAATCATGCTTAAAGTCTGCATTTAATTAATGGAGAACTGTGTAAAGCTACCTCATTTAAAAAGGAAAAAAAAATATAATAAAATAGCAGTAGTGATTTCAGATTCATTTTATTACTCAGTGAAGTCTGATTCATATATGCATACATGCATACATGCATACATACATTCAATTGCCTGGAGACATAAGAAAAATGTTTACAAGGAGTTTCTGGAGATGGACAGATAATTGTCAAATTGGAGCTATAGGGGCCAGCTTTTATTGGATTGTTGAATACAGGCCTCTCCAAAAATAGTTTTAATTTTGTTGAAGTGTAGGACATCTGTAAAAAGTGCACATAGTTAAGCACTATTACATTTCAAAGTGTTTTCAAAGTAGCTGTAAGAGCTAGGAAAGGTAATGTAAGTACCTCAGTTCTTCAGAGGAAAAGCATTCTTCAGAGAACGGTTGAAAATTCAAAATACAAAGACCAAGTCTTAAATAGATTTATCCTGTCAGTGAAATGACTGAAAATGATGTGAGAAGAATCATGAAGGGGGAAGAAAGGAGTTTTGTTGTGTTGTATACAGCAAAAGTAATAGAAGTTAGAACACAAGAAAATGATTCTGCATCTCTTTCTTGGATCATTTTCTGAACACATGATTCAAGTGGGCCCTTGAAGGCAAATCTCTAAATCAGTGTCACCAAAGCTATATTTAAAGTTAAAGGAATGGAGAAGAAGTGTCATATTCTAATTGGCTCTGAAAAATTCTTCTCAATTAACAGACTTAAGTTGAAATACACTAATTCCAAGCAARTTGCCCACAAATTTGCAATCTGTTTTGGATAACAAATTTGTTTATTTTGGAGTGATGCAGGTGAAGATTTAGCTTTCTTGTGCTTAGTCGCGTTCACATTAAAAAGGTTTTTCTCGTGCTCAGATAGAACTTCCTGCGTTGTATTTTGCACCMATTGCCTCATGTGCTCATGAAGTGCATGGTGGCCTTTGCTAGGGGGAGTGGGAACATGACCAGCCTAAGGAAGGATATTCTCCTGTCTGCTCTGCAGCCACTAGTGTGAGTGCATCCTGTAATATTGGTCAGGCAGTTCAAGTGGGAGTTTGAGAAACTGGAGTGCAGTGGACAGGTGCTAAGGCTGTCAAAAGCTACATAACTTAGGAGAAGGGGATGAAGCAGCTCAGTTTGTTTGGTGAAGAGAAGGCTAAGAGGTGACCAACTATGAGAGGAGGGCTGATTAATATGTATAAGTACCTGAGGGGAGAATGTAGGGAGGTGGAGGTCAAACTCTTCTCAGTGGTGCCCAGTAGGTGCCCAGTGGTGCCCAGTAGGCCAAGTAGGCCTTGACAGGCCAGGACAAGAGGTAATGGGTGCAAAATGCGACGCAGGCGGTTCCATCTCCAGATGAGGARGAACTTCTTTACTGTAAGGGTGACAGAGCCCTCTAACAGGCTGCCTAGGGAGGTTGTGGAGTCTCCTTCTCTGGAGGTCTTCCAAACCTGCCTGGATGCCACCCTGTGCCCCGTGCTCTAGGTGTCCCTGCAGGAGCAGGGGAGGGAGCAGAAGGGTTGGACTAGATGATCTCTAGGGGTCCCTTCCAACCYTGAGCATTCTGTGATTCTGTGAAATGCTACAGTTAAATCAGACCATTCTATTTGGACTCATTCTATTTTTTTTTCACAGAACAACAACAGCAACATCATCAACAACAAACTTTTAAGAAGTCTTGCTTCTTAGCAGGTAAGACCTATTCCAGATTACCAAGTGCAATTTTGCTCCCTTATCATCTTTCTTTCCCCTCGGGACTCCTGTACATCCCTCAAGTGTCAGGTTAACTAATTTTATTTAACAGTTTGAACAGACTGTTTCCCCTTGAAGCATTTGTGCATTTCGACTCATAAAGGGGAAAATAAAAGCACCTGCAACACCTGAAAGGTGATCACTTACAGGTTGTGTTGTATGACCTTTCTGAAGAACATAATAAGTCTATTATATTGAAACAATGAAGTTCTAAAGCTCACGAGAAATAAGTGCTGCCATTGTCTTAGCCATCTAGAGTTCCTCGGAAAAAAATTGTGAGCAAGTCATAGATCCAGATTCAAGAAGGAAACAGCCATCAAGGCAATGCAACTTCCTTTCTTTCTTTCAGTTTGGAAATAAAAGAATTCTCACATGATAGAAATACTTGGATTTTTTTTTTCCAACAGACTATTTTCTCTTAGGTTCTTGAAATGGACCCTTTTTATATAGAATTTAGCTGAGCTGGGAGGAAGAAAAAGTGGAGGAATGCAATGTTCACAGACTACAACGAAATACATCCTTTTAAAAATGTATTTATAAAAGCATTTTCATTAATGAGAAAATAAGATGAATAATTTCTGCACTTTTTTTTTTTTTTTTTTTTTTTTTTTCCCTCATAGATAAAGTAGCTTAGCTACAATTTTAGCCAGACTAAGTCTGAAAGTATGTTCCTCAACTAGTGTGCCCACACACAGTAGGGAACTGTTTTCACATCTCATTTCCTTAGCAGATGAGATGGAAAATTAATTTAGAAACAAAATGAAAATAAAAAAAAAGTAAATTTTTTCTATATTAAAAAACTTTAAAAAATGGAATTTTCAGTGAAATAAAGGTTTCAGAGCCTAGCCCAAAAGCCCAATCAACCTTCCTGACCCAGATAGCATAAAACAAGGCAAAAAGTAATTTAATATTCAGCTTGGTCTATATTACTAAATCCTTTTAAGTGTATAATTAGTAACAGATTTGTTTCTTATCTGTCAAAGAAGAGAAAGTCTGTAAGTAATATAATTGCTGTAATTTACTTATAATTTGATTTCTTTTGCATCAGGAAATATGACAAACAGTAGTATGTATATATATGAGGAGACACTGTGTTTGAAAAACTTCATAAAAACAGTTGTGAAAAAAAAGAGAAACTTAATGCAAATAAAAGAACCACTTATGTACAAAGTAAGACTCTAGCAGGACATGTCTTTTGTCTATTTTTGTTTTTAAGAACCTGATTTTGGTCTCTATCTAGGTTCTTAAGTAGTGGCATGTATGCCACTAGGAGTGGATTTTAAGCCATGTCTAAGTAGTCCTCTGCCACACAGCCAGGAGACCTTTGCCAGTAGTGTTACCTGCTGTTGTCATTGCTGATAGACGTCTAAGGTATTGTAGAGTTTTATCTGTTCTAGATCTTTCTGTTCTAGATCTTTTTTTTTTTTTTAATTTTCTGATGAATTTCTGGGTCAGGTGGTGAGTCCAATCTTAATTTTGGCTGATATTACTCCACTTGTTGAACCCTAATAGAAGCTGCCTTAATGTAAAATGTGATTAAACTAAAGTCAAATCTATTTTTCACATGAGGTTTCTTGTCTTTGAGGAGTAATTGATGACAAAGTATTTGACCTTACTTCTTCCCATCAGTCTCCATGCTTTCACTCCCAATCACCTTTCCCCTTCCAGAGATCCAGGAAATGTTTTGTCTGCTTTCCTCCTCTAACCTTTGTGATTTGAAAAGGTCCCTTCTGTGCCACATCAGCTTCTGAACTTGGAAATACTATTTCTTGTGCATGCACATGTCATGTTCAACTGCAAACTGAGATGTTTATTAAACTAGAGAATAAGTAAGTTCCAAAGATGTTATTTATACAGAAACTTTCTCTTAGACCTACAATTTATCAACAAGAGAATGTTTGGGAAGATCTTCTGAAACATCAAAAAAAAAAAAAAAAAAAAGGAAAGAAAAGTAGAAGAAAAAAATATATGAGATTACAATGCTGATTATATTGAAATTTTGAAATATTACTGTTGTAAATAAAATCAAAAATTTCTCACTAGTATTCAGAATATTTTTTGCCTGATGGAAGTCAGGGACAGAGTGTTGCAGACTGAACATTTTCTTCTGCACAGAGGCCTACAGCAGGTCACTGATTTTCTAAAAGTGAAGCCTAACAAGCAGATATTTGCATTTTTCAAGACATTATTTCCTAACCTCCTGGATCCTGTTAATTTGCACCACCCACAGCTAGCATGTAGTATGTATAGCTGCAGTAGCTGCTCTCAGAAGTTGGAAGAAGCCAGCTTGGACTCCTGCTTGGGCCCAAGAAAATTGCTCTAAAAATAAGCCTAGAGAGGATAGAAAATGCAAAGCTGGAAACAGCTGGAAGTTAGAAGAAACAGTTATGAAAATCAGTGTACCTGGATGGAGTTGGTGACTCATGAAATCCCTAGGTTGTTGAGTGTTGGAAGTCAGCAGGATACAGCAAGGGAAATGCCATTACTGTTTCTTAAATGCTTTCCCTAAACATCTTCTGTATGTCATTGCCACAAAGAGACTATTGGGCTGGCTGGATCAAATCTCCAACTTGATAAAAGACACTACAAAACAAAAATATAAATAAAACCACACACAGAAACACCAAAACAAACTAGGGACAGTCCTCTGAGTCTTGTAGGCATGTTATGATACATGTCTGTGCAACTAAGCTCTCTCACCCACCAAAAGAGGATGGACATATTCAGAAAGCCTGTTGGAAAATTCCTGACACATCCATGGAGCACATCAAGGCTTTGTTTGAGAAGCTGTAGTTGACATAGAGACCTTGATAATAATTTACCTATTAGAATGATGGTGAGACATTGCTTAGGCAGGAGCCATTGTGCTGTTTGTTCCCCTGATATCAAGGCAGCAAATGTGCCAGAGTCAACTGGGAAGAAAAAAGCTCTTCTCTGTTATCCTCTATTTGTAGACTTCTGTTGCTGTTGACTAACTGTTGCAGCAACTTGCAAAGAGCAATCAGAGAAGATTTCTCATGTTTCTGGAAATAACACAAAAAAAAACCCAAAACAGACAAACAAAAACCTCGTGCAATACCTCAGGGAAAGTGGTCTCCTATTTGAGAGACTGTGTACACACAGATTGACTGTGCTACCTACCAAGACAATAAAAAGTGGATGGTAAAAGTAATATTCATTTAAATCATGTCTGTGTCACTTTCTTATTTGGAAAAACTTCAACTTGACTGTATTAGTTATGGATGATTTTTAGAAAAAAAGAAGCCAAGTTTGTTGTACTCTTTTATTCTGTAAGAGGTCTCTTGGGAATATTGTTGACTATTGGCTTCCTGGACGGTCATACTTTTTTTGGCCCTGGGTAGTCCTTTGAAGTATCCCCAAAACACCCTTTCCAGAATGTTAGAAGGAAGATATCCCAAGAGCCTTCAGGCTTTGCAGCTAAGTCTGGGATATTTCCTTTGGAGCGTGGATTATTTGTACCTGGGAGCACTTCTGCTTTGAGTTGTCAGAATAAATGAAAAGATTTGGTGCACAATTAAGTGTGATGATGAATCTCTCCATATCATGTCAAATAAATCACATGAATCATGCATCCCTTTTTATTGATGGCATGTGTAACGCTATTGGCCTGAACTCACCATCATTTTAAGATTGTAATTTCATGTTTTTCTCATTCTGTTTTTCTAACAGTTGTGTGTTTTTACTCCTTTTCCCTACAGTACTAGGGTAGTAGAAGTAAATTATTTCTATTGCATCCAGTTTTGCAATGTGTGTTAGTTAAAAAGCAAAAAGTACAGAGTGTTGGCACTCTCTGGTGACTCAGAAGAGGAAAAATGTTGTTTGCTTTGCTGTGAATTAAAAAGCTTTGTATATGGAAGGATTAACATGATCAGGTGTCTTGTAACCTTTCCAAAAAAGATGGCAATCTCCATATATTAGATGGGACTTTTGAGAAATGCACATTTTTTTTGCTAACTGATCTATTTCAGTAAAGATCAAGGAATGATTCAGAAGCCATTCACACCAGGTGCAACCTTAAAAATAATTCAGATTGGTATATAAAAAATCAGTAGAGTCAGTTCTGTTGACCTTTAAAATGGCTATAGACATTCATTTGGAATACTTGTAAAGGTGAAGTCTAAATAAACCCATAAATTGTTGCCACACATGCATTCCATCATGCAGGAGCTCCAATTGTCACACAAAATCTGAGTTATTAGTTTTTCATGTTTTCAACTCTTTCATTGATTAATTATTTAGTCTTCCGATTTTGAAAATGCCTGGGGTTCTAATGAAAGATAATATAGAGAATCCGGACTGAATTATGCTCTCAAAGAAGAGAGGTGTTAATCTTTCTTTGCATGATCATACAATTAAATCAGGCAAAGGTGAACCACAGTTATTATCATTAAGAAGATAACTCTGAAGGTAAGTTATTGTTTAGTAAAACTTTAATTAGGAATGGATGATTCTCAAAATTGGATTCTGTTGATTTAAACTACTGAGGCATTCTTTGGAATAACAAATGAGAGCTTTTTGAAGTCAAATTGAAATATTTRTTTCTCTCTCATTTAATAACTAAGAGCCTGAAAAACAACTGTTTTTTTGTATCTCAGTGCATGTCATCTGAATTTTGCACATTAAAATAAAAATGATAAGCAGGAAATTCCAACTTTAATGTATATATATGTTCTATAATGAAGATATAAAAATTACTTGCATGTATCCTATGTTTCTATATGTCATCATCTCTTGTCACAGGACTCATATTTGCCACTTGTGTCACTCATTACTGAACTGATATCAAGCTAATTAGCAGCTTTGAATTACAACTTTTAAATCCTAGTATTTCTTGCCATTTTCTCTGATCATTAGGTGTATTTTCACTTCCTGTACCTCACTCAATTTTCATTAAGGCACCTCTTTTTCTCTCAAAGAATAAATAAATAAAGTAAAATAAAATACATAGCTTGACATAACAAAAAGACAAACAGTCTGTTAGATCTTAGTTTCGCTCTTTGCAAAATGACATATGCTGTAGCAAGATGAAGAGGTATCAAATTCTAAAAGTAAGCAATACCCTTAAAATTAGCAGAGCATTGTGACTCTAAGCATATGGAGTACATTCTTTGCTTGCCTTGTCCTGGATGGCCACTAATTTCCCAATGCTTTGGACTTAAATAATAGAGCATCTGCTGTGTTAGTGCAAAAGAGACATACATCAAAGCTGGTACATTCATCACTTGCCTTTTCAGGTAAGAAGGTTCGAGTTTTCAGGTGAGAGCATGAATGTTTGCTTTGGCTGCACAAACCCAAGGTTTGAATGAGTTTCAACAGGCATCTAAAGCATGAATAAGCTTCCTTTCACAGATGTACAGTCCAAGTCAAATTATAATTGTAAATACTGTATTTACACTTTGTAGAAAAGTATTGTACTTTTACCTGGGGACTAAAAAAATATTTTTCCATAGCTTTTGGGTGTTATTTATTTATGTTTCTCTGTCCGCATAAATTAGACTTACCATTTTCTGTTTTTTTTCCTTCGCAGGTAGTGGTAATACTTTTGATAGGCTTTATACTTGTTATTTTTTTGTGTTGCTGAACTGGGTAGTCATTTAGGTGTACATACAAGTACATAAAGAACATTTTTTCACTTAATCTGCATTGTATAATTCATAGTAATGTGTTTTTCAAAAATGTTTTTAAGATGTACATCAGCATCTCAAATCTTCTTTCTCCTGAGTTATCCTTAAAATATAACTATACATGAGTGGGAGGCCTGGGAGATATCACATTTGGAAGCTTACTTTTTTGTTTTTGTTTGTCTTTTAATGCATCCTGGTCATGAGACTTTAGAATCTAGTAATTCTAGGTGTGATTCCAGCTACTATAGTTATCTGGATGTCAGGTATCAACATCAATTGTTTTGCTTCTCTCTATATTGAGTAAAGAGATACCAAATTATTTCAGCACGTAATTAACTTTCTCAGATATATCTGGGTGGAATAAATTGCCCTTTGGAATTCAGTTTGTTCCACATCGATGTGGGGTCTATCGGGGTTCCACACCTAGTCGTGTGGGTTCCACACCAACGTGCTTTTGTTTGATAAGCTCACAGCCTATGTATTACCTTGGCTTCTCTCCTCTGCACTGTTTTATTCATGTATTGTTCTTGCATGTACTGTGCATTTTGTAATATTTTAAATCTAATGTGAAGCTTAGGAAAGAAACAGTATCTGAAAAGTATTCATTCTGACAATAATTACAGTGTTCAATCAAGTACTTTTTTAGTATCTGATTTATTAATGGGGATGTTAAATTCTAGTAATTTGTTCTGAATTCTTTGAAGTGATCACCCTGAAAAATGTTTCTGAATGCAGTGTAAGTGTATACTAATTATACACAGTATTTTAGATAAGTTTTCTGGCAGTCTTTCTTGTTTAGTAAAATTACCTGAATATTTAATGCTCTACCAAGTGCTGAATTTCTTTTAAAATTTGAAGAAAGTTTCAAGAAAGTTAAAAGCAAATGTAAGTATATCCCCTATATGTATTTAGCTCTTCCCTTCTTTCACCCATAACAACAGCACCACTTTTTTTTTGTTTGCATGTTGGAATTGGCCCATAATTCCAGTACTACAACAAATAACAGTGATGTTAAAGAATATTCCTAATGTTTTTTGGAAGCAAAAGATATTAGCCCCAAACTCTAGTTAATTGAATAAACTATGCACATATAATACAAATGGACTTATGAAGACATACTGCATGAGGAAACACAAGGACTATTTCAAAGCATTGTAATCAGTGGCATATTGAATGAGGAATTGACCCCAAGGAAAAGTCATGTAGGATCTTGTAGTAAAACTTGTGGGTGGCAACTTGGAGATGGAGGGGGGTTCATAACAGAACTTTAATGATGCTCTGTGGGAATCTAATTCCTAGAATATTTTTATTTCAAAATACGTGATTTTGCAACCTTTACGTTTCTTAAATGGTTTTCGGTGTGTGAAGAGTTTTCTTATACCTTTAGAATAAATAACTGCTTCTGTTGATATATTTCAAGAGAAGAAAGCGATGAATATACGTAATATGTTTTGCTTTCTTGTTCCCTTTTGTTCTGATTTTATCGAATAACTAGAAAGGGTTATGTTTTCTATTCTGGCAAGTAGATGAAATCATGTGGTACTTTAACTTTTTTAACAGCAATACTTTACACTTATTGAAATTCCAATTGTAATCTTTCTTGTATTTTCTCTCTCACTTTTTTTTTTTTTTTTTTTTAGTGTTTCCTTTTAGTGTTGCTGGAAAGCTTTATTGATATATCTAGGAAAGGTTACTTAAGCATTATGCCGTGTTGAGATATAACATGTTTTCTATAAATAATTCAGCATTACTTGGATCTTATAACAGGAGTGAATTCATCCTTGACATTTCTATGGATGGATATATGTTTTATTTGATTCAAGTTAACATCTGAATTTCACACCTTTGGGAAAGAGAAAGTCAGAGGGAATGTTATCCGATAGAAACTTGCTATAGTCCTGAATAATCAAGTTCAGAAAAATAAGTATCAGACAAACCAGAAGAAAGAAAAGTGACTGAGGAATGGAAGATGCTAAGAATAATGGCACTGTTTTCTATCTGGAGAAAAAAAAAAAAAAGGAAATAACATACCTATTTAATTGGAGTTAGATAAGGTAGATATTATGCTTTTAGTTTAGGAGGGGAAGGAGAGAAGCAATTAAACCCAAAACGTGTTCAAGGTGATCTGAAAGGAGGAAAGGTAAGTAGTCCGCCTGGCTTCCTCTGGAAGTCAATGCCAATATTTACCTGAACTATATATGAATATAGTGCATAGTAGTAAGAAATATAACTATTTTCACTTTAATACAGTACTCTAATACAATAATAATGTTACTAATACAAATACTCTAACACAGTAGMAACAGAGATATTTCAAAAGGCAAAACTCTGAAAGCTTTTATTTTGGCCTTGATGAGGAATTTTTGATTGATGAGGTAAATAGAGTTGAATAGATACCTGATGGAAGATTAAAGCAAGTAGATTATGAAATTTTTTTAGAAATGAGTCAGTAAATCCTAGCAAAGACTGTTTGTTGATCCTGCAGAAAGGATTGAACAGATACAATGGGATGGTGCTGATTTCCAATGTCCAGAAATAGAGTTCAGAGCAAATATTTTCCTAATGTAAGGACAGGAGCACTGCATGTTGCTCACTGTGAGTTATCTGCGAAGGYTGTCTTAAATAATACTCATTAATTTCTGATCTTTATTTTCTCAGAATTGATTCAGTTAAATACTTTATAGACTTGATCTTGCCTCCATTGAAGTCAAAGCAGAGCTGGCTGAAAAATCATCTACTTCTTATAGATCTTAATAGGTTGCACAGATGTGTTTGTAAGATACTTAGAAGGATAATAGGAAAATGTTAAAATATTATTTTTAAAGACTGTATTACAAATTCCATGTAATGCTGCATATTTCCATAATATGCTAAAAGYTCCGATAGTTTTTTTTTTATAACGTCTGGTACAATCTAGATATGATTTGCTAGATTAGATTACTAGATTCAGAAAAAGCACTAGATGGGGGAAAAAGGCAGAGAAAAGAATAACAATCATAATAATAAAGCCTCCCAGGGCCTTATGTTTAGATCAGTGTTTTTTGTTATAAAAATACAAACGAAGCAATAAGTGAAGGAGAAAGTATTAGGAATAGCATTATACTGTGAGGAAATATTACAGGAATTAATGAAAGGAGCATTTGACTGACCAACCATTACACAGTTAGAGGAAACAACTTTCAAATGACAAATGAAGATAATGTGATTAATAAAAAAGAAAATGATTACACTTCTTACGAGGCTAAACGCAATGTAAACTTTATAGTGCACTTGGAGTGCACTTGGGATGATGGTATAAAATTGTTTATTTGGGGTTGCAGAAGAAAGCCAGGCACAGAGAGATTTTATATGAAAAATCTGCAATAAAATGGAAAATGAGGTACAGTGACTTTAGGGTTAATATAACATTCATTTTACTAATCCAAACTTTGTATTATATATTTGAAGAACACAAATCTTTCAATGATTCTCTCCCATTGCCATGTGGCAGATGGTAATTTTAGAGGTGTAAATGAAGAAAAGTGCGTGCCAATTGCCTCTTCTGATAGACACATCTGGCCATAACATAGTGCCATAAACTCCCCCAAAGCCAAAAATAATCCATCAGTAAATTTAAAAAAAAAGAAAAAAAAAAAGGAAAAAAAGAATAGAAGTTCTGGGAAAAGAATGTCATTCAGCTGTTTGTGTTAAGATCTTTCACTGAAAATATCTTGTTTTCTTTCATGCTTCTTTCATGCTTCATGTTTTCTCTCATGCATTATGAGCTACCATTTTGAGCTTCAGATGTAGCATGTTACAAGTCGAATTAGTGAAAATCTGGTTGAATAGTTTGATTTTATTCTTTCCCTGTCTCTTTCCAAACTAAAAATACCTGGGGGAAAGATCAGTGGTTCTGAATGTGCAACTGAAATATTATTTCAAAAGGAATTATTTTTCACCAAAGAAGGAATTTCTGGGTAAAGATGTGACATTATGCCTAAGAACAGCAATCACATCCTGTATTCATGCAGCACCTGATTTATTGCTCTAATGCATTTGGAATATGTGGGCTGTTTAGTGGGCTGGTAGATGAAGTGTAACTTTCCTCTTATTAATTAAATTATGGAATATTTTCATGCTAAGGCAAATTTCTTTAATGCATTTTCAAATATTTCCTCTGTGCTCTCTTAATTTGCTTTAAACTTATCTAGASTTATCATAGAGTTAAGGATCTCTGCACTATTTTGAAAATACAGATGATACCAATGAATAAAGCTGAGAGAATACCAAATAATCTATTTTTTTCATAATATATTTCTTTTCCTTAGTTTCCAGATAAGCCTGTCTTTCTGCACTATCATAAGTTTTGCCAGGTTGTCAGATTTAAATATATTTTTTTAACCCAAGATGCAGTACACTCTCCAAATATTTTAATTGTATAACATGAATTAGCCTTTTAATTTCTTAATTGTTTACAGCTGGCTGCTGTAACTTATTTTTAAACTTATTTTTTAAATGTACAGGATTATGGAAGAGAAAGTTATTTAGGAGTAGTCCTTTTAGGCTGGTGCATTCATGAGATATTAGAACAAATGAAAACAGGTAGAGCTTTCTTCTTGTAATGTACCTACTTCTCTTATTCAGCTGTTTGCGAACCAGAGTGGAAACCAGTTCCTAGGAGAGGGTCCTACCACTTGCAACATCCCTAAAAAAACTGACTTCAGATGCCAGCTGTGGAATTCAGCTTGTGCAGTCTCCYAAGGTTGGAGTTTCCTCTTCCCTCACCTCTTTGCAGTAGATAAGTGTCTCAAAAGACCTGTGAAGGAGATTTTGTTTTGGCTCTGCCACTGCATTTTTTCATTGTATCTTACTTTAWGAGAGTTCGAAGGAACATTACGGTTTCTTTATTTCTGGTTAGCACATGCTTGTCAAAAACTGATATGTATCCACTGCCCAGGCATCAGATTTACTGTAAATGTACTGGCTACAGATGGAGCACATATTTGGGAGGTCCAACATGTCTTGGAAAAAGCAAGTTTATTTCATTATATCTACGTCTATCCTAAATCTGCTGCWTGCAGACCAACAGCATAGCCTACAAGAATATTTGTCAGGCTTAGAGCAGAGTGGGTGCCATACCAATGACCATGCCTGGACGTCACTAAGAACAGTGCAGAGTTTTGAGATTTCACCTGGAAAATATTTCTGCCTAACAGAAAGACAAATCTAGAAAACCCAATGTGTCTGGCAGCCTGAATTGTATTAGGAATTACCATTTTCTGTGTGGAGAATTGGGACAGCATGTACTATGCACTGCTTCCAGTATGGGTCAGTGCTTAATGGGCACAAATAACCCTTACTGATGTCTGAGTATGAGCCAAAGAAGTCTGAATTATTTAGTATGTGCCATTGTAATTAGTGTCATAAACATGAGTTAAACAGTGGCACACTGTAAGGGACAATCCCCAGCCACCAGCTGATGTCACTGTGAATTAGTAATAGTAACTCACAAGCGCAGTAATGTGCTTGTGGTTGGCTAGTTAGAGAAGATTCATTAATTACTCATACACAGATCCTGTAGAATTGTGTGTAGGTCTCCAGGATATAAAATTGTGCAATTGTATGTTTCTGGGGAACATTTTTCATGCTTCTGCCATGTGATTAAGAATGAGTTGACCTGCTCTAGAAAGTCTGTTCTGTCCTTTATGTTATGCTGGCAAGAAGTACACTTCTGACAAACAGCTAATCTGCTCAGCACATAAGTGTGAGCATCTCCAGAAGTAATTCCTGACCACTATTACCAACCACATCTGTTTTGTGATGCTGGTTCCCACCTTATGTTCTGTTCAAGTGGTACAGGCACCCCGTCTTGCCAGACATCTCTATTTCTCCACTTTCCATTCTGCAGATGAAAAAGGCCTCCTTCTGTGACTCAAACTGACCAGCTTCCAACTCAAACTGACCAGCTTCCAGTCTCCACTGTCACAGGTGTGTATTTTCTCCCAAATAGGAGCCAGACTCATGTTTTCCCTGCCTCTGCAACACAATAGGTGTGCTCTTGCTCCTGTTGTCTCTCTCCATCTCCTGCTAGTCTGCCCAGGTGTCTCCTCCCTCCATTCCTTTGCCTGGCAAATCAGCACCATAGCAGACTATGCCTCCTGCAGATGAGGCTCCACCAGCCCCACTGCAACGGAACTTCTTGGCCCTGGCCATAGCCAGCGGCCTAGGTGGACATCTCCTCCCTGTGGAGCACCATCTGGATCCTGTACTGGTGATAGAGGTGATGGAAATAGCTTCTGTCACTGATGTCATGGCTTGAGGACTGCCACCACCTCTGTAAGGCCAACAGCTACAGTTCTCAGCAGTTCTTCCAGGCTACTTCTGCATCAAGTAGTGCTTTAGCTGCCTTGTTGCTGACAGTGTGTCCTGGCAGCAGCTCTCCCTGGTGCTGGCATACCCAGGTGCTAGAGGAAGTTAGTTGGACATGGATCAACCTCTTTCAGGGAGCAAGAATGCTCAGCAATGTCAGGGGAAGAGAGCTGGGAGCCATAGGTGACAGCAAGGCCATCACAGCAGGGTCCTTGCTGAGGTGGGTACAGTCCCATAATGCTCAAGCGAAGCACACCAGGCAGGGCTGCTGGCAGTGACCAGGGTCAGTCAAGTCCATGGTGATGAGACAGGTCTGAGGTGAAGCTAAGAGGGCAAAAATCAATAATTCAAGTCCAGGATCAGCAAGGTGCATGATCTGACACCGTCATAGCTATAGCGTATCTTGAGAAAATGCCTGAAAATAAATGCAGTTCCTGAGCTAAGGTGGAGAGGCCCCGAGGTGGGGGGTGGCTTCTTGCAGGACCTGGGCAGGGACAGAGCTATCTCTGCTCAGCACACAATTTCTTGCAATATTTTTGGGTTTCTGGTCATGGCTCAATGACCTTGTGAACACCAGATCTGCTGCACACTCTTTCCTCTTGCTCTGTGCTTCAAACAACATATAATTTTAAGTCCTAAATAGCTGAAGGTAATGCCTTATAAGCATTATAAGGCATAATACCTTATAACTCATTATAAGATACTAAACTTAAGACCTGTAGGCAACATATTGCCTGGGAGATCCTCCAGCATTGCTCATAGCCACAGAAAATTGATGCTATAATGGCTGAACTTAACAAGAGTATAAAATATGTTGTTTTCTTTGATGTTTTATGAATATCCATACTTATTGGCCAGTGGTTTAATGTTATTTAGAATCTATGCAAAATAGGCTTATATTCATAGTGTTAAAATCAATGCTGACTAGTTGTGGGCTTACCATTAGGAATTCATTAGGAATATACATTAGGAATATATGTTAGGAATATACGTWAGGAATACGTTTTCTAGCTAGACCTCTTATTCAAACTTTCATCTTTTTGTTGACAGTGAAGAAAGAAATTGAAGAAAGCATTTCTGACTGTTATCATTGAGATAAATAGGTATAATGGGAATGAACTGACCAGGGTATTCTGGATTTACTGCACAAAAAAACACATAAAATCCTCAGCCAATGAAAAGGGTGAATTATGTAAAGCAGTGTGGTCATTTGTAAATCCAGAATCTAGAAGGAAGTGTTGCTGATAGTGCAGCCTTGCTTCAATTGCTTGCTCTTTAGCCCTTTGTCGATAGCAAGCACTGGCTTCACAAGCATAAGACCTAATTCTCAATTCTCTGTTCATGGGAAAAAAGATKATCATGGGAAAAAAAGATACAACCTCTATAAAGTGCTAAGTCAGCACACTGGTTAAGATGAGGTCTATGGACTATTGTTGTTTGGTTAGAAAAAATAGCTCAGAAAGGAAAACTAAATGGTGGGCAGTGAACAGCAATGACAATGTAAGCTGCTGTTTCTATCAACAGTAATGTTCCATTGATGTACTACAGAACTAAGCCAAAAGCACAAGGAGAAACCCCACAAAATTAGCTTCTAGGGATGTTCAGTTCTGAGCAGACCCTTTCACAGGTTCCTGCTTCCTCCTGCTTCTTTGACACATTCAACCTCCCTGCAGTACTGGACACAGCTGTATGTGTAAAGAGAATCTCACAAACAACCCTCTTTCCCCCAGATTACATATAGTAGCAAAACTTAGAACATCATTTAAACAAAAGCATAGTTCTGTCAAACTGCATTGTAGTTAATACTTCAAAATGAGGAAGACAAAACAAATCCTTTCAATTTCATATAAAACATGAAAGTCTTGATTTTCTTTCCCCTTCTGCAACAAATATGAGTGCTTCGATGATCATACTTGAATAAACCTTAAAATATGTTCCCTGCACATGCCACTTCATGTACTTGGCCAAGAGCAGTAAAATTTTCCAAATCATTCATCATCTGTTACATAGTGAGTTGTTCATTACAGCAAACTTATAGACTCTGCCTCATGTTTGAGAATGGGGTGCATAGAGTAGAGCAGGGACTCAATTCCCATTTATCTTAAAATGTTTTTGTATTGCTCTGCCAATGAAAAGCAGTGTCAAAGTAGATGTCAATGAAAAGTACATGACCTCAAGTGGCTAAAAGATCTCCATGAAAATGAAAAGTGCAGCTGAGATCATCAGTGACCCTTAGCAGAAGGACAAGTTCAGATAATGTCAGATAGCAGAGGTGCTTTTAAGCCCTGTGTGCATGGCTTCAGCTACCTGCCATCATCACTGGGCTATGGCATAACTCACAGATTATGATTATATGCCCCTCTTGCCTCTCTCTTTGTGGTTTCTGCCACTGAGGCTCATGCTCCTGTACAGAAATATCTCCTCTGATCTGCCACCATATTAGCCAAAATATAGCCAATAATCATGACATCTGTTCATGTTAAGAGTCTCCAATTCTTCGCTTAACTACAAAGATTATCTAATAATGCATCTTAATGAGTCATCACCACACCATAAGGTACTATCCATGTAAATTATTTATGGAAATAAATGGAATTCAGATGAGGAATCCATTTGTACTCCTAGTGTCTACTGTGTATTTAGTCAGCATCTATTATGAAGGCTGTCTATGCTTTTGGGAATAGGAGTGGCGAGGTTGATTGCTGTTATATCCTCAGGTGACTTCAGATAAATCATATAGCTCCATATGTGTCTCAGCAAAAAAGCATAGTGGTAAGCTTACATTTCTTGTATGAGCCTGAAAACCTGTGATCATCTGGGCCACAAGTAAAGATATTTAAAGTCCCCTGAAGCAATAACTGAATGTTGCAGGAACATACTGCTCTCAGCAGAATAACATTCAGCATGTCTATACCATCAGTTAAATATATGTTCTCAAGACAGATTTTCTCACAGCCCTGCAATATAAATCCTCTGACTTGCACTTAGTGTTCAKCTGAGCCCAAGCTTTGGGGATCTCTGCTCACTGAGAACTTAGGTAAAATTTGTCTCTAACTACAGGTGTAAACTTTCACTGAGGTGTCCTGCATAGACTGAGATGGAGCGTGCAAAACTGTTACAGTTCAGCAGCTTTTCTATTTAGAGTATTGATGCTTTGATTTGRAGCTCTTGCCGGCAAAGCGGACTGAAAGCACTTCTAAACTTCTCTTGAGCCTTCTCTTCTCCATTAAGTGCAGACAGAGCTTAGAGTGCCCAACAGTCTGGACTTAGCTACTGTAAACTCAGTGTTATAGAGTGGAAATGGAACTGTAACTCTCCCTGGTTTTAGTTTAAAACTGTAGTAGTGTCTATTTCACATGATTCAGTCCCAGAGGAGGTACATAGCTTAGCTTTACAAAGCATAGCTTTGTAGGGTACTTGCACTATAGACAACACTATGCATCAGTTTTATGATTCCGTGGCATACATTTTCAACTCAGAATAATTATGGCTACCTTTCCATGTATAATCTGCAGTGATTTAGAAGGAGTAATGCACAAAAAACTAGATCCTAGGCTGTGGCCTTGCACTTGTGAAGTACCCAACAGCAACTGGTCAAGGATGACAATCACCTCCCTGCTCCRTCTCCCAGGGAGCTCTCCCACTCTTGCTGCAAGCTACACAGAGAAACTGATGTGTGTTGAAGAGAGGAAGGAAAAAAAGATACACACAAAATAAATACAGCCCAAATCTGCTGGATTACTTCCAGCTGGACCAGTTTCTTGGTCTGGTTCACAGCAAAGCCCCTCAGACAGTTGTGCCAGTACAACTGAGGAGGTAATGTACTGTGACAAGAGTCACTGATGCTGWAGGCTTTATTTTATGAAATCAAACTCACATAAGTTCCATGTACAATTTGAGCAGGATTGGACTCTACAACCAGCTGGTCTGTTAAATGACCAGTGGATGGGTTCAGCATTTCACAGTGAGCAGGGTCTCAAAAGAAAGTGAGAAAGTAGGAGGGAAGAATTTATTTGTTTAGCTTGTGATACCTGATTGATTAAGTGTTATTAGCCTGATTATCTGTGAAGTTTAGGCCATCTGCTGATCAATTTTATATTTATAATTGATTTTATATTTATAATTGATTTTATTAACATCTTGTTCTGTTTCCAGCTTCTCTTGGTAGTAATAAAGTGCAATTTTATGAGCTACTTAGCGTGTATTTGAAGCTGCATGAGCTATTCATTGCATCTAAATTTCTAATGATAAAAAGGACTAATRATTTCATCCCATTTTGACTTCTAGTTGACGCTTTTGAGCTAAAACATGAACTTTTTCAAATTGAATAATGACAACTCAGGTATTTAATACAGAAAAAGTCTAAGTGGAATAAACAAAATAAAAACAAATAAATCAAAATAAAGGCCCTCTCTTTATGAGGGCCTTATCTGCAGTCCTTATTACTGCAAAATCAAAGGTTTTTTATTTTTTTCTTTTCTATCACTTATCTGGTGAAAGATATCTGAAAAGACTACAATTTATCAAAGAACAAACAGGCTAGAGTACTTGCCATCTCCCTTGCAGAGCTGTAGCACAAGAAACCCTCCTGACGAGTGGCAGAGCATTTTTCCTGTGGGTGACAGATGTTTGCTTTTGCCCTTAGCCAATGGCTGGATTAGCAACTGCAAGCAGTTGTGCTTACAGGGACAGCTGCCAAAAATCAGCCAGTGGACACCATGACCGTAATGCATGCGGACCTTATTTCACTATTAATATCAAGGCAATGCAGAATGATTCATTTAACAAAACAATAAGCTTACYATGAGCTCAGTTTTAGGAATAGACAAAATAAGCAAGGTATTGCTTATTTTTAGTGCATTACTATTTTTAATAAAAATGCTTATTTTAACATATTATTAAATGAGAAAGGGAACAATGATTAAGAAAAAGATACACCACCAGTTGCCTAAATATATTRCCATCATCCAGATCTGCAGTTGCTTGCAAGCCCCTGTAGCAGTGAGGATTTGGAGAACCTTCTTAGCAATTGGGAGGTCTTAGCAAAGTCTCCAAAGTCACAGCAAGAAGGGCCAGCTTTTACAGAGCCAAATCAACAAATCATGATAACTTGAATTTTCTTTGGAAGTGGTAACATCTGGTATGGCATGCTTTCCCTGTCATCCAAGACTGGGACTTGGCCAGATCCCAGGCCTCAGATGGGAGGGTTCCCTTCAAGGTCAAATACACTTGCATGAGAGCCTGAAAAAGTTACAGGTTAATAAGCCTCATTACAGGTTAGCATAAACAGTTCAGCAGGTCTACATGCAAATTAGCATGAGCAGCTCTACAGGTGAGTTTTGTATACTTCCACAAAGGCAGTGACATATTCATCTGTAAGTCAACCCCAACTCAGGCATGTTGTTCAGGCCTTAGCACTTCAGCTCTTTAGCTTTCTTCCTAAATAATGGAGTTAGAGCAGAGGTTTTTCGGGGTACTTCATCTATGAAACTTTAACAGTGAATGGTAGTGGACTCTTTTAGAAAAGAAGCAAAGCAAAAGTCTTTTGTTTAAGAGTTTTTTCCAAACTCTTCCAGGCAAGTCTCCAAAAAGATGGAACAAGGAATTTGAAGGGACCTCACAATAGACATGTTTCTAAGTCAAACTATCAGGTACTTTTCACATGTRTAAGTAGTGCAAATGCTTTACAAGAACTTTTTGCTGTAAGCATTTTGCTTATATTGCAGGGCAATAGTCAATCATTTATGTATGAGACTGCCAAGGCTTCAGCCAGTAATTTAGAAATGTGGAGAATACCTTTACCCTTTTGCTCTGTGTAGCTCACATGTTTCTGAACTCAGAAATCGGCTGTATATCTGAGAAGGTCAATATTTGGTATACCGAAGAACAGTTTTATTTAGCTTGCACTTCCAAATAGAAACCCTAGAAAAAAAAGTTTTATTCTGGATAACGTGAAGAATGAGAATTGTCAGACAAGCATTATCTTATATCTTCTGATTCAGACTGAAAGAAGAGACAACAAAGTATGCATAATACAACAGCATGRCATGATGAATTGTGGTTTACTGTGCTGTTAGTGTCTGCTTTGGGTATACCAGATGGTGAAGCTACTTTGCAGCTGCCTAGTTAGTTCTCTCTCTTTTTTATAGCTCTTCACTGAAAGGAGCTACCTGAGCAAGAAACTTCTATTGTTCTGAAGCCCAGGAGAACAATAAGAAAAAAAAATATGGGACTCTGCATCAAGATCTATTCCTATGTGATTTTTTTTCATTTGTAAAATTCCTATATTTAGCTTTTGAAGAGAAAAAAGCAGTCTAAAAGATGCTTAGAAGGTATAGGGGAGGCAGAAAGGAAGGGAAAGTCTATCAGCACTGAGAAAAAATAAATGTAAGAAGATATTTGGAGCCCAAGGCCTGAATTGTTCATTGTAGTAGAAATTCTTGCTTTCAGCTTAATTAAGCTTTGCATAGATARTAAACAATTGTACAGGTGTTTTCACTTCTGCAGTGCATTTTAAAAGATCAAAACATTTACTGGTGGTTTGAGTTAGTCAGCTTCATAATATTCCTGAAGTAATTATCTGATCTATACAAAATTCCCTTCCAATAATTGAGTTAGATAATCCCTAATTTAATTAGGTTTCTATAAACTACTAAACCAGATAGAGTGTATGCCTTCTAGTCTTTCCTTAAGCTCTTCCTTCCAATAGTTTCCTAATTTGGTTTAATTATTCGGTAGTATATAAAATTTATACTGTGTCTTACTTTTTTAGTCTGACAGGCTTCCTATCCTTTTATGAAGTTAAGTGGATTCTAATCTACTAACACTTGTGCAGTTGGGGCATTTCCACAGTACATTTCTGAAGGTGCAGGTATAATGCTTCTTCCCATTGCTGGTTTCTAGCCTTCTGGATCATTTTCCCACTGGTCTTGGTATCAATTCCAGCAGGATCCATATTTCTGTCTGAGCTCACCTGTGTTTTTTTTAGTTTTCATACGAGCTGTACACCCAGGTCTGAGCAAAGCCCCTGTGCCAGTAGGTGGGAAAGCAAAACATGTGAACTGCGTTTCAGTGTGAGCCCTACAGATTTYGCCCTAGGCCCTCTAGACTTTCCTCAGTATTGGCCTTAATGAAGATAAGTCTTGTTGGCCCTTTTCAGTGGAATGAGGTATCTAGTGAATGTGGGGATTTTAACTGTCATCTCTTCCCACAATATTTTCACATGAAAGGCCTGATTCTTTTGCCTTTTTTGGTCATATAAATGATTATTAAGCCTGTAGATCTCCACAGTGGGTTTATTCCTGTCATGAGGCTCTGACTTATGTCAGAGACATTCTGAGAAGTCTCCAAATTTGGCCTGGCTTAGAAGAGTTATGGGAGACACCTTCCTTTTCTCTCCTTTCTTCCGATAATGTGTGTTGTCTGAATTGGGAATCATGTTCCTTTTAAATGAGAAAGAGGCCATAAAGTGATATATTTTTTATGGCATTTATGTGTCTTTGTCAACTTGATTTAGCCCTCAGATTTACTGATACACCACCAACTCACCATTTCTTTGTAGCTGTAGCTTTAGGCTTCTCTTTCTGCACGTAACTAATGATTAGGTCTTAAATTTCCTAGCACATTTATTTTTACAGTAGGATAACTTGTATTGACATTGTGTCACTTTGATATCGATTTACATCAATAGTGCCACAAATAGTGTCATCATTCTAACATTGCCATATTATCCTTTAGATATTCCAGATCTCTTTGAAGATAGAGTTTTCTTCCAAAACAAACTAAAAATCACAGGGAGATTTCTGACCATGTTTCCCTTTCCTACATGTTCCATGCTTTCTTTTTTTTTTTTTTTTTTTAGCATGAGAATCTGGTGAGAATGTACGCAAATCAGAAATTCACACACATACACACCAAAAACAAAAAAAAACAAAAAAAAACCCAACAAGTCCAATAGGACTTTTTCTTGCTTCTCCCATTTCATCATAAGCCTTCATCTGTGAATTAGCCAGAGCCTTTACAAGGAAATGAGGAGTTAGGAGTTTTGGGGTACATTATTATAAAATTTAGAATTTGCGGTCAATTCAGGTATAGTACTGATAAAACAGGGAGCCAAACTATCAAAACGTATCTTGTTTTATTAGGCAGTTTCTTTCATTGCACGGGCTTTGTTCCTTGATACTTTGCTACCCCCTTAACATAAAATTGAATGTGAGTAATTTGTGTAGAACAGATAGTAATGACTACTTGAGAATGGAAAAATGTTTCATAACCACAGCTGCCCCTTTCTCCARCAAAAACCATTTTACTCCTGGGAGAATGGAATAACTCAGAAGAGTGCAGAATCATAATGTTTTCAGCTTGTATTATGGATGTAAGCGCTAAAGGAAAAGAGGCATGGCCACAGACACATTTATTCATTAGAAAAAAAAATGTTTCTCCTGGGTGAAAGCCATTAATCTAGACTAGCTATCCTCAGAGAGATTATGAAGAGCTACCAGAGGTACAATGAAGCACTGAAAATTTTATTACAAATCTAAAGCAAAGAATATTTCGTTCTTCCCTTCTCTGCACACTCTTGGGCTTCAAAGGCAAATGTTCAACTTCTTGACGTGGTGATAACATCATTTCAGTTTTGTCCCTGATGGATCTTAACTTTCTTTTTTACAGAAATTGTGAACTTACTGGGAACTACTATCTGGGATTCTGAAGTTTAGTTACCTCATTTTCTTGGAAGGATTTTGGTTCCTATTTCTTATTTCCCAAGAGCAAATCCCCCAGGACGGGTAGGGTCATACATGTTCCCATTTCATTATCTAGACAAAATGGAACAATGTCAACATTTACAGGARTAGAGTCTGAGGGTGGCAGCTCCTCTGTGTTCTCTCTACTGCCCTGGAGCATCCCTGGCTGGAGCAGTGAATCATTACTCAAACTAGCATAGTTTCAAAAGGAGAAGTGAGGATCACCTCCTCCTAATTATCCTGTGTATTAGGAGAGTCACTGGAGARGTGGGATGCTCAGACCTTCATTTTGCCTAGCTCACGCATTGCTCTGAATAAAATTTCCATCCAGGATTCTTGTCTCAGCTCTCCAGAAATAAATGAACCTAGACTTCCAATCTCAGGAGCTCATTCTAAATGTACCACTTTAATAGTGCCAAGAATTTCTGTCCTCCTCTACACCTGGCAAATCAAATTTCAGATTTCAAACAAAACTGTCGGACAAGTAACCTGTAATTTCAATTACTTCTGAGAAATATYGAAACTGTTCTCTTTTAAATGAGTTAAATATTTATTGGCAAGAAATATTAAAAACAAAATGAAAGAAAACTTGCTGTACTAAGGTAGTTAAATATAAAAGGACAAATTTTAAGCCAGTTGGTTTTCAAAACCATTCTATAAAATTTAACATTTGAGTGCTAAATCTGTCAGATAATCTGAAATTCAGTCCAAACTGTTACAACAATTTCAGCTGAATGAATGCTTGGTGTGTTCAAAAAGATCCATTTGTTCCAAAGAGCTGAATATATAACTTTGCACTAGAAAAGACAAGTTACTCTTTTGCTTCTTTTGAATAAGTGAATATAAAGTAGGACTTGGTCAAAAAYGGGCTGTTGACTTCCCCTAACTCAGAAACTGTAACTTTCTGATACTGCTGAAAAGAACAAATAGGATTGGAATTAACAAACGACTTATTTAAGACTATTTTTTCTGGACTTAAACAGCTATTTTTCTGGACTTAAGACATTTCCAAATGCATTGATGTGAAATAATGTTGCATTGAGTTTTACTCTGGAGATTGTGGGAAGCAAATATCGAGAGCCTGATTCTGGTAATTAACCACTGAGATCTTTCCGCTTCTCAAATCATTTTCATTGCTAAATTCATGTACAGATCAAAAAAGAGATCAGTTAGAGCAGCCAAGTGTGTCACACTTCTTAGGCTATCAAAAAAACCCAGAAAACTTGGTCGCATGTTTCCTGTTTGTTTTTGTGATGCATCAGCACTTAATGTGCTGTCAAATTTCATGACACAGGATGATGCATTGGACTTTCTGCTGAGGAATGCCGGTCTGCCAGCTGCAGTATTTTATGCTAATTATAACTTTTCCAGGTCTGAATATCTCATACACATAATAGAGGTGGGAGGAATATTCCTGTGGCTAAAATACATGGCTTGCTGTCTGGTAATTTCAGTTCAACTTCTGGCTGTGTTTCTAATGTGGCATTATTAAAGACCTTAATCTTTTCATTCTTGAATTTTCCACCTGTATGATCACATCTCCATATATCATTAGTCAGATGCAAACATTTATTAACTAAATTTTCTGAAGAGACACTCAAAACAACTCCTACCTCCACTACAATATAGCAGATATATTTTTTTCAAGGAACTGTAAGATTAAAAAAAAAAATTAATTATTGAAAATGTCCTGAGAAAGGACAGCAGAAAGATGTAAATTTCGATTGTTCGTGTCTGTGTTCTCAGGTACATAACAATTGTTTAAAGAGGAGGGAGAAACCATCAAGTATCACATTTAATCACTTATTCTTTTAATTTTAACGCAGTCTGCTAAATAATTCATTGATATTTCTCCTGTCTCATTTCCAAAAATTATTTAAAAGTGAAGTATGACTTTTCCAAATGAAGTGCAAGATTTTGACCTGCTCATTTAAGGAGTTGGATAGGCATGAAGAGATCAAACTAAGAACCAGCCAGTCCCAATTTAGCTTTATGTTCTCCAGACACAAATACATTCCATTCATATGCTTATGCATATAATTTTATTATAAATATATAATATATATATATATAATATATATATATATATATAATTTTATTATAAATATTATTATTAGAAATTTTAGAAATTGTTCTTCAGTGAAGTGCCAGACTGAGGTCTTAGCAACCCAAGATGTCATTCTGCTTAACTGAGCCAGGAACAGATATTCAGATGAAYGTGACTTCAGTTTTGACATATGAACACTAGGTCAGAGGCAGGCCACATTCCTCAGATGTGTTGGGATGTGTTAATTGATACCAGCTAGGAGCAGTCCAATTTCTGCAAGCAGAGAAATGAGAACAAGCTGTCATTACAGACTTCAAATGTTTACACTGTTAGCTAATTTTAATGGCTCAAGCATCTCAGCTTCTTCCAGGGTTCAGATATGCATAAKAGTACTTGAAACTCGTAATTACAGCTTGTTCTCACTCTAGCACCATCCCTCAAGCTGAGCTACCACACAAAGTTAAGTGAAACAAGATGTGCAAAAGACATACTGGCCACTGAATGGGATTGTCAGCTAAATATTAGCTGTGTAGCCATGATTAAGTGGTAGTCTAAAGGTGAAGGGCTTTGTGGTAGAAAGGGTGTTTTCAAAAGTAGGTTTTAGTTTTTCTATAGCAAGGTTTATTAATGTACAAATTGTGACTCCAGACGCTTATGAATGTTTAGAACGGGTCAGAAGATTTATTGGTTACTAAAATAAAAAAGGATAAACCTTAAATCAAAACTAAATTCTGCTGATTTATTACTACTAGCAACAGTTCAGTTTTCCCTCTGTAATGGAGTATGAAGCTGCCATATCTGCTAGTTATAACTGTTTTTAACATCCAGGGAAAAGCTAACAGCTGCTAATTGCAGGCACCAACTTAGTTCCTCTGTTGTGGGGAGAAAATGAACTAAATTACTCCCAATAATTACATCTGCTTCTCCCTCCTTCAGTCCCTATGAGAGGAGTTGCTGCCATTGATCAAGATAATAGCTTTTCCTCTCTCTGGGGATAGGGGCAGTGCAAAGGCAATGAAATCCAGAGCTGGAGAAAAGCTGATGAACAGTCAACAGTCTTCTTTAGCAGGCAAGCTGGATCATCTGTGCCTCAGAGGCTACTCCCAATTGCCCCTATGAGAGCCCTCCTTCCCTTCACTGAGTACAGAAATGTGTTTTCCTGAGTTAAGAAGAGCCTTTCTGAACGACCTCAACCCCAGTTGGTTAACTACTGCGATTCTCTGGTTATTCCCCACATCCCCATTTTTTTTTTTAAACGTCTGGATGCAGAACAAGTGTTCTTTGAAATCAGAGCTTGATTTCTTTTTTCCCAGGCAGCTTTCAGAGCATCTTGCTGGTATGATGCTGCTCAGTAGGCTGAAAAGAACCAAGTCTCTGGTCTCCACTTCTTCAGCAAGATGCCTCATGCTGTAGGAAATGAGCTGATGCAAAGATCCCTGAGCTGTTACAAGAATCCCTTTCACACTAATGATGAGTAAGCAACCTTGGCTGGTGGCTCATTAGTCAAATAGTCCATGCTCTGCTAATAATTCCCTGGGTGCTGTGTTGCATCTCACATGTGAAATGTTGTGCTAGTATTTTGTGCTTGTCTCACAAATGAGTGGCAATTATAGCAAGCTAGATTAATATGATATTGTCATCTGTGCTGGGAAACATGTAAAATCAAAGATTCAATAGCTGTTGGGCTCCAAAGACACAGAGAGGGAGCGTTTGGGATTCTCAAAATTCCTTCAGCAGTTTAGACACGTCCCTTAAAAGCCAATGAAAAGGACTCAGATACAGTAGGAAATAACATTATTTCCTTATTTGCATTGCTATGCAATGGAATAGTAAATCTTTCTAAAGTACTACAATTAAAATATTGAGGTGTAGGTTTTCTTTTTTTTTTCCCTTGCTCTTGGTGCATGCTGAAAGGAAAGGAGGCACATTTGTTCATCAAGATCATATGAAAATTGGAAAACTGAGAACTTTTCTACATATGSAAGCAGTAACCACATTTGCAAATTCTTAAATACAAAACTATGATGCTAAAAAGCTAAATATATTGTTTAAATAGTAAAGTCTATTATTTAACCGTTAAACTAATATAGGTGAAAATTTCATCTTTTTTTTTTTTACTGTTTGAAGGCTGTCTGAGTTTCAGAAGACAATGCTTACTAATATCAGTAGACTCTGAATGTCAAATATTTGTAAAAAGAGATTTTTCCAAGACCTGTCATTATTTATGCACAGTAGGAATTGCATTCTTGGTTTTATACCTCTGTGCTGAAGAATCAAGCAAAATGAGTGTTTTCTCTGTATAGCTGTAATTTAATAAGGTTTAAGCTAGATCAAATCATCTACCTTCTGGAAGTACTATTTTATCTCCTTTGACTCTGAAGCTAAGGAAGACTAGACTTTTGGTGGCTAAAATTTAAAAATCCATCCTTCCTAAGGCTGGGATTTGGTTATTTTTAACCTATTGATGAAGAGCACCTGTATGATTCTATATCTAACTCCTGTAATGGGTTGCTAAGAAGAACAGAGCACAGTTATGAATTAGTTGGCTGAGGTTCAAACCAGATACACTGARATTGTGATGACAGGTTGGGAAAGTAACCAGAGGAGATAACGTAAGTAATCTTAGCTCCTCTGTATGAAGAAATCTATCTACTATTAGTTAACAGTGCCCACAGTTTAGATGTGATTATAAACTCACAGCTGCTATTTGACAACTGTGTCACAGCAGCAAGCCAGATAGCCTTGAATTACTGGCATTTGGCTAGGGAGTTGTGACCTTTCATTGTGGATACAGACACTGGCAGTGGCATCCCAGGCTTGTTTCCTTCTAGATTAAATTATTGCTAAACATTTGACATTTGTAGAGACAGGCTAATGGGGATTGTGGCAGCTTGCATATGGGGAGAGCAATTTATTGGAAACATGTGAATTGGTTTCTCTCAGATCTGTACAGGCTTCCTGTGGATCTGGAGATTTTGCTGGAGAATGTTTAATTCATAACTAGTTAAGTTAGGGTGGTAATGTCTATAAATGTGTGTCTTTGTTATTCTAAATGTTATTTACAATAAATGTTGCTTTAAATATGMATTTAAATATAAATGTTATTCTAAATCCAAGTCATTTCTTTARGCAGTATTTCCCACTGGAGTTAGCAGCCATTCTAAGAAGAAAAGGGAAAAGTTCCATCTAATCTGATCCTTTGCTATTGGACTCCTGGCAAAAAAAAAAAAAACAAACAAATAAGCAAACAAACAAACAAAAACTTCATATATCCAGAGGTTACCAGCTTCTACTGGTGCTGTTTTCTGGGTGTTCTCCTTTCTGTTATTGTGCAGAACTCACAGAAGTTGAGGAAGTTTGAATTGACGGTCAATTGGTGCTCTGTACTTGATCTGTGCATTTAGATAGGTTGAAACAGGAACACTTCCCTAGGAAACATCTGCCCTCATATCAAGGAATTCTGTCAGTAAAATACTAATTCCTAAGCCTCGCTTCTGGTACTTAACAGTTGTTTTACATTAAGGCTAGCAATCTGCACGTGAAGGCAGAGAAAAAGAGCAAAACCTATTGGTTTGCCTTCCACTTTGACTCCCGGAAAAGCAAAGCAGTTTTGATGTGGCAGGTCAACAATTTTTGTTTAATTCCCTCTTCTCTTCCTCTTTACTATCCCTTTTCATATTAGATGTGAGACTAACGGGAGTTTGAAAGAAGGAAACTAAGGTAGAGATGGAAAAGGATGCTGCATAGGAATATCTGGAGTATTGCACTTAGGCAAGATTGGAAGCACAAAAGAGCTTTGAAACAATACAGGCTTTCATTAGCTCCATGGATACCAGTACAGACTGTGGAGATTTTGTTGTTGGTTTATTTTCAAGGTATTTCTTCAGGTCCATAGAGATTAAGCACCCTCAAATTTAAGCAGCTGGTAATGTGAAAAGTTTGGCAACATCATCTGAATTTTATATGAAGCATTGCCTCTGGTTAGCAGGAGTAAAATGTTAATTTAGTCTTTGATAGAACATATTAGCATGATAACTCACAGAACAGTTTTGGTATGCTAATTCTGAAGTAGAAATGTGTTCTGATTAGTGCCTGAATCAATATGAAAACTACCGGATGCCTGAAATGACAAAGATGATCAAAGCTGCCAAAATTGTGTGTCAAATATATTAACAGCAATAGAGCTTTTTTTTCAGCCAGAAAGAGTGTGAAATTTAATTATAAGTGGAACCCACTTAAGCACATAACTCTAAAGGATTAAACCTGTATTTTCTAATTCTTACCTTAATGCACATGTTATTGCGTACCGCTGACATAGATTTCCTCCCTAATCTTGCTAATGAGTTGTCACAGGTTTTAAGTATCTCTAAATTGATGTTAAGGATCTTCTTAAAAATTTGCTAGACATATTTTCAAGAAATATTATTTTGTTTGATAATTTAAACAACTAGAGGAAAACATTATTGCCTCTTTTATGCTATGGATAGTTACACTGGACCTGTAAAGTGCAAAAAAAAAATTGATGAAAATGTGCAGAAGACCCCCATTGAGAAATGTGTGAGGCATCCCATTCTCATCTCATGTTTTCCATTTTGTTTTCAGGCTTTTATTCTTCTTTTCCTGTGGTTAGTACCAGTAATATGCTGGTAATTTACAGAAATCACATGTCAAATCAGTGTCTGTCTTGAAAACCTCAGTGCCTGACAGTAGCAATTAGAGGAAGAACAGGGGAGCACTAAGAGTAGAAATATTATTTGAAGTATTAATTAAAGCTGTATAAGAAGATGAAATAACTTTTTTTTTTTTCAAGAAAATACTTTTTTTTTTTTTTAAGAAGCAGATATTTCTAAGATTCTGGATGGTTTTACACTGCGCAAGCCCAAGGTTAAGCCTTCCATCATGTTTAGAGCATATAAGTGCTTCATATTGTAGGCACTTGCAAGTAGATACCCACAGATATGGAGAGGTTAAGCCTTCTCCGTGGAGAGGAGCGGTACAGAAAATATACTATGTTATGCTTACTTGTTATGTTACTTGAACATGCTTGCTTCAACAATGTCTGTGGGTCTCAGCTAAGAGATTATACTCTTCTGAATGTACTTTTAGAGTATCACTTTAGGTAACATGATGATGAGTATGATAACCTAAAAGCCCTAATACTCCCATTCAGGCTTGCCTAAAAACTACCTCATACTATGTACTTACCATGTTGCAATCATTTCTTTTAATTTAGCTGGAGAAGTCCTTGGTAAGTCTTATTAATTTTATGCTAATACATTCACATACAATTAGATACATACTGTATAATTAYAGTATAAAATATAAAAGTATAAGAGTATAAATTACAGTAACATAATTGCACAGCAGTTTATTCAAGCCCCAAGTCAGTAGAAAGACTTGCATTGATTTCAGTGATGAAGTGGGAAGCAAAATGAGAATATTTCTATATTCTCTTGGTGGGCTGCTTGCAGGKTTATGGTTCTGATTCATCATCTGTCTGGGCAAATCAGCAATTAAAACTAACATGTCTCCCCTCCCGTGTCTAAAGAGGAGGCATTTCTGGCTGRACAAGCATTTGAGAAGGAATTAAGAAAAAAATGCAATTGGCACTGTGCAAATCAGAAAGCCCTGCTGTGTTGATCTTAAGTACTCCCTGAGGTGAGGGATACRCATGTCCTTATGTAGGAGTTGGGCCTGTGATTGCCCTCACAGTGGTCCTGTGAGATAATTACTGACATTATAAGACCAGCTCCACTAGGAAACATACCTTCTTTTTTCTTTGTAGTTATGACCAAAAATAAAATGTTTCAGAAGGGCATCAGTTTTATGGTTTTTTTTTTTTCTCATTTATGCTTTTTTTTTTCCTCCCACAAGGCAGATTGACAATTAAATAAACTTTGAAAGACTTCATTTTTCTTTTCAGAAAGAAAGAACAAAACYGCTCAGCTAGCAAGTCTTGCTCAGCTATAATGTATTACTCCCCTTTATTTCAAGGACTCAGTGGTAGGAGAGTTTGAAGCAGTCACCTCTGTATCTGAAGGAATTTTTGGAACTCCTAACATTATTGAAACACGAGGAATATCAAAAGCATTTGAGGGGGCGACACTGATTTTCAAGGAAATGTTCCTGCTTTGCTTCTTGGGGCAATAAGAGGACATTTGTCTCTGTAGCAGAGAGGATGGCAGTAATGGCTAGCTTTTCCTTTCCTCTAGGCAGGAGATGAATGATAAAGTCCTGTGCCTGGTCCCTTGATTGCTACTGCTATTTGGGTCAAAGACAGGGATAGACAGACAGGTCCTTTAAATGGGGCATTATTTCTCCCTCGCCTTCCTCATCTTACCTTAGTAATTGTAGCGGGTGGAGAGGAGGAGAGAAATGAAAAATGAAGAAGGAAGGAACAGAATATGCCACTGAGTGGTCAGAAACTGGATTTTAAAAAGATGAAAAGAAACAATGGAGTTAAAAGAGAAGAACAGTAAATAGTAAGAACATTGAGGAATGGGGTTGGACATGATAAACAAGTCTAGAGAGATGAAATGAAGGAAATAAAAATAAGACATCAAGGGGAGATTATAGAGAGGAAAGGGAAGGGAACTCCTATGTTAAAATCTGATGCTTTCCTATATCTGGGAGTGGAGTAATATGGAGGAGAGCTGAAATAGGAAGAGGTGTAGATAGTAAGAAAAAAGAGGGGGGGAGAGTTTAAGCAGAAACTGGAAGACTCATGCTTCTGTAGAAAAAAATTACAAAGGGAGGCAAGTGATTATATCTTTTAATGTCCTTGCCAAACATTAAAATATACTTTTTTTTTCTGTTAAAGATATAATATTCTTTTTAAATTCGAAGCACACAGTTCCAAACTGATGGAATTAAACTAATGGTGTAATTCTACTTGATATGGTGTTAGTGTTCACAGAGCAAACAGTCCCTCCCAGGTTACTAGCACTTGGGACTGTTTTTTTTTTTCTTGCTCTAATTCTGGTTATGACACAAAAAAMCATTTTTACCCAAACCACCTGGCCAAGCTGTCTCAATCTTGACTTGGAGAACCTCCCTTTAGATGTGGGACACCCAGTACAGTTAGGTTCAACAGTTTCAACTGTGTTCATTATGTCAGCTCTTTCCTGCATTGCCCATGTGGGTTCCAAAAAGTAAAAGTCATGATGGTACCAAAGACTGTCCCTTCACCCCTGCTCCCACTTATTTTGACTGACACTTCTTGCCAATGTTTTAAATTGGCCTATTAATAAATACRTTTTGGGTAAAGCTTTATTCTGTAGGCTGTTAAAGAAAACCACACAGCACATTTTGCAAACTGTAAGTGACTGAAGGATGGGAGATACCACAGTTTAGTTCTTCTTAAGCTCTTATTGGGACAGTGCTATTCTTTGAATCCAAGCTTGTCTTCAAGGTGTGAATATAAGAGCAGAGGTGGGGTTAGGCATAGAGCCAGAATGGCATCTGTGATCCTAGAATTTGAGCCCAAGTGGAAAGCAAGGAGGAGCTGCTGCATGGGATGGGGTGGGCTCTGGTGCACAGAGAGACCTGATACAAGCCAGAAATGCTATATATTCTCGGGAGGAAGCTGCAGTAATGGAGATAAAGAAATAGAGTATGTTGAAAGCAGTTTTGGGAGCTGACTGATAATTCAGCTGAGTTTTACTGAAAGCAAACTTCTTTCCATATGTCCTGTTTTTTTTTTTTTTTTTTTTAATTTTATTAATTTATTATATACTTCAGGCCTGGAGAAGAAAAAGGCAAAGGAAGTATTTCATAATATTTGTAGTCTCTCCCTTTTTGTGAGGTGGGAAAAGGAAATTCCTTTTGTTCTGGCATGCCAGAGGTTACAAGAGGGTTTTGTGTCATCTGTTTTCTGCATTTAATATCTGGGATGGGGTTATTAAAGCTGGAAACTGCAGCAGGAAAAAAGCAATCTGTGGGAAAAGCAGTGAAGTCTCAGCTTCCAGGCTGGCAGAATTCCCTGTCGCTGTACCAAGCTCTTTGATCCTGTTTTTGAATTGTCTTGATGAAAATATAGTCTGCCCCTAGAAAAAACATTTGATGTCAGTTAGAATTTGAGGTTGACTTTAAGACTCTAGGTAGCATTTCTTCTTACTAGGAGAAGTAGCAATCATGTAAATTAGGAGAATTACATGATTTACAATCATGTAAATTAGGAGAAGTAGCAATCATTTCCCCTTATTCCTCCATCAGATCAAATGTTATGTCTTTTCTATGCCATACAGTTGCTGGACAGCCATCTAGATTCTTCGATATAGAAGATCATACCTAGAAGACATAGTGTTCTGGAACTGTGTGTCATGTAGGCATATTCCTAATCAGTTTTGTGTTTATTTGCTTTTTATTTTTAATATTTAATTTTGCCTATTGTTTTATTCTTTATTCTTGATTGTACCTCTGACCAAAATATCATTTATTTATTAACTTCAAAATGATGGATACAAACAGATTTAGATTGATTTAGGTCATTTTTGCTAAATGATTTCAATACAATTTGATCACTGGAGACTGTGCAAATTTTAATCAAGTGTGTAACATCTCAAAATTCATGCTATAGAGTTACTTCTTGAATTTAAAGCTTACTCTGAGTTACAAAATAAGAAGTACAGCCTACAAACAGCTACTGTATGTGCTTAACTCCTTCCTGAAATTATTTACTCACTTTAAATTACTGCTGTGTTGACTARTACAATCAAGAAATGTATCCAGCAAAATACATTAAATTAACAAATTCTTGTCAATAGCATGCAAACTTTTTGGTGTGTCTGGATCATTACTAAATGTATTTGTTTTGTAAATGTATTTGTTTTGTGCTTAAAATATGCATTCCTACTGACTGGTATTGCATATTTTATGCAGCACATCCAAGAAATTTAGGCCTCATCTTTAAAACTGGATTCCCTCATTCTTCTTGAAAAAGGCTAAACTGATGAGTTGCTATATTTGAAACTAATGGTAATTATCCTGGAATATTTAGCTATAATCTGGGATGTGTTTCTCTTGGCAGCTAAATTCAGTATTTTTTTTCAAGAGTATATGGTGTGCGTGTGTATGTATAGCAAGGGATCACTTAGTTCTGAGACTTTTACTTCACTTTGGGACTGTTTCTTTTACTTTTAAAGAAYCTACTCGCTTCACATAGTCTGAGTCCTTGTTTAGTTTTAAATAGCTCCTATGACATAACAAAGAAGAAGAAAAGATCAGCTTCCATATGTTTCAGATCTGCTGATATTCAAATAACTGATGGAATAGGACCCTGTTTTTCCACTCAGATGTGTAGCTTCTTTTATTCCCCCAGGCCCACCAAGTAAGGAGGAGTAAGTGCCTGTTGCCCTATCTCTTCAGAGAAGTTGTATGATGCTGCTTCTGTTGACAGCTGTTGTATAAGGGGCTTTGAGGAATCTTTCTGCTCTCTAAATCACATGCGACAAAAATATTTATTTTACTGAGGCCCTTCTGACATGTTCCATTCTCCATTCTCATGGGATTTGATTTCCTCTTTTAGCAGTGGGACTGAAGGATGTWCAGGGAAAACATGTATTTTGCAAAACACTCTTTTTTTGACTAGAATCTACAATGAATACACTTGTCTCACAACTAGAAATTTGGTATAAAATGCCTCATATTTTATTGTATGTATTTTGTGTTTGTACAGTATTCAAAGACAAGATTTTTTCTTCAAATCCTCTTCAGGTCAAAATTTTGCCTCTGGTGCTCCGTCTAGGTCATTTGTCCTACCATCAGTTGCTGATTTCTGGAAGAGATGATGGAAACAAATTATGTAGTGAAGAGAGGAAAAAGGCAAAACYTTTACAAAGAGGTGTCATGCTATAAAGTTAAATGAGTGGATAAAAGGACATTAGAAAGTTGTAAATGGATAATGTTAGTGTCTAATTCTCTGAATACTAACTCTAGATTTGCTCCAGTACAGGCAAGACAAGTACTGCTATTATTTCATCCTTGTCCCTYTCCCTGTGAGAGGTGCCAATCCATGAATAATGATGCTTGGAGACCTGTGGAAAACTTACTACAAGTTAATAAGTATATTCATCATTCATAAAAATATTTTTTCATGAATGGGAGAGCCCTACAGTTTAGCCAGTGTGTCCACTGCATAGTAGTAGAAGGAAACAGCATGAAAAAAATGAAGTTCTGATCATTTGTTGAAGATGGTCCCTTTGTAGCTGTAGCTTTTTTACATAATGGTTGTGCAACATTTCTGCACTCTTCAAATCCTTTAAGAAGATAGAATTGAAGCAATCTTCAGTTTTAAAATCGCCTAGTTAATATCTTAAAAATAATCTGTAATGTTTTTCTTCCAATGTTATTTCTCTGCTTCCTTGGCAACATTTAAAACTTCTTATAAGTCTTCAAGAATTGTGGGATAAAAATGGCTTGATTGGGCTTCTATTTGAGCTGAATTATGATATGGAAAAAAAGAGTGACCTGAGTTTTCTCACAGATTAAAAATAATTATACTGGTTCATTGTAGCATCAGGTAAGCCACTAATGCTGAAGTAGCTAAACTATATTGTCACTTGTAAATCACAGAATCACAGAATATTCAAGGTTGRAAAGGACCTCTAGAGATCATCTAGTCCAACCTTCCTGCTCAAGCAGGCACACCTACAGCCTGTGACACAGGGTGGCATCCAGGCGGGTTTTGAAGACCTCCAGAG
>NW_020455595.1:456141-477398 GCF_003342845.1 Nothoprocta perdicaria
GCAAACTTGCTCAGGGTGCACTCCGTGCCCTCGTCCAGATCATTGATGAACAAATTGAACAGCACTGGGCCCAGTACTGACCCCTGGGGGACACCACTGGCCACAGGCCTCCAACTGGACTCGGCCCCATTTATCACCACCCTAATGGCGTGTTTCTTGTTGATGAGTTGTTCTTGATGTATTCTGGAAGAGCAAAACTTAGTTTTTTTCCTCTGTATTCCCTCCATAAAACTCACAGGACAGACTATCTATATAACAAGTCCCTAGTAGGATAAGTTTTCTTTAGAATGTCTGAGTGAACAAAAGTTATTCAAGACATTGCAAAAGCTCTTTTCTGCCTAAAAAGATCTGGCAAATTAAAGGCAAAATGCTTCCAGCTGCAGATGTATTTTACAGTAGGTAGCTACAGCTACTCCATTATCTGTTTTCTTAAAAAATGAATGGGTTAGAAGACGAGGAAGAACTTGGTGGATTTTAGTGCTTGTAAAAGTAAATGGGAGACAGTGGCAGACTACTAAAGTCAAATACAATTCTTTAAATTCATTCCTGTGGAGTGGCCAGTGAAATTAAGGCACAGGCCTTCAGCACAGGGTTGAAAATTAACGAGAGTGGTGTGTACATTTCTGTGAACCTTAGATTGATGTGGCTTAGTCCAGTGCAGATTGATGTGGCTACCTAGGTTGATGTGGCTCAGTGGTTTGTAATTTGGCTTCAAGAACTTGCCTTCTTATCTCCCCAAATTACTGTTATAGCAATTTACCTCATGGTACTAGACTTTAGAGGGAAAAAAAATGGATAAAAAAGAAAATGAAACCATAGCTCTGTTGATGAGGAAGAGTTAAATGGCTAATACTGTGGTGTAACATACTGTTCTCAGTTTCTAGTTGCCTAAACTTCATTTCAAGCATCTGTTCCTTGGCATTCAGTCAGCTCCAGACTTTTTTATGATGATAGATAGTTGTTTGTCAAAGCACAAGGGGAGGAATTATAACACACAGTTTAAATAATAAAATAAGGAAAATTATGAATAAACAATTTGTACATAAAACTGGGACATCAAAACATTCCTTTTGGTAAAAATATGTAAATAAAATAGAAGTAGTTCTAATTTTCTGGAGCACTTTAAATAGGTTGTGCATATATATCTTTATTATGCAACAATTGCAAGGGAATTTTCCCTTTTTGTTTATTTTTGATACTTCAGTACCATTGCCTCCCAAGTTATTGTTTTAAAGATAAATATTAATTGATGATGTGCAATAATACCATAAAAATGTGCGTTTTTCTCTACAGAAATATTTTTTCCCAGCTAGTAGAATATGAATAAAATAATTGTCTGATCTGCACTTTGGTTCTATCCTTTTCCTCAGAAACAGTGGCATATTTGAGATTAATTATAGATTAAAAAAATCACCCCACAGTTCTGAGTGTTGACAAGAGACTTTTCTAAAATGACTGTGTGAAATGTGTGGTTGAATTAATGGAATGATTTTTATCTGTATTCTTATTATATTTTTTCAGTCTAGCATCACTACCTCCCTACCCCCAAAATGGAGGCCCTTGTTGTATACCAGATGACATAAAATTATTACTCCTTATATTGCTAAAGGATGGGACAAAGAGAATGTTTTTGGTGAAACAGTATAGAAATGTTTTTTTTTTTCCCCTGGAATGCACTTTTCCTGTATTCACAGGGGAGAGAGGAGTAGGTGCCCTTTATGTTTTCTTTTCAAAAAAGGGAGGCGTTCAAGCAAATATCCCTGAAGACTTTACACTGTATGATTTATTTCATATAGGTTCTCTGAGAAACTATTCTCATTTTAGATAGATCAGAAAATAAAAGAATCATATAATTACCAATTTCTAGGAGATCCAAATGAGATGTTCTGTTTCTTAAAAGCTATTTTGCTGAGCTGGAAAGGTGAGAATGCTCTTTCTGCATGCTACATGCAAATACTCTTAGCCACTGGTTTTAAAGATTCCCATTTATGCTCACTGGCTAGTAACACAGTTTTTGACTTTAGCGAATTGGTGGTGAAGTGCACATGTTTTAAAAACTTATCTTGACATTTTAGGAACAGACCAACTGAATACTAAGTAGTCAGCTGAAAGTCCTATTTCTGCTGCCCAGAAGCAGCGCTTCATTTTCTTTGGTGTGCAAAGACTTTTAAAGCATTTGAGGCACAGATTTGGAATGAGTGTAGAATTGTCTGTCATGCAAACCTCCTAGAAAGGAAAAATATGYTAAGGTATGCAAAGAGTAATTTTCATTTGAGATAAACTTCCACTTACTTAGGTGGAAAGGTAAATCTTTTCACTTTTCCAATGTAACTGCTGATGTTTCTCGTGCTGTAAGATTAAACAGTATTGAAAAATCAATATCAGACAGATGTTCTGGAATATACTGTTGGCTTGATCTTGTTCCAGCTAAAATCAGTCCTTTTATGACCAGAGGTCAGCCACTATAGATTCTTGCATGAACTGAAGAAATGCCCATTGTTGGTATCACAGTTGCTGGCTTTTTATTATTATTTACTTATTCTTGAAGTGCTTGCAAATTGATTGATTAATAATGTAGTACCTAATAGTTTTCCAGATTTCTGAGTTGCATATGCTCTCGGATATACAAGTCCTTTACTCTTTCTTCTCCCTTTCTTCCTTTTTCTGTCCCCAGTGGCTACTAATTGTTTCCAGTTTTTAATTCTTTAATTGCTTATGTGTCTCCCAGGAAAAATGCTTAAATTAGTTGCCCTAAATGATTAAGGTGACTTGTACCAGATCCTGATGATGAAAAAAAATATCAAATTTATTTTATGTGTATTCCTTCTGCATTATGATCTTATTATTCATCCCTTTTTATAAGTTTGAACCTTGTTAAGAATATAGAATGAAGCAACCTATATAGAATGAAGCAACCAAGATGAAGCAAGAAAATTTTACTTCTTTGCCACCTGCAATAGTTCACCTTCCCTCTTTAAATATCAAGCCTTCCTTTCTCCTATCCTTTTATTACTTCAGTGCATTTCAGAGCATTTCCTGATTGCCTTTTATGTTTCCTTGCAGCTATAAATCACTTTGCTCCATAGTCTTCTGTGTTTCTCGCTTCATCATGTGCTATTCTTTTAAGTTCCTTTTAGCAATATGTCCTTGTTTCTATTGTGTATGACTCCTTCCCCCCACCATCTTTCAATCATTAAAGAGCTTCTGCTGAAGTTGGTGTCCCACTACATGCCATCAACTTTCATCTGTAATGGGGTAGGTTGTCATCAGGCTTTGCAGCTTCATTATAATCAGCTATTTTCCTGCACTACAGCAAAGGTACGAAATCTGTTATTAAAAGAAGTGTGAGGAAAGATTGCATGAACTAGAGGCCAGTAAATTCTCAAGCAGTATTAGAAATTATTTGAAGTGATCACTCATAGTTATATATAAAAGCATTTAAAAAAATGTGATAGGCTTGAAGCATATCAGTATAGCTTCTGAAATATTAAATGGTATGCTGACTGTCAGTAAATAGTATTGAGGTAGCCTTGCTCAAGGCACAAACCTTGTAATGTGCATTATCAAAATAATAAAAATAGCTAAGAACTCAGTAAAAGTGGAAAGAGATGACACCTCTTTGGACATTAGAAAGAGCCTCCAAATATTATCCTTCATAAATCTTATGAAATAGGGCACTGACCAAGATGATCCTGTGGGCTGAATATCTTTCTATGAAAAAAAACCTTTGAAATCTCAGCTAGTTTTGTGCCTGAATAAACAGATCTGTGAAACTTCTCTTCCTTTGAAGTCCACACTGAATTCTAACAACCCAAGAGCAAATGGGTGATAGGAAAAGAAGAAATAGACATGTTCAGTGAAACTTCAATGACAAAAATATAGTATAGAATTTTACACTTGTCTAGTGAAATACCGTAAATGATCAAACTAAGAAATCCCTGAGGTCATGAAGAGATGGAAAGGAATCCAGATTGTTAAGCCAACAATCAAGTTTGGCCACCRTTTAAAGAAAAGTAGAGCAGATGTTATTTCCAGATTTCAAAAAGCATACAAAATCATAGATATTTTAAATTATAAATGGAAACATTGTCATATTTAATCAAAAAATGTCTRTAGCATTGCCTGACATCTGAGAGTGTCATATGAATGTGCATGGAAAGATCAGACTGATTTTGTTTCAGTGCAAAGTAAAGAAAAGCTTGAATTCGATCCCTTAATATATTTATGCATTTTGTCATCCAGACACTCCAGCAAATGTGTTTTTTTAGGGAATAAAGGAAGTCTGAGTTATTTATTGTCAAACTGATAAATGTGACATTTATATTATATGCTAATTTGTACAGAGCCTGACTGTGGTATGAATCATCTTGGATCAATAAAACTTATCTTATATAAACATGATCCTCTGTGCTTTAATTCTCAATTTCTATTTTATTAATTAACTATCAACTCATGCCATTCAAATAAAATTCCTTCTCAGAATGGAATAAGCCCTTCTTGACACAGCACAATGTCCTATGTAGATGCTCTGGACGGAGTGGATGACTGGGGAGGCCTCATGGATATGTACACATCCTTTAGGAAGGACAGGCGAGGAAGCCAAGGTGGAGTGGCTCTTTATGTAAGAGAGTTAATGGAAAGTGTCGAGCTGTGCCTGGGTGTTGGTGAAGAGCATGTCGACCTTATGGTAACGATTAAAGGGCAAGTTGACGGGGGTGACACTGTTGTGTGTRTTTGCTACAGGCCACCTGATCAGGAAGAGGAAGACAATGAGGCCTTCTACAGATAGCTGGAAATAGTTTCCTGATCACAGGCCCTGGTTCTCTTGGGGATTGTTAACCACCGTGATATCTGCTGAAAAGTCAACATAGCTAGTCAACATGAACTGTCCAGGACATTTCTGGTGATAAGTTTTTGACTCAGGCGGTGGAGACAAAAAAAAAAAAAAAAAAAAAAAAAAAAAAAAAAAAAAAGAATATCTGGTTGGAGATGTAAAGGCTGGGGGTAGCTTTAGCAACAATGCCCATGAGATGGTGGAGTTCAGGATCCTGTGAGGCAGAAGCAGGGCAATAAATAGAATTGCAATATCATATAGTCTCTTGGACTTCAGGAGAGCAAATGTTGGTCTCTTCAGGGATCTACTTTGAGGAATCCCACTGTGATGGGGGCTAGAAAGAAGAGGGGTGCAAGTGAGCTGGTTAAGTATGACTCAAGTATGACTTCCTTCAAGGTCAAGATTGGTGCATCCCTATAAGTAAGAAGTCAGGCAGAGGTGGGAAGGAGAACTGAATGAATGTGCTCCTGGCAAAACTCAAAGAGAAGAAGGAAGTGTACAGAGAGAGGACTGTGAGAGTGAGAGAGCACTGGAAGAGATTGCCCAGGGAATATCTATTTCTCTCGAGATATTCAATACCCGCTGGGATGTGATCCCATGTACAATCCTCTAGGTAACACTTTTTGAGCAGGGAGGTTGGACTAGATAAGTTCCAGAGGTATCCTCCAACCTTAATCATTCTGTGATTCTGTGAATTACTGCTTTCAGTTTCAACTGTGTGTGTGGAATTAACCTAGAGCTCAGATATCACAGGAGTCTCAGAGGCAACACAAAAGCTCTCACACTGCGTACTGATTTAAGAAGTCTTCTTCCTCAGCCCATTCTGCAGTCATAGTTGCTGAATAAATGCAGGAATTAATGATGCTTATTCAAATGCAGAGCAAGGCATGAAAAAAAACTAATGAGCAAGGCTYTTGGGCAAGGGAAGAGAATTGCAGTCTGACCACAAAGCAAAGAGCTGATGAAAAATCTGGGCTTGTCTTTTGCTACTGCTGTTCCTAAGCAGAATTGGGTAATATCCCAACTACGGCCACTAGAGGCTTGATTTTTCTATACAGCAAAAATTCTGCTGTTTTTGCTTATTACTAGGTTTGAATTACTATGAACTCCCTATTCTTTCAGAAGCCCAAGGGCACCAGTACATGATCTGTAGCTGGCCGATGAATGCCTCCATCACCTGGCAGTTTWCACTTTGTATTGCATCAACCCAGTTTCCCTAGTCGTCTCATTTTCTTGTCTCAGTGGCCAGTCMCTGTAATGATTGCTGAACTTTTGCCAAAGCAGAAGGAGCACAACTTTGGTCTCTTTTTAGAACTCATAAAAAAATTACATTGACTCTTGAGCATCTGTGCTTCTAGCCATGAATATCTCTGGCGAAAGACTGATAACCACAGAGGAACAGAGCATGGACTGTGTAAGAGAGTATAGTGGGATTTAACAGCTACAAAAAAAAAGTAAATTTTCAAGAATAGAAGCTTCTCCTTGTAGTGTGGGAACTTGAATATGGTAGCTGCCATCCTGCAGTAAACTGCAGAAATGTCTTGCAAAGAAACAGGAGCTCAGTACTGAACCAGCACAGGGGATTTCTGTTYTGCTTATAGCATAGCACATAGTTCATCTTTTGTGGTAGAACTTCTACTGTATGTCTATACTTAACCAACAAAGGACTTTTGTAACCTTGTCATGTCAGCTGCTGTCTTTTTTTCTGGTACTTCAGCCACTGGCAAAACCTCCCAGCATAGGTTACATACCTGCTTCCTCTTTTCTGAATTAAATTAGGACATCAACAAATGGAAAACATTTTTGTGTGTGTGTGTGTGTGTGTGTGTATAAGTCAATGTTAGAAACAGTCATTCCCTCAGCAGCCACAAAGAAAGCAAGAGCTCAAATGCTTGAAGAGATGCAACCACTAAGGGGACATGAACATTTGTGAGCAGAAGTTCCTCCCAGAATACAAGTTCTTGGACTCTCATGCTTCTAAATCAGCCTTTTAAGCTAGTTATAGTCTATATGATAAGAGGTTGTTCTCCACACATGTGTGGAGGAGAAATGGCAGGTGGGGAAACTCAATAATATCCTGCCCCAGCTACTCCCAGATTCATCATAGAATGGATCAGCGTGAAAAGGCTTGTGTCTGCACACAGGCAAGTGCACAGATAACAAATCCAGGCATAAGTGTGTGTGTGTGTGTGTGTGTGTGTGTGTGTGTGTGTGTGTGTGTTCAGGGTTGAATACCAGCAACTGGCACCAGGCTGTGGCCTTGGGAGCCTGTATGTGCAGGTGCCAGCAAGAACTGGGGAGACCAGGGGCAGCTGGAAGACTGGGGACCCGGGGGCAGCTACAGGGTGGCCTAAGAGTCTAACCAGTTGCTGGAGGGATCCACATTATGCTTGTGCATATATTATATTTCATTTACCGAGCTTTGTCCTTACTAGCCAGAGCGGACAACTGGATGAGTCTGTCAGTGCTGTCTGTAGCCCTAGCAAATATATCCTACATAGATTTCAGTATCAAAAATAAGATTTTTTTTTGTAAAGTCTTGATCTTCAATAAGGATAATATAAAAAAAAATAAGGAAACGGAGTTATGTTTTGTTATCTTCTGTGAGAACTGAGAATGGGCCAAAAATGTTTCAGATTACAGATAAGGGACTCAATGGTAAACCAGAAAACATGGGAGAGAAAAAGATCTATTTTCACTGAAGGGAAAAGAACCGTTAAAATATTTATCTTGTGTCAACCTAAGGAAAAGAAATGTTGCTTGTTTCAAAGCTAATTTAATTCCTTTTAAGGCTATTTTTAAAATGAAAACTCTTTTCAAAATGAAAGATCACATAGAGCTTTTTTAATAAAATCTTAAATGAAGCTTGTCATTAAACTTCTATTTTTTATTTTGATATTAAAAAATTCTTCCATCTTTATTCAGTCAATTCAAACACTTCATTTTCTTAATTTCAGAAGTAGTATTTTTTTTCACTGATTTTTTTTGTGTGAATTTATAATAATCTAAAAAATCACCATTACTCCAGCATACATTCAAAACTCYACAAATTCAAAAGCTTATTTTTTGGATTACAGGGATTATGTTTTCGTAAGGAGTAAAGTAGCATTAACCAGGCTTCTAAATCCCTAAGACACTTTTTATTTTTTTGGGCAAATGGAGATAAAATGGCCAAGAGAGGGATAGGAAGAGATCATACTCAACTGAGCCACAGTTTCAGAAGAAAAGCATTTCATTCTTATTTTCATTTCAGAAACTCATACTCTCTTGCCAACCTTYAGTAGCTGAAAACACCAGGCACTAATGTCTTGATTGGATCCACAACCAAAGAAAGTAGCTAACATCTGCTGATTAGTGGGAGTAGTTTCCATTRCAATCACTTTTATTGCACTGTGATAAATTTATCATGCACCCAGTGATGTGCTAATCCCTGCTTGAAAAGAGGGTTTATTTTTTGTTCTCAGATGTCTTACGAGATGTTCAATTTCTCTGTGAACTGGTACAGAAGACGACTCTTTGCAAAGGAAGGTAGTGTTTGGTTGGGCACTTAAAAGACTGGATGTGGTTTCTTCACTTCTGCATCATTGAGATTCTTCTGTCCTTACTGACCCTGGGAAGTTGAGAGTCAAAAAGTTCATATAATTTGATGATGTGACATTTACCATAAGCAAGACTATATAAGGACATCATACCAATTTAGGGAGCTTTTCTTCAAATGGTTGAACTAAATGTCAGCAGTGAATATGCTACTGGTCTGCTTCTCATAGAAGTCTAGCTTTAATAAATATTCTCTTTCCTTCAGTATTTTTTTTATTCAGCAAATGCGAAGAAGCAGCTGTTGAACATGGTAAAAACAGAGCAAGTTGAGGGTGCAAAAAATTCAATATTAATTGTTTTTTTGCAGTAAGGAACAAGGATCAGTCCTCACCAGGACATACTGAGGAACATCTGTAACAGTTCAATTGCAGCCCCCCTATGTAGGATGTAGGAAACACCATGAAGGCAGGTGTTACCTTGTGGAAAAAAAAATGGCCATGATTTCAGTAACTACATTGGCACAGCTGGACCAGATTTTCCCCAGGTGCATCCTGGGTCAGTGGAAAGATCTTCCTTAATCTCATTACCACTCATGGTATAGAATAAAATGAAAATCTGTAACTCATTTACCTCTATCAAAAACTCAGATTGTTTTGCCCAGGCCTTCCAGTGGCAGAATAATATACTCTTCTTTACAAAAGAAAGATTTTATTTTAATAGCTCCACATAAAAATATGTTATTATGGGGCTTGGAGGGTTGTGCACAGTTTTCTCACTAAAGCAGAGGCCTGTGCCTTATGAAAGGGGAAGTAGTGGGAGRTGACACTTGGCTTTTCTTTGCAGAAACTGACTGCAGGGGATGTAACTTTTGAAGTAACTGAAAAAAGACCACAAGTCAAAAACTTAGAAAACTCCTTTGGCTGTCTCTATAAACTGTCTCRCTGTAAAAACTGTGGCAGAGGGAGGAAGTACTTGAACAGCAGGTTCTCTCTTTTAAGACATGGGACAGAAGATTTCCACTGGCTATGTAATTCCCATCTCACACTAGGCACTCAGTGACTCAGCATATTATTTTCAATACTAAATAAGAATAGGGACACACACTTTAGAGTGTATTTTGAATTGTGTTGTTCCTGCTAAAATGAATGCCAGATGCAGTGAGGTAATATGCTTGCAGAGCAAAAGGCAACTTTGTCCTAGACTGGAGAACAGCCTAGAGAAAATGTGACTTCAGAAGGTCTCATATGAAAAGGTTAATGAGATTGCAGACCAGTTCACATAGAGTTTAATTTATTTACAAAGTTTTGGAAAAGATTGCCCTAACCACTTATCCTGATAAGCTCCAAAACAAGCAAACAAACAACAACAACAACAAAAAAGCATTTCAGAGCTCATTTTATATGGATATTGTTTGAGAGTTTGGGCACAAATGAAATGTATTGGACTTTTCTTGCTGACTTCCTTTGCAGTCAGCTGTTTATGATAGACGCCTACACATTACAACATCCACCAGGATCTGCAGTTTTTAAATACACTGACTGTGTGTTTCACAGCAAAATAGTCTGTCCTAAGCTCTACTCTGTTTGCAAGCAAATTTTACTAGGATACCTATTGTGTCAGAAGTTCATCCTGTGTACTTCATTCTTCATTCCCATCCACTAGCATATCATTTTTGAAACTGTCTTAGACAAGCTATAGCCAGCCTCAGGACCTAGAAGACACTGAAGATTTGCCACGGACACCATTAGGAGCTAAAGACTATGGTTCCCATAGAATCTGAGCTCTTGTCACACTAAACTGTACCAAAAGATACTGTTTAAGCTAAGTTTTGATATCCTCTTGTGGATTTCACTTCTACCTTCACTTCTACCATTTCAGGCTAAAAGTGAGCCTGAGTCAAGAGAATATGATGTCATGTATGTTGCAGCAGTGGAGAGCACTACAGGAATAATGCCCACTAGAAGAACATTTATTTGTTAGCTGCAATGTCAACATGGCAGCAGCTGAAGAAGAACAGCCTGCATTCCATAACAATAGCTGGTGACAGCCTGTCCCTTCTTCTTCCTCCTCCCACCTACTTCTGTTTAAAACAAATTGTTCAAAAATTACTAGAACTGTTGTAAAAGTAAGTGTTGCAGTTTCAACAGCACTGTGTAGCATCACTATTTATTATTTTGATTTAGTGCAAAACAAGCCTAGCCAAACCTTCATGAAATAAAGCACATGAAATAAAGCACAAGTTAGAACCAGTGCCATAATATAAAAGCCTCCCAGAAGTACTGAAAATGAGGTCTTGCCCACCATCCAACACAAGCCACTCATCCTGCTTTCCCAGAAAGAGCTTGGCAGAAAGGATATCCTTTGTAGCATGACCTAAGGGTCAACTAATTCAAGCTTTGTGGAACAATGGGAAAAAACAAGTCCTGGAGTTCAAGACCTTTTAGTCAGAAAACTCTGTCCCAGCCCCTTTCAATTACATCAGGACTCTGTTAAAACCTCAGGCAATTTCCACTGTCTTGCCATTCACTTGAGAAGGCATCTATCTTTGAAAAGGGGAACCTTCCAGCAAACCTAGTTTAGACGCTTGAAACAAGGAAGACTGACTCTCTCCTATATTTAGTAATAGTTTGTTACAGTGCTATTCTTTTCTATGAAAAATACTAGTTATTAATTACATATAATTTGCCCAAAGCCTTAATTTGTGCTTGGAAAATGACTTGATTTCCAAAAATAGAGAGTTTGTTTATTCTTTGTATTATAGTAACACCTACAGGCCAGAGTCCTTTTGTGCAAGGCACTACACAAATGCACCTGAAGGGTCAGCCCTTACTTTTGGAATAGTATTTTAAGTGCAAGATATAGTTGGCAAATGGATCATGCAGCAAAAGGCAGTACAAGAAGACATGAGAAGTTAGTGGTCTGTGTGAAAAAAAATTACTTCAGCCAACCAACTACTGAATTGTAATCTGGTTTTGAGAAGTACTGTGTTAGAGAAGACTGCTAAGGAATGATTGGAAGAGGCTTATGAGAATGACAACATACTCCATGAGAAAAGACACTGAGCATATGCTGTTTCATATTTCCCTCACTAGCTTCACTTTCCAAGTATTTTGTTAAGATTTTCATCATGTGTTCAGCAGCGGCTGATATATTATAAGAAAAAAAGTTTGCTTGAATATGCTATTCGCTCATAGGAGCAATTAGCATGTGTGCCTTTGGAGGTTGAGGACACTAAGTTTTTAGATTTTTTTTTGAATGTTATCTAGTGTATCTGAGGAAAAGTTATTGATAGTGGTGAATAATCCTAGTACTGCAGTACTTCCTTCGTCTCTACCTTTTAATCTGCTGAATAAGTTGCTGACAGATAAGGTCAAGAACTATTATGGTTTTAAAAGAAGCAGCGAATTCATGAAGAACTATTCTATTGGTGTCTACTTAAATTTTACAGCAAACATCCTCCCATTCTCAGCTAGAGAATGTTATCAAATCTGACAGTGACTTAAAACATTGGGTAAAGTTTAAGGGCTGAGTGTTAGTATTGGCCTTGTTTCAACTACCAAGCCTAATGTAGAGGGCATTTATTAGTGTCAGTGAATATCTTCTTCTATTTTTATAAAACAGCTGTGAGAACTTCCTTGGTAGTGGGTGACATTTGGCTGGTGAAGTAGCAGTGAAAAAGTTGTGAGTTTTGTAATAGTTACCACATGCTAACACTTTGGCTAAGGCAGCAGGCCATTTGCGGAGCATTTATTCTTGTTGTTATCAATGGTGCTGGACGGCTTTCTAGTGCCTTCCCTGAATATTTTCCAAAACTTTCTGACTGGCTGGAAAATACTTGGTTGCACTAAACTCACGTGTCAGCTACCGACCCATCTCTAGCTCTTGGCTTGTGTCTTTTTTCTTTACTTAGAGCMTGGGTGAGATGGAAACTCCACAGCCCACAGAAAGGCAAGACAATCAGAGACATCTGATGAACAGGTCTGCTTGTCATATAATTCTTTCTCTGAGGAGTCCCACCTTAGTTTGCTCCTTTTAGTGAAGTGAAAAGACTAGCTTTGAACTTGGGTCATCACATGCTGTAAATAGGAGGCGGAGAGCTTTGCAATGTCTGTTCAGATTCTCCAAAGTCTAATAGTGCTGTCTATTTTCCCTCATCTCTTATCTCCTCTCAATTTTACTTTTCTAATTCCATGCTATTATACTTATACCACATGCAGTTGTGAGAATATTCCTTGTAAATCCTCACATACACTGTTTAAGACAGTGAATTCTGTATCTGACGTGTAACGACAAATCTTGGGGGGCCAGCTTATAGCCATTAGTGAATGTATCTTTTCAGCTTGAGTACTGCAGTCTTTGCCCCTCTCTAGCAGCATGCTTTTTTGATTGTTTATCTTTAAACAATTTTCTAGGTGTTAAGTGGGAATAAACTGTTGAATAAAGAGACAGGACTTAGCCTAATTAGGGCTAATTTGACAGGCGGAAGACTATCAGTAACATGAGTTACATTTTTATCACTGATAATTGAAGGTTACTGCCTGAACAAGTGTTTGTAGAAGCAAACCTGGTGAGAGCTGGAGAAGACTAATAAAATAATGCATGCTGAAATGCAGGTAATAAAACAGTGGTGTGCTCTGTGAAAGCATCTGGGCAAAAGATAATCTTCAATTACATTTTGCTGCTGGTGGGAAGTTAAATTTTTCCTCTGCCATCAGCTTTTCTATGAACATAAAAGCAGTATCAACAGATGACACAGGCTGCGTAGCTGGATGTCATTTTCCCCACTTTCCTGCTATTTCATAGCCTTCTTTTCCTTTCCACCATTAGCAAGCTGAGACAGCTGATCTCTGATTTCTTGTCAGAGGTCCTGTTCAGTTGCATGTGCTGTGAAGCAGATGATGTTGTCTGAAYCTCACTGCCTCTCAAGCCTCAGTTCAAATGTTGTGATTCAGGTTCATCCAGAACATGGAGGCAGTTCCTTCAAAGGCTGTAAAATAGCAGGTGCTGAAAATATCTTTCTTTTGAAGATATGATCTCTTCTTCCTTCTGTTTAGCAAAATTGACGCACAATATTGTGTGTTGATGACAGTAGGGAAGCAATAGAGAATCAATCTCMAGAAATTTCACCTAATGATACTTTCTGTTCTCCCAAGATCATGAAGCAAAGGACAAGACAGAGAAAAGAGTGACCCAACAATGCTTTGGTAGGGAGGGTAGCATAGTGTAGAACCAAGCTATTACTGAAGTGACCATGAGAACCAGTTTAATCAAATAGAGGCAAAAAAGCCTCACATTTTTTAAATGCCTGTTTCATGACCCAGAGTATGAGGACATAAAACGTGCACAAATGATTTAAATCCAGTTACTTTTGTATTCATTCCTTCGGGGGAGGTTTTGGCATGCATGCTCATCTCACAGTCTCATTCAGCACACTTTTTTTTTGCAAAAAAGTGACAAAAGCTTGTGGAATCTTTTTTAGAATCTGCCTAATGTTAGTGTTTTCCAAATACTGCTGTAAGCACTCTTCAAATCTTGAACTCAGTGTGAACAATCCATTATTTGTACTGCCTGATAACTTACCATAATACCAAATACTTYTACAGCATCTTAGTGAAATCATTTTCGGTGCTTACACAAACCAATATGGTAAATTATCTTAAATGAATAGAACCATTTTTCTTATGAAGAATCTGTTTTATAGTATTTATTCTTTACTATTGTTCTTGCAATGTATAAATCTCATCTCAGTAAAGGCTAATACGTTCACTGTCACCAGGCTGTGACCATTTAATTAACTGTTAGTTTGTGTAGTTTAACTAATAGGCTGTGAAATTTTGTTTCAATTTCTATTTAGCAAATGTCTGACAGGACCCATTTTCTGATGCAAATTTAGGCCAGTGCTCCTTCCAAACACAGCCCTTCAACATTTGAAACATGTCAATTTTTTTTTGCTGTTAAATCAAAATTATTTTGCTTTGGACTTTTTCACAAGTGTGGTGCATTGGTAAAATTTGTCAGTCATAGAGGCACTTGACCATTCTTTGCCTAAAAMACATTAGTTTTCATCTGCCTGGTGAAGATGATGAAGATGGTGAAGATGTCCTGGCCATCAGGACACTGACAAAATACACGGACTCCTCATTCTCCCTGAAAGGGAATACAGAAGAGACACAGCAAGACCCTTATTGCCAGCCCCTCAGAAGGTTTAGCTGCTCTGCTAGACTTCAGATTGTGGCCTAATATTTATCATGACACAAGAAGTAAATAAATACCTTGGCACAAAGCCTGGAGAGTGTCAGCACTGCCCCTGCTGCAACCTCCTGTTCAAAATACAGGGCTCTATTTGTCATCTTTCACATAAAACCTTTTCCAATGAAATCACCTAGGATATATTTAATTTCCTTCTCTAGCTTCTCAGTGATGTCACATAGATAAACCCCATCCCCAGTGACCCTCTCTGAGAGGATTAGACCAGAGTAGCTGTGAAGGTTGTTACTTGTCAAAATCATTTAATTTATAATGATGCGTTTCATAGTTTGCCTGTGCAAAGTCAGATTAAGCAAAGCACTTCTATCTCTGTGTTATTTCTCCAAAATGCTAAAGTAAGGAACAGTTACAGCAGCTGTTTAATGAAACATTTCACAGTCACCAGGTTTTTCACAGTAGATAGGCACCCCAGTGCTGACTTGTTTTTATCCCTTCAGTGCTGTATATATTCCTAAGCATTCTTGCTGAACAGTGATAAAACACTACCAAAAAAGTAGCAGGTGTAGAAAAGGAGTTTTCACTCTCATCTCTCCTCTTGCATGTTATATTTTGAGTGAGGAAAAAAATGTGGGGAAAACAGTACTGAGATGATAAAGAGGAATTTGTAGATTATATGCTGAAACTAAAGGMCAGAAGGAGAAGAAAGAGTTGTATCCAAGGAGAAGCAGTCACAAGAGTGTTCTGTGACTAGTGGATGGAGGGGGAAAAAAAAAAAAGAATAAAGATTTCAATTTGGAAGTTATGAAGGAGCACATGTCCTGAAAGTGCATTATATTTATGAGTAACCTGTGGTCCTGGAGGTCCTTCCTCATGATTCCTTCTTGGATTTAGCTATTATGAGAGAAGGCTTTCAGGACATAGGGAATTTTTCAAACATGACATGCTAAGCAGAACGAGGAGACCAGGACTTTAGAGCTGAATATATATCTGAATATCTTTATATCTGGATTTTCATCTGCTGCTCAGTCTAAATAGGCTATTTCTTTGGTGTATGCAGCATGGGAACAGTTGGATGCAGAGGTGAAGGATCTGGCCTAGAAGAAGAAAAAGAGAATAGTAAATAAATAGAAAAGTCTCCCTCGCCTTCCTGGATTGTWTTTCTGGCTTTAAAGTCTATGGGTCTGTGAATACCTTTCTTGAAAAAAAAAAAAACAAAATAGTGTTTTGGCACCCCATCCCTTTCTATTTTGGAGAACATTTCTTTTTTTCAAGGAGACAGAATAAGGACTTTTCTTCTTTTCTGCAGAAYGGTAACCTTTCAAAATCAGCAGGAAATACAACATAACCTAGTAYTGAGTCCTATTTCACCTCTGATGACTATTTATAATTACTACTCAAATAGAAAATCTGCTTGTGACCTTTGATGCAAGAATATACTTGAAATTCATGCCTCACTGTGTTCTGTCAGCTCCTTTTCATGCATACTTTTATATGTGGGCTAATAAATGAGAGCTTTGGAGCAAAAAACACTGGCAGTGAAATCCAGCTCTTGATTTTGCCGTGAGGCATGCTTGCAAAAATCTCATCTTGAAACTGAATAAGAACCATTTTTCATTTAGAGCTGCTTTTGCATATGACATCACAGCTTGTGACTGACATTGTCAAGTAATTTTAATGGCAGAATGCCATAAAAGATAGGATCACAAATGTTTAAGCAATCTAGAGAATCACAGTTTAATTAGAGCTCTTGGTTGAAACTTATTTCTAGAAATCTAGAAATCTAAAAACTACGGTATACTGATCGAACTCATCTTTCTGCTATGAAATAAATTTAGTAATTTCAGTCTACATGCTTTTGATGTACATCTCCAAAATATCATTACATCAATCAAACAGAAAAAAATTAGAGAGATGATGCTTGGACTGCATTCAGGATTAATTGGAGACATGACTTTCCTTCATCCTCACAGCCCAGGCTAGTACTGAGGCAAATTCTGGAACTACAGCTTAGACTGAGTTTTATAGAGTCCACGGTGAATAGAAACAGTAACAGTCACAATCTAAGAAGTGTTGCTGCCAGAGTCTTCTCTATTCTCCATTATGATAGATAAAAATCTGTTGGATATCAATTGAACTATAATACACTAAAATTATTGAGAATGAAATAAATTCACAAAGGAATGGAAATTCAAMTAGGCTAATAAACTTATCACTGATTTGCAACAGAGGGCTCTGTTCCTAGATTTTTGAGACACGAGGAAGGTAATTTAATGATGAGATTTGTGTGTGAAAAGGTGAGGGTTTGAGAAGACAATATTCCAGCTCTCACCTGGAAGCTGTCAGTGCTTCAAGAGTTTATCCATCATGACAAAAAGCAATATTTTGGTATGACAACACCTACAGAGCTTTAGGCATACAARAACAAAAATATCTATAGTTTCTGTCTCAGCATAAAACTTCAAGGATAGGAATATTTTTATTGTAATTTTCCTGTAGCTTCTTACTACTGGATTCAAATGAATATTGGTTTTGTTTTCATAGGTTTTTATATTTTCCATTTAGGCTATTTTCCCTTCAGGACTTTTTTTTTTTTTTTTTTTTTTTTTTTTAAATGCTTCAGTGCTCCTGAAATCTCCTGGAACCTGGCACCAAGTAGCTCTAATTTCACTATTTTGCTAAGAATTTATTTTAAATATTTATGTGTTTCCTGTAACAAGATGGAGCTAAAAGAGCTGTGACATAAATACTATTAAAAGTATCTAAGAGTTCATGTATATGATTTGGTATAAAGATGAGGGTGGCTGAATTTTTACCAGGACTTTTAACACCTGAAGAATTGTGAGTACAGGAGCTAGAAAGAAACTTATTGCTTGCAAATATTTTATGAGTGAATTAATCCAGCATAGCAGGTCAAAAATAGTATTTTCAGTCTGAATATTTAAGCTTTTAGGTATTTAGCTCTGGAAAGGAAACATGTGAGAAGAAACTTTTTTTTTTTTCCCCTAAATATTTTCTTATTGGGATCCAAAGTGCAAGATCTATCTTTTTATTGATTTTGAAAGGAGTTTAGATCCAATGATGTTTGCCCTAGGGTGATATCAGCTGTCTGGTTTGCAGCTTGTGYCAAATGACATAGGGTCTTAGTTCAGCTGGGGTTCAGAAAAGGGTGCAGAAAAAGGAGATGCTGCAGCTGGCAGAGCTGGAGGATATCTGTGGAAGGGCAGTGGCACCAGTTGCTGGCACTGAAGCCCGAGGCACTGAGCCTTTTGACCATGGAGATGGATATGYTGAGGCAGAAATTGTCTACTAGCTTGGAAAAGTCAGTATCTGCTTAAAATGTCTTTAATATCATACCCAGAGTGCTGCTGGTTGTATCAGCCCAGTCTCTTTTATATACTCTCTCATTTGCTTTCTGTGCCTCATGGCCTGGAGGGATGGTCTGACTGAAGTGCCCTCAGTCTCGCCTTGATCTTGTTCCATTGTATATGAAGTACCTACCCGCACAGGCAAACTCTCTGAAATGAATATTGGTGGCMATATAAGCTGGAAGCTATGACATCTGCATAAGAGAAAGCAACTTGGATTTATTCATAGCTGATCTTGAATAGAGAGTGAGACAAGATCCCAAGCTGCTGGGAGAGGTCCTCAGCGATGTGCTCCTGAGGTCATATGGGCAGGTCTTCCCAGTCTCACTTACAGGAGCCATATGATTTTGTATGAAGTATTTTAAATATTAATCAGGTCAGTTCCTGGGAAYGATGCTTCACCCTGGCAGTTGGAGTATTTGCTTGGCAAGTGGAATATCTGCACACAATGAATATTTAATCATTTTATGCAAGGTTGAAGAGCCTCAGCAGGAGAATTTGAGAACTCATCATCGTTCTGCCCTAGCATGCTAAGAGCCAGGACATTTGGATGGTTTCCTGGGCAGGTGGCAACTATGTTGACCTTTGTCCCAGCTGGTGTACATGACCTGCTGATTAATCAGGTAAAACAGGCTAACAAATTTCTTCTCTTGTTACCCTGAGAGATTCAGATGAAAAAACTGTACCTTTGGTGAATTAGAATCAACCATTTCAACTATTTTTTCTAGTAATTATTAAATCTTTTCATTAAGAACAACAACAACAAAAACAACCCCCCCAAAAACCTCTGAACTCTGAATGTACTAAAGAACCAAAGAGAATAGACAAGTATTGCTAAGACACCTTTTTAGCCTGACAAAACTTTATTCAGAATATTTTCACTTGATTCATTATTTTAACTGAAAGAACAACACCTGTATTCATGATAAGACTAGTAAAGCTATATGCCATTTATTTTTGTGTTTGTTTTGAGAACTTAACAGGAAATACTTGGTCTTGAAGGAAARGGATGTATGAGTAAAGGTGAACAAGATTATATTAATTTCAAATTCTTATAYGGTTTTTAATGTTGTAGGACTGCTTAATTACCATTTACGATCTCCTATCACTGATATACTCTGCTGAAAAACATTATTCTGTGGCACATACTACTTTTCATTCCTTTCTTGTGTCTTGTCTTATCTATCTTCTTGCAAGATTAACTATCCTATTCCTGTCTGCCTTTTTCTTTTTTTTTCCTAGTCTTTTTGCATGTCTTGAGCATTTCCTTTTCCTCTTCTTAATTCTGCAGCTTCCTTACATAAGATCTTGTGACCTACATCCTTTAGATAGAGGGGCACTAGRAGTCTCTAATGGCATCATATAATTTTCTTTCCATTCTTCAGTCTTTTCTGTATACATTCTCCCCCCTTAGCTTCTGTGATAAATGTTGCATATTGACACAAGATTTTTTTCAGATGTCAGTAACAGTTTTTCTTCATTGGAATGAAAGAGTTAATTTAAGTTCCTCTACAGTCACTGAATAATATTGTGKGACATATTATGAGCATGTTTGTGTACCGCTGCACATGGAAAAATGCTGACAGGAAAGAGCAGCTAGGGATATTGAAAGGCCACTGCACAAGGCACCAGCCATGCCAAAAATTGCAGAGTTCAGCTAATCTGCAATGAACAAGCCTATGACAGCTGATGAAAAAGGGACTTTTAATAGAGGGAAAGGTAGGTTAAATGTCAGGACACTTGTCTGTTTGTAAGTACCAAGGCACTTGCACAGGCTTGTTTTTATTCTACAGCTGTCTTATTAACGCTTCACATTTGCCAAGTGACTACTCTGAAGAGACCGCAAATCTGTCGAGGTAGGAACAACCACCTCTCAGGCATTTATACAATTTATACAATATGGTTCAGAGAGACCTCATTCCTGACATCAATTTCCAGAGATTAGAATAATGCAAGTAGGAGAAGTGTGCTGGTCAAGGAGGGATTCTTGTAATGTGGCCCAGGGAGTCACATGTAGATGAGCCTGTTTGAGCCTGGCTGCCATGGCCCTTCTCACAGCAGCATCTATCAGAGTGACACAGTATCTGGAGGGAAGCAGTAGAAACTCCAGCAGTGAAACATTTGAAAATTAGTCTGATAAAACACTTGAGAGTATTGTGAAGTGAAGAAGTCTGCACTAGCATAGGGCAGTTGAGAAAAAGGAGTCTCTCATTTCCAGTTCTAAAGTCCTTGAGTAGGGATGGCTACAACATACTTGACTTTCTCTTATGCAAGACACCAAACAAAACTCGCTAATTTTATAACACTTGAGAGAGAGCACTATACTGTATTAAATGCTCTCATTTATGAGCTGCATAAATATCATCCAATTTGCAGCAGCTCTTCTCAACGGAGGGATTTCTTCTTACAGTTTTTTTTCCATTATCACAAACAATTCAGCCAAGTCTGGGTATTAAGGAGACAAAAGAAATTTGCTGCTGTTTGGATTTGTATGAATGTAGAGGTTATGTTGTCACCAGTGAGGCATTACCAGTGAGGCAATGGTGAGTTCTTGCCCTCTATACTGTGAAACAACAATGGTGAGTGTTTAAAACCATACCTTTACCTGCAACCCAAACCAGAAAATGTAAAAAACAACAGTCCATAGATTTGTTTAATGAAACAATACCATTTTAAACAATAACAGCTTTAGCTGTGTGGGGGTTTTGTTTGGTTTTGTCTACATTTTTCTTCTTTAGTCATATATATGTCTGAGTTTAAAAGATGTAGGTGACATAGAGAATAACCTAATGTCTGTCCAACCCTGCACAACACAGGTTGAAGAAATCAGTTTATTGGATCCAATTAGACTTTTTTTTATTTTTTATTTTTTTTTTCCTGAAAAGCCCACAGGCAGGGATACACTCATGCTTCTGTACAGGTTATTTATTGTRTTGGCCAACAGAGGTTTCACTGTGCTAAACAAACCACAAACACAGAGGTTGCTCCAATCTCACTCTTTAAGAAGGTACAGCCTACTTAAAAGTTGATACATGGATTTAATGGAAAGTATGAGATGATCAAGAAGCAGTGATGGGACTACTGCAGCAGCAGTGTGGCTGTGTGTGCCGGTCTTCAAAAAAGGCAAGAAGGAGGACCCGAGTAACTACAGGCCGGTGAGCCTCACCTCCATCCCYGGGAAAGTGATGGAGCAGCTCATCCTGGCTGCTCTCTCCAGACACATGAAGCAGAAGAAGGTGCTCAGGAGTAGCCAGCATGGATTCACCAAGGGGAAATCCTGCTTGACTAACCTGATCACCTTCTACGAAGGAATA